>NW_026970078.1:0-300000 GCF_028390025.1 Pseudophryne corroboree | reverse complement strand
TTTTCCAATGCCTATCTCTTTGCAAAAGAGAGATATCGGCAAGGAAAAGCTGTATTGTACCTTTGCATTTTTCTCCCAAACGAAAGACACTAGAATGAAAATTTTAAAGCCTCCTGTTAGTGCTTCATCTACACGTTATAGCCCTGAATTTTCCAATGCCTATCTCTTTGCAAAAGAGAGATATCGGCAAGGAAATGCTGTATTGTACCTTTGCATTTTTCTCCCAAACGAAAGACACTAGAATGAAAATTTTAAAGCCTCCTGTTAGTGCTTCATCTACACGTTATAGCCCTGCATTTTCCAATGCCTATCTCTTTGCAAAAGAGAGATATCGGCAAGGAAAAGCTGCATTGTACTTTTGCATTTTTCTCCCAAACGAAAGACACTAGAATGAAAATTTTAAAGCCTCCTGTTAGTGCTTCATCTACACGTTATAGCCCTGAATTTTCCAATGCCTAGCTCTTTGCAAAAGAGAGATATTGGCAAGGAAAAGCTGTATTGTACCTTTGCATTTTTCTCCCAAACGAAAGACATTAGAATGAAAATTTTAAAGCCTCCTGTTAGTGCTTCATCTACACGATATAGCCCTGAATTTTCCAATGCCTATCTCTTTGCAAAAGAGAGATATCGGCAAGGAAAAGCTGTATTGTACCTTTGCATTTTTCTCCCAAACGAAGGACACTAGAATGAAAATTTTAAAGCCTCCTGTTAGTGCTTCATCTACACGTTATAGCCCTGAATTTTCCAATGCCTATCTCTTTGCAAAAGAGAGATATCGGCAAGGAAAAGCTGTATTGTACCTTTGCATTTTTCTCCCAAACGAAAGACACTAGAATGAAAATTTTAAAGCCTACTGTTAGTGCTTCATCTACACGTTATAGCCCTGAATTTTCCAATGCCTAGCTCTTTGCAAAAGAGAGATATCGGCAAGGAAAAGCTGTATTGTACCTTTGCATTTTTCTCCCAAACGAAAGACACTAGAATGAAAATTTTAAAGCCTCCTGTTAGTGCTTCATCTACACGTTATAGCCCTGAATTTTCCAATGCCTATCTCTTTGCAAAAGAGAGATATCGGCAAGGAAAAGCTGTATTGTACCTTTGCATTTTTCTCCCAAACGAAGGACACTAGAATGAAAATTTTAAAGCCTCCTGTTAGTGCTTCATCTACACGTAATAGCCCTGAATTTTCCAATGCCTATCTCTTTGCAAAAGAGAGATATCGGCAAGGAAATGCTGTATTGTACCTTTGCATTTTTCTCCCAAACGAAAGACACTAGAATGAAAATTTTAAAGCCTCCTGTTAGTGCTTCATCTACACGTTATAGCCCTGCATTTTCCAATGCCTATCTCTTTGCAAAAGAGAGATATCGGCAAGGAAATGCTGTATTGTACCTTTGCATTTTTCTCCCAAACGAAAGACACTAGAATGAAAATTTTAAAGCCTCCTGTTAGTGCTTCATCTACACGTTATAGCCCTGAATTTTCCAATGCCTATCTCTTTGCAAAAGAGAGATATCGGCAAGGAAAAGCTGTATTGTACCTTTGCATTTTTCTCCCAAACGAAAGACACTAGAATGAAAATTTTAAATCCTACTGTTAGTGCTTCATCTACACGTTATAGCCCTGAATTTTCCAATGCCTAGCTCTTTGCAAAAGAGAGATATCGGCAAGGAAAAGCTGTATTGTACCTTTGCATTTTTCTCCCAAACGAAAGACACTAGAATGAAAATTTTAAAGCCTCCTGTTAGTGCTTCATCTACACGTTATAGCCCTGAATTTTCCAATGCCTATCTCTTTGCAAAAGAGAGATATCGGCAAGGAAAAGCTGTATTGTACCTTTGCATTTTTCTCCCAAACGAAGGACACTAGAATGAAAATTTTAAAGCCTCCTGTTAGTGCTTCATCTACACGTAATAGCCCTGAATTTTCCAATGCCTATCTCTTTGCAAAAGAGAGATATCGGCAAGGAAATGCTGTATTGTACCTTTGCATTTTTCTCCCAAACGAAAGACACAAGAATGAAAATTTTAAAGCCTCCTGTTAGTGCTTCATCTACACGTTATAGCCCTGCATTTTCCAATGCCTATCTCTTTGCAAAAGAGAGATATCGGCAAGGAAAAGTTGCATTGTACTTTTGCATTTTTCTCCCAAACGAAAGACACTAGAATGAAAATTGTAAAGCCTCCTGTTAGTGCTTCATCTACACGTTATAGCCCTGCATTTTCCAATGCCTATCTCTTTGCAAAAGAGAGATATCGGCAAGGAAAAGCTGTATTGTACCTTTGCATTTTTCTCCCAAACGAAAGACACTAGAATGAAAATTTTAAAGCCTCCTGTTAGTGCTTCATCTACACGTAATAGCCCTGAATTTTCCAATGCCTATCTCTTTGCAAAAGAGAGATATCGGCAAGGAAATGCTGTATTGTACCTTTGCATTTTTCTCCCAAACGAAAGACACTAGAATGAAAATTTTAAAGCCTCCTGTTAGTGCTTCATCTACACGTTATAGCCCTGAATTTTCCAATGCCTAGCTCTTTGCAAAAGAGAGATATCGGCAAGGAAAAGCTGTATTGTACCTTTGCATTTTTCTCCCAAACGAAAGACACTAGAATGAAAATTTTAAAGCCTCCTGTTAGTGCTTCATCTACACGTTATAGCCCTGAATTTTCCAATGCCTATCTCTTTGCAAAAGAGAGATATCGGCAAGGAAAAGCTGTATTGTACCTTTGCATTTTTCTCCCAAACGAAGGACACTAGAATGAAAATTTTAAAGCCTCCTATTAGTGCTTCATCTACACGTTATAGCCCTGAATTTTCCAATGCCTATCTCTTTGCAAAAGAGAGATATCGGCAAGGAAAAGCTGTATTGTACCTTTGCATTTTTCTCCCAAACGAAAGACACTAGAATGAAAATTTTAAAGCCTCCTGTTAGTGCTTCATCTACACGTTATAGCCCTGAATTTTCCAATGCCTATCTCTTTGCAAAAGAGAGATATCGGCAAGGAAATCTGCATTGTACTTTTGCATTTTTCTCCCAAACGAAAGACACTAGAATGAAAATTTTAAAGCCTCCTGTTAGTGCTTCATCTACACGTTATAGCCCTGAATTTTCCAATGCCTAGCTCTTTGCAAAAGAGAGATATTGGCAAGGAAAAGCTGTATTGTACCTTTGCATTTTTCTCCCAAACGAAAGACACTAGAATGAAAATTTTAAAGCCTCCTGTTAGTGCTTCATCTACACGATATAGCCCTGAATTTTCCAATGCCTATCTCTTTGCAAAAGAGAGATATCGGCAAGGAAAAGCTGTATTGTACCTTTGCATTTTTCTCCCAAACGAAGGACACTAGAATGAAAATTTTAAAGCCTCCTGTAAGTGCTTCATCTACACGTTATAGCCCTGAATTTTCCAATGCCTATCTCTTTGCAAAAGAGAGATATCGGCAAGGAAAAGCTGTATTGTACCTTTGCTTTTTTCTCCCAAACGAAAGACACTAGAATGAAAATTTTAAAGCCTCCTATTAGTGCTTCATCTACACGTTATAGCCCTGAATTTTCCAATGCCTATCTCTTTGCAAAAGAGAGATATCGGCAAGGAAAAGCTGCATTGTACTTTTGCATTTTTCTCCCAAACGAAAGACACTAGAATGAAAATTTTAAAGCCTCCTGTTAGTGCTTCATCTACACGTTATAGCCCTGAATTTTCCAATGCCTAGCTCTTTGCAAAAGAGAGATATTGGCAAGGAAAAGCTGTATTGTACCTTTGCATTTTTCTCCCAAACGAAAGACACTAGAATGAAAATTTAAAAGCCTCCTGTTAGTGCTTCATCTACACGTTATTGCCCTGAATTTTCCAATGCCTAGCTCTTTGCAAAAGAGAGATATTGGCAAGGAAAAGCTGTATTGTACCTTTGCATTTTTCTCCCAAACGAAAGACACTAGAATGAAAATTTAAAAGCCTCCTGTTAGTGCTTCATCTACACGTTATAGCCCTGAATTTTCCAATGCCTATCTCTTTGCAAAAGAGAGATATCGGCAAGGAAAAACTGTATTGTACCTTTGCATTTTTCTCCCAAACGAAAGACACTAGAATGAAAATTTTAAAGCCTCCTGTTAGTGCTTCATCTACACGTTATAGCCCTGAATTTTCCAATGCCTATCTCTTTGCAAAAGAGAGATATCGGCAAGGAAAAGCTGTATTGTACCTTTGCATTTTTCTCCCAAACGAAGGACACTAGAATGAAAATTTAAAAGCCTCCTGTTAGTGCTTCATCTACACGGTATAGCCCTGAATTTTCCAATGCCTATCTCTTTGCAAAAGAGAGATATCGGCAAGGAAAAGCTGTATTGTACCTTTGCATTTTTCTCCCAAACGAAAGACACTAGAATGAAAATTTTAAAGCCTCCTGTTAGTGCTTCATCTACACGTTATAGCCCTGAATTTTCCAATGCCTAGCTCTTTGCAAAAGAGAGATATTGTGCTTCCTAGCTGTTTTTTATAAAATCACTTAATTAAATCTAACTCTGATTACGTCAGAGAAGGCCAGGTACCCTACACCATAAGAGGGGGTTTGAAATTTTGACTTGTCTACTTAAAGATCACCAAAATCTGATGACAAGGTCAATTACATCCCTGGGTGGGATTGAACCACCAACCTTTTGGTTAATAGCCCATGTAAGTGCAAGAAATCCTGAAGCACTCACTCATCATGGGAAAGTACCAATGTGTATCTTGATTATTGACTTTTTAAAGTTTTTCTAGGAAACGTTCTAGATGAATGATTATTAGCCTTTGTCAGTATTGACTTTTGCAAGGTGTCTCTGTGGCGCAATCAGTTAGTGTGTAAGGCTATTAACCAAAAGGTTGGTGGTTCAATCCCACCCAGGGACTTAATTGACCTTGTTATCAGATTTTGGTGATCTTTAAGTAGACAAGTCAAAATTTCAAACCCACTGTTATGGTGTAGGGTACCTGGCCTTCTCTGATGTTTAGATTTGATTCAGTGATTTTATAAAAACAGCTAGGAAGCACAATTTAGCAGTGGGTTGCAGAGAAAAAGAAATATGCTGGCAGAAAAATCCAATTGAGTGATTAAACAGCTCTTCATTTTCTGGCTTTATTTTTATACTAACAAATTTGTTCTCTGAAAAGTGTCCACAAAGCCAAGTCTCTGATTAACACCTTTGTAGGGATGGTTTTTCACCTATTACTAAATTAAACTTGCTTCATTGGAAAGGCAGCAAGATGCATCCTCATTTCAATGTCTACTGAAATAATACAGGTTGACACCAGGAAACATTAACGCCACTGCATCCTTGCTGCTTTCGCATGTGGAAGTCTGTTTAATGTGAAAACAAGGTGATATCTAATTAGCACACAGGTAAGGAATTAAGAAAATCTTTATTTAAGGGTGAAGATGTTTCTCACAAAATCGTTGCCCCAATGCATCATTGAAATTCAAGCTGGAAAGATGATTTTAATATATCACTTGTACATTTTGCATTGCTCTTCTGGTGACAATGTAGTTTGTTTTTGTCAATTACCATTTTAATAATCGGGTAAAGAAAATTAATTGGATTTTTGAAAGAAAACAATACTGTCAATATACTATTAAAACAAATTAAAATGGTAAAAGTTATTGTACTTTAAGTAAAAATAAAAGAGCAAAAATATCAATCCCAGTTTTTGATTACTTTAATTAACAAAAAAAAATGCACATAGCAGAGGATAGTTTCGATCAATCAACCTCTGGGTTATGGGCCCAGCATGCTTCCATTGCACTACTCTGCTGCTCATGGAAGTGTAAGAGATCCTGAAGACTAAATTGATTAAAGGCCTAAAAGTACTGGACTATAAGGAAAGACTTACTAGGCTGAATATTTATACACTAGAAAAGAGGTGCCTAAGAGGAGATATTATTAATATCTTCAAATATGTAAAGATACATAACAAAGAGTTATCAGAGGAATTATTTATTAAACGAACACGTGGTCACTCGCTGCGACTGGAGGAAAGTTCAGAACGCAATGGAGGAAAGGTTTCTTCACTGTTAGGGCAATCAGGATGTGGAATTCCCTGCCAGGGAAGGTGGTAATGGCGGACTCTGTAATTGGATTTAAAAAAGGAATGGATACATTTCTGAATGAAACAGCTATCCAAGGTTATAATACTTAAAATATCAACATGGTTAATCCGGGGGTAACATGAGTTATAGTAGCTAACTAGTCATAAAACATTATTCAGCAAGTATGTAGAATCATCACAACTTAAAACAGGTTGAACACGATGGGCAATTTGCCTCTATTCAACCTCAAAAACTATGTTACTATATTACTATGTTATTGTAGTATACAGAACACCACAATGCAATGAGCAGTGATAGTGAGCACTGATGAGGATACTAGAACTGACACTGAGCAGCAAGATGCAGCACTGGACTATTAGTAATGTACTGTAGTATGCTGAGCACCACAATGCAGCACAAGACAATGAGCAGTGATACTGAGCACTGATGAGGATACTACTGAGAACTGACACTGAGCAGGAGAGACACACTACTAGTATTACTGAGCAGCAATAAGTAACCACTGATACTGAGCACTGATATTGAGATTTCCACTGAGAGAACATAGCCACGTCCTCTCCGCTCTCTCTTCAATGCACGAGTAAAAATGGCAGCAACGCGCAGCTCTTTATATGGAATCCGAATCTCGCGAGAATCCGACAGCGGGATGATGACATTTTCCCTTGTTCAGGTTTTCCGAGTCAGGCGGGAACAACCGAGCCTGCCTCGGACCAGTGTAAACAACGTGGAGTTCGTGGGGAATTCGGTTCTCGGAGAACCGAACCCGCTCCTCTCTACCTTATACCCATCAATTTTTTTATTTTCAATCTAAGCCCCTGCAGTTTTCTGTAAGCATCTGCTTCGCTATGATGATCAACAAGTCACAAGGGCAAACACTCAGGGTTTGAGGCGTAGATCTTAGGACCAGCTGCTACAAGCATGGCAGAGGTGTCACTATCACTGGTGACACCCAGAGAGGTGGCGAGGGAGATTGTAATGCAGTGCGCGCAGATAAGCAGCGCAATGGTAAAAAGGAGGCATGGTTTCATAGGTAGGGGCGTGGCCTGGTGGCCTGAATCTACATTTTGTTGCTCCGGGTGTCCCGGGGGTTGGGGGCTGCACCCGGGGACTAGTGTGTGAGCGGTGCTGGCTCCTGCACAGTGACAGGGCATGGCCACCCAGCATGACGCCTCCCTTCTTGACCATGCTGTAATTGCAGTCGCACTGCAGTTCAGCGTGATCATAAAAAATGGTGTAGGCTCCTGCTGGTGCAGACTGTATGTGCGCGCAGGAAGCCGCCACCATTTTTGTGATCACAGCGGCTGAATGTGATGTCATACAGCCGCTGTGACCACGCCCCCTGTGTCTCCTCCGTTGCAGACCCCATTTTGAAGCCTTGCCCCCGCACCGCTCCATCCCTGACTTGGAAATGGAGTGTTGCTGACCCACCTCTCCCCCCCTTCCCCGCCCCGATTGACAGGCAGAGGCGATCACATTCTCTGCGGGGTGCCGCAGAAAATGCAGGCACATGCGTATGCTCTTAGCAATTTTTGCAGTTGGATCGCTTATTGTGATTGCAATCCAACCTGAATCAGGCCCTATTACCTATCACAATGCGCTGCGGGCAGTACAAAATTGGGTTAATATAGGAGAAAAACCCCCAGACCTGTGCTCCTTAACTGTACCTGGTGGCTAGTGGAGCGGCTGCCCAGTAATCAGTGTCCACCGCAGTGCGCACACGGCCCACCACCTACGGCCTCGCTCCCCTTCATCAGCGGCCTCGTGATCCGGAAGGGTGGTGTGTGTGTGACTGACCTTAGGATGAAACCGGAGCCTCCGCTGCAGTGACCCAGCAACCAAGGCACGGGAGTATACAGCGCCGCTGGGAGTGATGAAGCTGCAGTAAAGATGTCTATTAGACCTAGCCTGCTGCAGCCCTTGTAGATTCTCATAAAACAAGTTCTTCTTTTCTTGTCAAAATTAATAGCTAAGAATAGGCTGCCTGAGGCAGGCCCCTGTTAATTGGCCTGCTACTGAAGGCACCAACTACAAACTGAGCTCCCTGTTCATGGAAGCGGGGTTATAGAGGAGAATGCACTGAGCTTCTTGGGAACAGTCAAAAGCTTTGAGCCGGTTGGTGCCTCAGATCAAGATCCTACTCTACACCCCAATGTGAATCCTTGTGGAGTCCAGTGTACCCCACAGAAGAAATTAATGTGTCACACCCATTGGCAGCAACCTTAGAATAGCTGCTGACGGGCACAATTGAGAAAGGAAGGGGGGGGGGGGGACATTTGAATCCAGCACATAGATGCAATTCAAATATGTAATTTGTACCTTCCTATTTTAAAATATAATGGATGAACCTCACCCTGTGAGAACAATCTTCATGATCAAGAGATCTAATATGTAAAATAAGTATGAGTTGGGATAGGGCTGGGGAGGGTGGCAGCTCGGGCAGCCCCTCCCCCGTCAAGTTAAGGAAATTCAACTGAGGAAGCACAAGGGAACTCTCGTCTGGGGACAACAACTGCAGGGAGACCACATCTTTTCAGATGAACATGGGAGGGCGGAAGGCTGCCTAATACTGAAGCACCATCAAATATCAAACCATATCCAACAACTAGTACAAGCATTCCTGGGGGAAGGTCTGCAGCAGACGGATTTGCATACGGTGATGTCATCCAAGCAGTGGGCCAAAGTTGGCTGGAACCCTCATCTGCATATAAAAAGAGAAAAGGGGCATGCAGGGCATGGCGGCCTTTTGCAGTGCTTGGATGACCCATAGTTCGCATTAAACACCCCCACCCTCCTTTGGTGTGGGGCTCATGTTGGCCATGCCCCATCCCCTGAAGCATTCATGCTGATTTCTTGCAGCAGCTTGGCACTGTAACAGCTCCAGAGCTGCTCTGTAAGGCAAGTAAAAGGGTGTGGGCCCTGCAGCACCACCTGTAGTTCGCATTGTGCGTTGGAAGGCACAAAGTAAGCAGACGGGAGGAGAAGTCAGGATAGTACACAAGGGCATCCTTTTCTCATAGTCCGTAGAGGATGCTGGGGTCACATTAAGAACCATGGGGTATAGACGGGATCCGCAAGAGACATGGGCACTTTAAGACTTTCAAAGGGTGTGAACTGGCTCCTCCCTCTATGCCCCTCCTCCAGACTCCAGTTATAGGAACTGTGCCCAGGGAGACGGACATTTCGAGGAAAGGATTTATTGTTAAACTAAGGTGAGCATCTTACCAGCTCACACCTTAAGCATGCCGCAGAACGTGGCATTCAACAGAACACAAGCCAACGGCATGAACAATTGCAGCAAAAAGCTGACCAGAACCGTAACACAACATGTGTATAACCACAAGTAATAACTGCAGACACAGTATGGACTGGGACGGGTGCCCAGCATCCTCTACGTACTAAGAGAAAAGGATTTACCGGTAGGTATTAAAATCCTATTTTCTCATACGACCTAGAGGATGCTGGGGTCACATTAAGAACCATGGGGTTATACCAAAGCTCTTGAACGGGTGGGAGAGTGCGTACGACTCTGCAGCACCGAATGACCCAACTTGAGGTTATCATCAGCCAAGGTATCAAACTTGTAAAACTTAGCAAAAGTGTTTACTAAATAGCTGCTCGGCAAAGTTGCAATGCCGAGACTCCCCGACCAGCTGCCCAGGATGAACCCACCTTTCTAGTAGAATGGGTCTTCACCTAATTCAGTAACGGCAATCCTGCCGTGGAATGAGCATGCTGAATCTTACCACAGATCCAGCGCGTAATGGTCTGCATGGAAGCAGGACACCCAATCATGTTGGGAGCATACAGGACAAACAGAGCCTCTGTTTTCCTAATCTGAACCGTTCTGGTGACATAAATTTTCAAAGTTCTGACCACAGCCAGAGACTTTGACTCAACGAAGGTGTCAGTGGCCAAAGGCACCATGTGGAAAGATGAACCACCTTCGGCAGAAATTGTTGACGTGTCCTCAATTCTGCTCTATCTTCATGAAAGATCAAATAAAGGCTCTTGTGATACTGCATGGTTTGTACTGTTTTCCATGTGCTCCCAGATCTTTCAAGCAAGTAGCATGGTCAAGAAAGTTCTGTTTGAAAAGAAACAAACATTTACTGTCATTGTTATGCAAATAAACTTACATTAAAGCTAACAAGAAAGCACACTCGTTCTGTCTTTAAACTGATAAAAGAAACCCCAATAATATGGGGCATGCAAAAATTGAGATAAAACTCAGTTTTGCTCCTCTCCACGGAAATCTTTAATAAAAGGCGAAATATTTGTTAGTTCTGAAGAGAAACCAGAGCATGACCAAGATTCCACCTGTCGCCTGAGTGCCATGCCAGCAGTTCTCATTCAGCTCAAAGTGAGCACCCAATTTGAATGAAAGAAAGCAGATTTCTCACCTGGCTTCCCCTTGCTATAAACATGGTTTGTACTCTTTTCCATGTGCTCCCAGATCTTTCAAACAATTAGTGTGGTCAAGAAAGTTCTGTTTGAAAAGAAACAAACATTTACTGTCATTTCTATGCAAATGAGCTTACATTAAAGCACACTCGTTCTATCTTTAAACCAATAAAATAAAACCCCAATAAGATGGGGCATGCAAAAATTGAGATAAAACTCAGTTTTGCTCCTCTCCGCGGAAATCTTTAGTAAAAGGCGAAAGATTTGTTCGTTCTGAAGAGAAACCACAGCATGACCAAGATTCTACCTGTCGCCTGAGTGCCATGCCAGCAGTCCTCATTCAGCTCAAAGTGAGCACCCAATTTGAAAGAAAGAAAGCAGATTTCTCACCAGGCTTCCCCTTGCTATAAACATGGTTTGTACTCTTTTCCATGTGCTCCAAGATCTTTCAAGCAATTAGTATAGTCAAGAAAGTTCTGTTTGAAAAGAAACAAACATTTACTGTCATTTCTACGCAAATGAGCTTACATTAAAGCACACTCGTTCTATCTTTAAACTGATAAAAGAAACCCCAATAAGACGGGGCATGCAAAAATTGAGATAAAACTCAGTTTTGCTCCTCTCCACGGAAATCTTTAGTAAAAGGCGAAAGATTTGTTCGTTCTGAAGAGAAACCAGAGCATGACCAAGATTCCACCTGTCGCCTGAGTGCCATGCCAGCAGTCCTCATTCAGCTCAAAGTGAGCACCCAATTTGAAAGAAAGAAAGCAGATTTCTCACCAGGCTTCCCCTTGCTATAAGCATGGTTTGTACTGTTTTCCATGTGCTCCCAGATCTTTCAAGCAATTAGTATGGTCAAGAAAGTTCTGCTTGAAAAGAAACAGACATTTATTGTCATTGTTATGCAAATAAACTTACATTAAAGCTAACAAGAAAGCACACTCGTTCTGTCTTTAATCCGATAAAAGAAACCCCAATAATATGGGGCATGCAAAAATTGAGATAAAACTCAGTTTTGCTCCTCTCCACGGAAATCTTTAGTAAAAGGCGAAAGATTTGTTCGTTCTGAAGAGAAACCAGAGCATGACCAAGATTCCACCTGTCGCCTGAGTGCCGTGCCAGCAGTCCTTATTCAGATCAAAGTGAGCGCCCAATTTGAAAGAAAGCAGATTTCTCACCTGTCTTCTCCTTGCTATAAGCATGGTTTGTACTGTATTCCATGTGCTCCCAGATCTTTCAAGCAAGTAGCATGGTCAAGAAAGTTCTGTTTGAAAAGAAACAAACATTTACTGTCATTTCTATGCAAATGAGCTTACATTAAAGCACACTCATTCTATCTTTAAACCGATAAAAGAAACCCCAAAAAGATGGGGCATGCAAAAATTGAGATAAAACTCGGTTTTGCTCCTCTCCACGGAAATCTTTAGTAAAAGGCGAAAGATTTGTTCGTTCTGAAGAGAAACCAGAGCATGACCAAGATTTTTATCTGAAAATATGTGTTCTCCCTGCAGTTGTTGTCCCCAGATGAGAGTTCCCTTGTGCTGCCTCAGTTGAATCTCCTTTACTTGACAGGGGGATGCTCGAGCAGCGACCCTCCCCAGCTCTAGCCCAACTCCTACTTACCTGCCAGGTGAGATACTATGATCATGAAGGTGCTTCTCCCAGGGCAAGGCTCACCCATTGCACTCTGGTTGTGCTGCCCCTGTGATTTCCCCAAATGTGGGAAACTTGACTGCATAATTTGTGTTTCCCTTGGTCGGCTCTCGTATAATTCAGATCTCTTTGTCTCAGGTCTCTCTCCAGCCTAGTTTGCTGTCTGTTTCCACTTCTCTTTTCTTGAGCCGCTCCCTTCTATGCCCTTGCGCACTATCCTGACTTCTCCCGTCTGCTTACTTCGTGCCTTCCAACGCACAATGCAAACTACAGGTAGTGCTGCAGGGCCCACACCCTTTTACTTGCCTTACAGAGCAGCTCTGGAGCAGTTACAGTGCCCAGCTGCTGCAAGAAATCAGCTTGAATGCTTCAGGGGCTGGGGCATAGCCAACATGAGCCCCACACCGAAGGAGGGTGGAGGTGTGTAATGCGAACTAGGGGTCATCCAAGCGCCGCAAAAGGCCGCCATGCCCTGCACGCCCCTTTTCTCTTTTCATATGCAGACGAGGGTTGAAGCCAACTTTGACCCACTGCTTGGATGGCATCACCATATGCAAATCCATCTGCTGCAGGCCTTCCCCCAGGAATGCTTGCACTAGTTGTTGCATTTGGTTTGTTGTTTGGGGGTGCTTCAGTATTAGGCAGCCTTCTGCCCTCCCATGTTCATCTGAAAATATGTGTTCTCCCTGCAGTTGTTGTCCCCAGATGAGAGTTCCCATGTGCTGCCTCAGTTGAATCTCCTTTACTTGACAGAGATGTGCCTGAGCAGCGGCCCTCCCCAGCCCTATCCCAAATCATACTTATTTTGCATAGGAGAGACCATGGTCTTGAAGATTGTTCTCCCAGGGTGAGGTTCATTCATTGCATTCTGGGTATGCTGACCCCTGTGATTTCCCCAAATGTGGGAAACTCAACTGCATTATTTGTGGTAGTGGGGGACTGTGTTTGTGCTTTCCTCTGGTCAGCTCTAGTAAAAGTCAGATTTCTTTGTTTCAGTTCTTCCTCTAGCCTTGTTCTTCTTTCGAGAGTTCCATTGTGCTGCCTCAGTGTGTATGGTTATTAATCAAAAGGTTGGTGGTTCAATCCCACCCAGGGACGTAATTGACCTTGTTATCAGATTTTGGTGATCTTTAAGTAGACAAGTCAAAATTTCAAACCCCCTGTTATGGTGTAGGGTACCTGGCCTTCTCTGATGTAATCAGAGTTAGATTTGATTCAGTGATTTTATAAAAACAGCTAGGAAGCACAATTTAGCAGTGGGTTGCAGAGAAAAAGAAATATGCTGGCAAAAAAATCCAATTGAGTGATTAAACAGCTCTTCATTTTCTGGCTTTATTTTTATGCTAACAAATTTGTTCTCTGAAAAGTGTCCACAAAGCCAAGTCTCTGATTAACACCTTTGTAGGGATGGTTTTTCACCTATTACTAAATTAAACTTGCTTCATTGGAAAGGCAGCAAGATGCATCCTCATTTCAATGTCTACTGAAATAATACAGGTTGACACCAGGAAACATTAACGCCACTGCATCCTTGCTGCTTTCGCATGTGGAAGTCTGTTTAATGTGAAAACAAGGTGATATCTAATTAGCACACAGGTAAGGAATTAAGAAAATCTTTATTTAAGGGTGAAGGTGTTTCTCACAAAATCGTTGCCCCAATGCATCATTGAAATTCAAGCTGGAAAGATGATTTTAATATATCACTTGTACATTTTGTATTGCTCTTCTGGTGACAATGTAGTTTGTTTTTGTCAATTACCATTTTAATAATAGGGTAAAGAAAATTAAGTGGATTTTTGAAAGAAAACAATACTGTCTATATACTATTAAAACAAATTAAAATGGTAAAAGTTAGTGTACTTTAAGTAAAAATAAAAGAGCAAAAATATCAATCCCAGTTTTGGATTACTTTAATTAACAAAAAAAATGCATATAGCAGAGGATAGTTTCAATCTGCCTACCTCTGGGTTATGGGCCCAGCATTTTTGCATTGCAGTACTCTGCTGCACATGTAAGTGCAAGAGATCCTGAAGCACTCACTCATCATGGGAAAGTACCAATGTGTTTCTTCGTTGGTTGATGGAAGAAACATCTTACAAAAACTCTCCAGATTATTGACTTTTTAAAGTTTTTCTAGGAAACGTTCTAGATGAATGATTATTAGCCTTTGTCAGTATTTACGTTTGTAAAGTGTCTCTGTGGCGCAATCTGTTAGTGTGTTTGGTTATTAATCAAAGGGTTGGTGGTTCAATCCCACCCAGGGATGTAATTGACCTTGTTATCAGATTTTGGTGATCTTTAAGTAGACAAGTCAAAATTTCAAACCCCCTTCTTATGGTGTAGGGTACCTGGCCTACTCTGATGTAATCAGAGTTAGATTTGAATCAGTGATTTTATAAAAAAAAACAGCTAGGAAGCACAATTTAGCAGTGGGTTGCAGAGAAAAAGAAATATGCTGGCAGAAAAATCCAATTGAGTGATTAAACAGCTCTTCATTTTCTGGCTTTATTTTTATGCTAACGAATTTGTTCTCTGAAAAGTGTCCACAAAGCCAAGTATCTGATTAACATATTTGTAGGGATGGTTTTTCACCTATTACTAAATTAAACTTGCTTCATTGGAAAGGCAGCAAGATGCATCCTCATTTTAATATCTACTGAAATAATACAGGTTGACACCAGGAAACATTAACGCCACTGCATCCTTGCTGCTTTCTCATGTGGAAGTCTGTTTAATTTGAAAACAAGGTGATATCTAATTAGCACACAGGTAAGGAATTAAGAAAATCTTTATTTAAGGGTGAAGATGTTTCTCACAAAATCGTTGCCCCAATGCATCATTGAAATTCAAGCTGGAAAGATGATTTTAATATATCACTTGTACATTTTGTATTGCTCTTCTGGTGACAATGCAGTTTGTTTTTGTCAATTACCATTTTAATAATCGGGTAAAGAAAATTAATTGGATTTTTGAAAGAAAACAATACTGTCAATATACTATTAAAACAAATTAAAATGGTAAAAGTTATTGTACTTTAAGTAAAAATAAAAGAGCAAAAATATCAATCCCAGTTTTGGATTACTTTAATTAACAAAAAAAATGCATATAGCAGAGGATAGTTTCAATCTGCCTACCTCTGGGTTATGGACCCAGCATGCTTCCATTACAGTACTCTGTTGCACATGTAAGTGCAAGAGGTCCTGAAGCACTCACTTATCATGGGAAAGTACCAATGTGTTTCTTCATTGGTTGATGGAAGAAACATCTTACAAAAACTCTCCACATTATTGACTTTTTAAAATGTTTCTAGGAAACGTTCTAGATGAATGCTTATTAGCCTTTGTCAGTATGTACTTTTGCAAAGTGTCACTGTGGCGCAATCAGTGAGTGTGTATGGTTATTAACCAAAAGGTTGGTGGTTCAATCCCACCCAGGGACGTAATTGACCTTGTTATCAGATTTTGGTGATCTTTAAGTAGACAAGTCAAAATTTCAAACCCCCTGTTATGGTGTAGGGTACCTGGCCTTCTCTGATGTAATCAGAGTTAGATTTGATTCAGTGATTTTATAAAAACAGCTAGGAAGCACAATTTAGCAGTGGGTTGCAGAGAAAAAGAAATATGCTGGCAAAAAAATCCAATTGAGTGATTAAACAGCTCTCTTTATTTTCTGGCTTTATTTTTATGCTAACAAATTTGTTCTCTGAAAAGTGTCCACAAAGCCAAGTCTCTGATTAACACCTTTGTAGGGATGGTTTTTCACCTATTACTAAATTAAACTTGCTTCATTGGAAAGGCAGCAAGATGCATCCTCATTTCAATGTCTACTGAAATAATACAGGTTGACACCAGGAAACATTAACGCCACTGCATCCTTGCTGCTTTCGCATGTGGAAGTCTGTTTAATGTGAAAACAAGGTGATATCTAATTAGCACACAGGTAAGGAATTAAGAAAATCTTTATTTAAGGGTGAAGATGTTTCTCACAAAATCGTTGCCCCAATGCATCATTGAAATTCAAGCTGGAAAGATGATTTTAATATATCACTTGTACATTTTGTATTGCTCTTCTGGTGACAATGTAGTTTGTTTTTGTCAATTACCATTTTAATAATCGGGTAAAGAAAATTAATTGGATTTTTGAAAGAAAACAATACTGTCAATATTCTATTAAAACAAATTAAAATTGTAAAAGTTATTGTACTTTAAGTAAAAATAAAAGAGCAAAAATATCAATCCCAGTTTTGGATTACTTTAATTAACAAAAAAAAAATGCATATAGCAGAGGATAGTTTCAATCTGCCTACCTCTGGGTTATGGACCCAGCATGCTTCCATTACAGTACTCTGCTGCACATGTAAGTGCAAGAGGTCCTGAAGCACTCACTTATCATGGGAAAGTACCAATGTGTTTCTTCATTGGTTGATGGAAGAAACATCTTACAAAAACTCTCCACATTATTGACTTTTTAAAATGTTTCTAGGAAACGTTCTAGATGAATGCTTATTAGCCTTTGTCAGTATGTACTTTTGCAAAGTGTCGCTGTGGCGCAATCAGTTAGTGTGTATGGTTATTAACCAAAAGGTTGGTGGTTCAATCCCACCCAGGGTCGTAATTGACCTTGTTATCAGATTTTGGTGATCGTTAAGTAGACAAGTCAAAATTTCAAACCCCTTGTTATGGTGTAGGGTACCTGGCCTTCTCTGATGTAATCAGAGTTAGATTTGATTCAGTGATTTTATAAAAACAGCTAGGAAGCACAATTTAGCAGTGGGTTGCAGAGAAAAAGAAATATGCTGGCAAAAAAATCCAATTGAGTGATTAAACAGCTCTCTTTATTTTCTGGCTTTATTTTTATGCTAACAAATTTGTTCTCTGAAAAGTGTCCACAAAGCCAAGTCTCTGATTAACACCTTTGTAGGGATGGTTTTTCACCTATTACTAAATTAAACTTGCTTCATTGGAAAGGCAGCAAGATGCATCCTCATTTCAATGTCTACTGAAATAATACATGTTGACACCAGGAAACATTAACGCCACTGCATCCTTGCTGCTTTCGCATGTGGAAGTCTGTTTAATGTGAAAACAAGGTGATATCTAATTAGCACACAGGTAAGGAATTAAGAAAATCTTTATTTAAGGGTGAAGATGTTTCTCACAAAATCGTTGCCCCAATGCATCATTGAAATTCAAGCTGGAAAGATGATTTTAATATATCACTTGTACATTTTGTATTGCTCTTCTGGTGACAATGTAGTTTGTTTTTGTCAATTACCATTTTAATAATCGGGTAAAGAAAATTAATTGGATTTTTGAAAGAAAACAATACTGTCAATATACTATTAAAACAAATTAAAATGGTAAAAGTTATTGTACTTTAAGTAAAAATAAAAGAGCAAAAATATCAATCCCAGTTTTGGATTACTTTAACAAAAAAAAATGCATATAGCAGAGGATAGTTTCAATCTGCCTACCTCTGGGTTATGGACCCAGCATGCTTCCATTACAGTACTCTGCTGCACATGTAAGTGCAAGAGATCCTGAAGCACTCACTCATCATGGGAAAGTACCAATGTGTTTCTTCATTGGTTGATGGAAGAAACATCTTACAAAAACTCTCCACATTATTGACTTTTTAAAATGTTTCTAGGAATCGTTCTAGATGAATGCTTATTAGCCTTTGTCAGTATGTTCTTTTGCAAAGTGTTGTTTTGGCGCAATCAGTTAGTGTGTAAGGCTATTAACCAAAAGGTTGGTGGTTCAATCCCACCCAGGGACTTAATTGACCTTGTTATCAGATTTTGGTGATCTTTAAGTAGACAAGTCAAAATTTCAAACCCCCTGTTATGGTGTAGGGTACCTGGCCTTTTCTAATGTAATCAGAGTTAGATTTGATTCAGTGATTTTATAAAAACAGCTAGGAAGAACAATTTAGCAGTGGGTTGCAGAGAAAAAGAAATATGCTGGCAGAAAAATCCAATTGAGTGATTAAACAGCTCTTCATTTTCTGGCTTTATTTTTATACTAACAAATTTGTTCTCTGAAAAGTGTCCACAAAGCCAAGTCTCTGATTAACACCTTTGTAGGGATGGTTTTTCACCTATTACTAAATTAAACTTGCTTCATTGGAAAGGCAGCAAGATGCATCTTCATTTCAATGTCTACTGAAATAATACAGGTTGACACCAGGAAACATTAACGCCACTGCATCCTTGCTGCTTTCGCATGTGGAAGTCTGTTTAATGTGAAAACAAGGTGATATCTAATTAGCACACAGGTAAGGAATTAAGAAAATCTTTATTTAAGGGTGAAGATGTTTCTCACAAAATCGTTGCCCCAATGCATCATTGAAATTCAAGCTGGAAAGATGATTTTAATATATCACTTGTACATTTTGTATTGCTCTTCTGGTGACAATGTAGTTTGTTTTTGTCAATTACCATTTTAATAATCGGGTAAAGAAAATTAAGTGGATTTTTGAAAGAAAACAATACTGTCAATATACTATTAAAACAAATTAAAATGGTAAAAGTTATTGTACTTTAAGTAAAAATAAAAGAGCAAAAATATCAATCCCAGTTTTGGATTACTTTAATTAACAAAAAAAAATGCATATAGCAGAGGATAGTTTCAATCTGCCTACCTCTGGGTTATGGACCCAGCATGCTTCCAATACAGTACTCTGCTGCACATGTAAGTGCAAGAGGTCCTGAAGCACTCACTTATCATGGGAAAGTACCAATGTGTTTCTTCATTGGTTGATGGAAGAAACATCTTACAAAAACTCTCCACATTATTGACTTTTTAAAATGTTTCTAGGAATCGTTCTAGATGAATGCTTATTAGCCTTTGTCAGTATGTACTTTTGCTAAGTGTAGCTGTGGCGCAATCAGTTAGTGTGTAAGGCTATTAACCAAAAGGTTGGTTGTTCAATCCCACCCAGGGATTTAATTGACCTTGTTATCAGATTTTGGTGATCTTTAAGTAGACAAGTCAAAATTTCAAACCCCCTGTTATGGTGTAGGGTACCTGGCCTTCTCTGATGTAATCAGAGTTAGATTTGATTCAGTGATTTTATAAAAACAGCTAGGAAGCACAATTTGGCAGTGGGTTGCAGAGAAAAAGAAATATGCTGGCAGAAAAATCCAATTGAGTGTTTAAACAGCTCTTCATTTTCTGGCTTTATTTTTATGCTAACTAATTTGTTCTCTGAAAAGTGTCCACAAAGCCAAGTATCTGATTAACATATTTGTAGGGATGGTTTTTCACCTATTACTAAATTAAACTTGCTTCATTGGAAAGGCAGCAAGATGCATCCTCATTTCAATATCTACTGAAATAATACAGGTTGACACCAGGAAACATTAACGCCACTGCATCCTTGCTGCTTTCTCATGTGGAAGTCTGTTTAATGTGAAAACAAGGTGATATCTAATTAGCACACAGGTAAGGAATTAAGAAAATCTTTATTTAAGGGTGAAGATGTTTCTCACAAAATCGTTGCCCCAATGCATCATTGAAATTCAAGCTGGAAAGATGATTTTAATATATCACTTGTACATTTTGTATTGCTCTTATGGTGACAATGTAGTTTGTTTTTGTCAATTACCATTTTAATAATAGGGTAAAGAAAATTAAGTGGATTTTTGAAAGAAAACAATACTGTCAATATACTATTAAAACAAATTAAAATGGTAAAAGTTATTGTACTTTAAGTAAAAATAAAAGCGAAAATATCAATCCCAGTTTTGGATTACTTTAATGAACAAAAAAAAAAATTCATATAGCAAAGGATAGTTTCAATCTGCCTACCTCTGGGTTATGGGCCCAGCATGCTTCCATTGCAGTACTCTGCTGCACATGTAAGTGCAAGAGATCCTGAAGCACTCACTCATCATGCGAAAGTACTAATGTGTTTCTTCATTGGTTGCTGGAAGAAACATCTTACAAAAACTCTCCAGATTATTGACTTTTTAAAGTTTTTCTAGGAAACGTTCTAGATGAATGCTTATTAGTCTTTGTCAGTATGGGCTTTTTGCAAAGTGTCGCTGTGGCGCAATCAGTTAGTGTGTATGGTTATTAACCAAAAGGTTGGTGGTTCAATCCCACCCAGGGATGTAATTGACCTTGTTATCAGATTTTGGTGATCTTTAAGTAGACAAGTCAAAATTTCAAACCCCCTGTTATGGTGTAGGGTACCTGGCCTTCTCTGATGTAATCAGAGTTAGATTTGATTCAGTGATTTTATAAAACAGCTAGGAAGCACAATTTAGCAGTGGGTTGCAGAGAAAAAGAAATATGCTGGCAAAAAAATCCAATTGAGTGATTAAACAGCTCTTCATTTTCTGGCTTTATTTTTATGCTAACAAATTTGTTCTCTGAAAAGTGTCCACAAAGCCAAGTCTCTGATTAACACCTTTGTAGGGATGGTTTTTCACCTATTACTAAATTAAACTTGCTTCATTGGAAAGGCAGCAAGATGCATCCTCATTTCAATGTCTACTGAAATAATACAGGTTGACACCAGGAAACATTAACGCCACTGCATCCTTGCTGCTTTCGCATGTGGAAGTCTGTTTAATGTGAAAACAAGGTGATATCTAATTAGCACACAGGTAAGGAATTAAGAAAATCTTTATTTAAGGGTGAAGGTGTTTCTCACAAAATCGTTGCCCCAATGCATCATTGAAATTCAAGCTGGAAAGATGATTTTAATATATCACTTGTACATTTTGTATTGCTCTTCTGGTGACAATGTAGTTTGTTTTTGTCAATTACCATTTTAATAATAGGGTAAAGAAAATTAAGTGGATTTTTGAAAGAAAACAATACTGTCAATATACTATTAAAACAAATTAAAATGGTAAAAGTTATTGTACTTTAAGTAAAAATAAAAGAGCAAAAATATCAATCCCAGTTTTGGATTACTTTAATTAACAAAAAAAATGCATATAGCAGAGGATAGTTTCAATCTGCCTACCTCTGGGTTATGGGCCCAGCATTTTTCCATTGCAGTACTCTGCTGCACATGTAAGTGCAAGAGATCCTGAAGCACTCACTCATCATGGGAAAGTACCAATGTGTTTCTTCGTTGGTTGATGGAAGAAACATCTTACAAAAACTCTCCAGATTATTGACTTTTTAAAGTTTTTCTAGGAAACGTTCTAGATGAATGCTTATTAGCCTTTGTCAGTATGTACGTTTGTAAAGTGTCTCTGTGGCGCAATCTGTTAGTGTGTTTGGTTATTAATCAAAGGGTTGGTGGTTCAATCCCACCCAGGGATGTAATTGACCTTGTTATCAGATTTTGGTGATCTTTAAGTAGACAAGTCAAAATTTCAAACCCCCTTCTTATGGTGTAGGGTACCTGGCCTACTCTGATGTAATCAGAGTTAGATTTGAATCAGTGATTTTATAAAAAAAACAGCTAGGAAGCACAATTTAGCAGTGGGTTGCAGAGAAAAAGAAATATGCTGGCAGAAAAATCCAATTGAGTGATTAAACAGCTCTTCATTTTCTGGCTTTATTTTTATGCTAACGAATTTGTTCTCTGAAAAGTGTCCACAAAACCAAGTATCTGATTAACATATTTGTAGGGATGGTTTTTCACCTATTACTAAATTAAACTTGCTTCATTGGAAAGGCAGCAAGATGCATCCTCATTTCAATATCTACTGAAATAATACAGGTTGACACCAGGAAACATTAACGCCACTGCATCCTTGCTGCTTTCTCATGTGGAAGTCTGTTTAATGTGAAAACAAGGTGATATCTAATTAGCACACAGGTAAGGAATTAAGAAAATCTTTATTTAAGGGTGAAGATGTTTCTCACAAAATCGTTGCCCCAATGCATCATTGAAATTCAAGCTGGAAAGATGATTTTAATATATCACTTGTACATTTTGTATTGCTCTTCTGGTAACAATGTAGTTTGTTTTTGTCAATTACCATTTTAATAATCGGGTAAAGAAAATTAATTGGATTTTTGAAAGAAAACAATACTGTCAATATACTATTAAAACAAATTAAAATGGTAAAAGTTATTGTACTTTAAGTAAAAATAAAAGCTAAAATATCAATCCCAGTTTTGGATTACTTTAATGAACAAAAAAAAAATGCATATAGCAAAGGATAGTTTCAATCTGCCTACCTCTGGGTTATGGGCCCACCATGCTTCCATTGCAGTACTCTGCTGCACATGTAAGTGCAAGAGATCCTGAAGCACTCACTCATCATGCGAAAGTAACAATGTGTTTCTTCATTGGTTGCTGGAAGAAACATCTTACAAAAACTCTCCATATTATTGACTTTTTAAAGTTTTTCTAGGAAACGTTCTAGATGAATGCTTATTAGTCTTTGTCAGTGTGTACTTTTCGCAAAGTGTCTCTGTGGCGCAATCGGTTAGTGTGTTCAGCTATTAATCAAAAGGTTGGTGGTTCAATCCTATCCAGGGACGTAATTGACCTTGTGATCAGATTTTGGTAATATTTAAGTAGACAAGTCAAAATTGCAAACCCCCTCTTATGGTGTAGGGTACCTGGCCTTCTCTGATGTAATCAGAGTTAGATTTGATTAAGTGATTTTATAAAAAAAAACAGCTAGGAAGCACAATTTAGCAGTGGGTTGCAGAGAAAAAGAAAAATGCTGGCAGAAAAATCCAATTGAGTGATTAAACAGCTCTTCATTTTCTGGCTTTATTTTTATGATAACAAATTTGTTCTCTGAAAAGTGTCCACAAAGCCAAGTATCTGATTAACATCTTTGTAGGGATGGTTTTTCACCTATTACTAAATTAAACTTGCTTCATTGGAAAGGCAGCAAGATGCATCCTCATTTCAATATCTACGGAAATAATACAGGTTGACACCAGGAAACATTAACGCCACTGCATCTTTGCTGTTTTCTCATGTGGAAGTCTGTTTAATGTGAAAACAAGGTGATATCTAATTAGCAAACAGGTAAGGAATTAAGAACATCTTTATTTAAGGGTGAAGATGTTTCTCACAAAATCGTTGCCCCAATGCATCATTGAAATTCAAGCTGGAAAGATGATTTTAATATATCACTTGTACATTTTGTATTGCTCTTCTGGTGACAATGTAGTTTGTTTTTGTCAATTACCATTTTAATAATCGGGTAAAGAAAATTAATAGGATTTTTGAAAGAAAACAATACTATTAAAACAAATTAAAATGGTAAAAGTTATTGTACTTTAAGTAAAAATAAAAGAGCAAAAATATCAATCCCAGTTTTGGATTACTTTAATTAACAAAAAAAATGCATATAGCAGAGGATAGTTTCAATCTGCCTACCTCTGGGTTATGGACCCAGCATGCTTCCATTACAGTACTCTGCTGCACATGTAAGTGCAAGAGATCCTGAAGCACTCACTCATCATGGGAAAGTACCAATGTGTTTCTTCATTGGTTGATGGAAGAAACATCTTACAAAAACTCTCCACATTATTGACTTTTTAAAATGTTTCTAGGAATCATTCTAGATGAATGCTTATTAGCCTTTGTCAGTAAGTACTTTCGCAAAGTGTCGCTGTGGCGCAATCAGTTAGTGTGTAAGGCTATTAACCAAAAGGTTGGTGGTTCAATCCCACCCAGGGACTTAATTGACCTTGTTATCAGATTTTGGTGATCTTTAAGTAGACAAGTCAAAATTTCAAACCCACTGTTATGGTGTAGGGTACCTGGCCTTCTCTGATGTTTAGATTTGATTCAGTGATTTTATAAAAACAGCTAGGAAGCACAATTTAGCAGTGGGTTGCAGAGAAAAAGAAATATGCTGGCAGAAAAATCCAATTGAGTGATTAAACAGCTCTTCATTTTCTGGCTTTATTTTTAGACTAACAAATTTGTTCTCTGAAAAGTGTCCACAAAGCCAAGTCTCTGATTAACACCTTTGTAGGGATGGTTTTTCACCTATTACTAAATTAAACTTGCTTCATTGGAAAGGCAGCAAGATGCATCCTCATTTCAATGTCTACTGAAATAATACAGGTTGACACCAGGAAACATTAACGCCACTGCATCCTTGCTGCTTTCGCATGTGGAAGTCTGTTTAATGTGAAAACAAGGTGATATCTAATTAGCACACAGGTAAGGAATTAAGAAAATCTTTATTTAAGGGTGAAGATGTTTCTCACAAAATCGTTGCCCCAATGCATCATTGAAATTCAAGCTGGAAAGATGATTTTAATATATCACTTGTACATTTTGTATTGCTCTTCTGGTGACAATGTAGTTTGTTTTTGTCAATTACCATTTTAATAATCGGGTAAAGAAAATTAATAGGATTTTTGAAAGAAAACAATACTGTCAATATACTATTAAAACAAATTAAAATGGTAAAAGTTATTGTACTTTAAGTAAAAATAAAAGAGCAAAAATATCAATCCCAGTTTTGGATTACTTTAATTAACAAAAAAAAATGCATATAGCAGAGGATAGTTTCAATCTGCCTACCTCTGGGTTATGGACCCAGCATCCTTCCATTACAGTACTCTGCTGCACATGTAAGTGCAAGAGATCCTGAAGCACTCACTCATCATGGGAAAGTACCAATGTGTTTCTTCATTGGTTGATGGAAGAAACATCTTACAAAAACTCTCCACATTATTGACTTTTTAAAATGTTTCTAGGAATCGTTCTAGATGAATGCTTATTAGCCTTTGTCAGTATGTACTTTTGCTAAGTGTAGCTGTGGCGCAATCAGTTAGTGTGTAAGGCTATTAACCAAAAGGTTGGTTGTTTAATCCCACCCAGGGATTTAATTGACCTTGTTATCAGATTTTGGTGATCTTTAAGTAGACAAGTCAAAATTTCAAACCCCCTGTTATGGTGTAGGGTACCTGGCCTTCTCTGATGTAATCAGAGTTAGATTTGATTTAGTGATTTTATAAAAACAGCTAGGAAGCACAATTTGGCAGTGGGTTGCAGAGAAAAAGAAATATGCTGGCAGAAAAATCCAATTGAGTGATTAAACAGCTCTTCATTTTCTGGCTTTATTTTTATGCTAACTAATTTGTTCTCTGAAAAGTGTCCACAAAGCCAAGTATCTGATTAACATATTTGTAGGGATGGTTTTTCACCTATTACTAAATTAAACTTGCTTCATTGGAAAGGCAGCAAGATGCATCCTCATTTCAATATCTACTGAAATAATACAGGTTGACACCAGGAAACATTAACGCCACTGCATCCTTGCTGCTTTCTCATGTGGAAGTCTGTTTAATGTGAAAACAAGGTGATATCTAATTAGCACACAGGTAAGGAATTAAGAAAAACTTTATTTAAGGGTGAAGATGTTTCTCACAAAATCGTTGCCCCAATGCATCATTGAAATTCAAGCTGGAAAGATGATTTTAATATATCACTTGTACATTTTGTATTGCTCTTATGGTGACAATGTAGTTTGTTTTTGTCAATTACCATTTTAATAATAGGGTAAAGAAAATTAAGTGGATTTTTGAAAGAAAACAATACTGTCAATATACTATTAAAACAAATTAAAATGGTAAAAGTTATTGTACTTTAAGTAAAAATAAAAGCTAAAATATCAATCCCAGTTTTGGATTACTTTAATGAACAAAAAAAAAAATTCATATAGCAAAGGATAGTTTCAATCTGCCTACCTCTGGGTTATGGGCCCACCGTGCTTCCATTGCAGTACTCTGCTGCACATGTAAGTGCAAGAGATCC
Source organism: Pseudophryne corroboree (assembly GCF_028390025.1). Lineage (NCBI taxonomy): Eukaryota > Metazoa > Chordata > Amphibia > Anura > Myobatrachidae > Pseudophryne > Pseudophryne corroboree. Next base: position 274,152 of record NW_026970078.1, on the reverse strand, counting down.
TGAAGCACTCACTCATCATGCGAAAGTACTAATGTGTTTCTTCATTGGTTGCTGGAAGAAACATCTTACAAAAACTCTCCAGATTATTGACTTTTTAAAGTTTTTCTAGGAAACGTTCTAGATGAATGCTTATTAGTCTTTGTCAGTATGTGCTTTTTGCAAAGTGTCTCTGGGGCGCAATCGGTTAGTGTGTTCAGCTATTTATCAAAAGGTTGGTGGTTCAATCCCACCCAGGGACGTAATTGACCTTGTGATCACATTTTGGTATTATTTAAGTAGACAAGTCAAAATTGCAAACCCCCTCTTATGGTATAGGGTACCTGGCCTTCTCTGATGTAATCAGAGTTAGATTTGATTAAGTGATTTTATAAAAAAACAGCTAGGAAGCACAATTTAGCAGTGGGTTGCAGAGAAAAAGAAAAATGCTGGCAGAAAAATCCAATTGAGTGATTAAACAGCTCTTCATTTTCTGGCTTTATTTTTATGATTACAAATTTGTTCTCTGAAAAGTGTCCACAAAGCCAAGTATCTGATTAACATCTTTGTAGGGATGGTTTTTCACCTATTACTAAATTAAACTTGCTTCATTGGAAAGGCAGCAAGATGCATCCTCATTTCAATATCTACGGAAATAATACAGGTTGACACCAGGAAACATTAACGCCACTGCATCTTTGCTGTTTTCTCATGTGGAAGTCTGTTTAATGTGAAAACAAGGTGATATCTAATTAGCACACAGGTAAGGAATTAAGAAAATCTTTATTTAAGGGTGAAGATGTTTCTCACAAAATCGTTGCCCCAATGCATCATTGAAATTCAAGCTGGAAAGATGATTTTAATATATCACTTGTACATTTTGTATTGCTCTTCTGGTGACAATGTAGTTTGTTTTTGTCAATTACCATTTTAATAATCGGGTAAAGAAAATTAATTGGATTTTTGAAAGAAAACAATACTGTCAATATACTATTAAAACAAATTAAAATGGTAAAAGTTATTGTACTTTAAGTAAAAATAAAAGAGCAAAAATATCAATCCCAGTTTTGGATTACTTTAATTAACAAAAAAAAATGCATATAGCAGAGGATAGTTTCAATATGCCTACCTCTGGGTTATGGACCCAGCATGCTTCCATTACAGTACTCTGCTGCACATGTAAGTGCAAAAGATCCTGAAGCACTCACTCATCATGGGAAAGTACCAATGTGTTTCTTCATTGGTTGATGGAAGAAACATCTTACAAAAACTCTCCACATTATTGACTTTTTAAAATGTTTCTAGGAATCGTTCTAGATGAATGCTTATTAGCCTTTGTCAGTATGTACTTTTGCAAAGTGTCGCTGTGGCGCAATCAGTTAGTGTGTAAGGCTATTAACCAAAAGGTTGGTGGTTCAATCCCACCCAGGGACTTAATTGACCTTGTTATCAGATTTTGGTGATCTTTAAGTAGACAAGTCAAAATTTCAAACCCCCTGTTATGGTGTAGGGTACCTGGCCTTCTCTGATGTAATCAGAGTTAGATTTGATTCAGTGATTTTATAAAAACAGCTAGGAAGCACAATTTAGCAGTGGGTTGCAGAGAAAAAGAAATATGCTGGCAGAAAAATCCAATTGAGTGATTAAACAGCTCTTCATTTTCTGGCTTTATTTTTATGCTAACAAATTTGTGCTCTGAAAAGTGTCCACAAAGCCAAGTATCTGATTAACACCTTTGTAGGGATGGTTTTTCACCTATTATTAAATTAAACTTGCTTCATTGGAAAGGCAGCAAGTGATGTCATCCAAGCATTGGGTCAAAGTTGGCTTCAAACCTCGTCTGCTTATGAAAAGAGAAAAGGGGTATGCAGGGCATGGCGGCCTTTTGCGGTGCTTGGATGACCCCTAGTTCGCATTAAATAATGCAGTCGAGTTTCCCACATTTGGGGAAATCACAGGGGTCAGCATACCCAGAATGCAATGAATGAACCGCACCCTGGGAGAACAGTCTTCATGACCATGGTATCTCCTATGCAAAATAAGTATGATTTGGGATAGGGCTGGGGAGGGCCGCTGCTCAGGCACATCTCCTTCAAGTAAAGGAGATTCAACTGAGGCAGCACAAGGGAACTCTCATCTGGGGACAACAACTGCAGGGAGAACACATATTTTCAGATGAACATGGGAGGGTAGAAGGCTGCCTAATACTGAAGCACCCCCAAACAACAAACCAAATGCAACAACTAGTGCAAGCATTCCTGGGGGAAGGCCTGCAGCAGATGGATTTGCATATGGCGATGTCATCCAAGCAGTGGGTCAAAGTTGGCTTCAACCCTCGTCTGCATATGAAAAGAGAAAAGGGGTGTGCAGGGCATGGCGGCCTTTTGCGGCACTTGGATGACCCCTAGTTCGCATTAAACACCTCCACCCTCTGTCGGTGTGGGGCTCATGTTGGCTATGCCCCAGCCCCTGAAGGATTCAAGCTGATTTCTTGCAGCAGCTGGGCACTGTAACAGCTCCAGAGCTGCTCTGTAAGGCAAGTAAAAGGGTGTGGGCCCTGCAGCACTACCTGTAGTTCGCATTGTGCGAGACCCCTAGTTCGCATTAAACACCCCCACCCTCCTTCGGTGTGGGGCTCATGTTGGCCATGCCCCAGCCCCTGAAGCATTCACGCTGATTTCTTGCAGCAGCTGGGCACTGTAACAGCTCAAGAGCTGCTCTGTAAGGCAAGTAAAAGGGTGTGGGCCCTGCAGCACTACCTGTAGTTTGCATTGTGCATTGGAAGGCACAAAGTAAGCAGACGGGAGGAGAAGTCAGGATAGTGCACAAGGGTATAGACGGGAGGGGCTCAAGAAAAAAGAAGTGGAAACAGACAGCAAACTAGGCTTCCAATGCACAATGCAAACTACAGGTAGTGCTGCAGGGCCCACACCCTTTTACTTGCCTTACAGAGCAGCTCTGGAGCTGTTTAATCACTCAATTGGATTTTTCTGCCAGCATAATTTTTCTCTTACGTCCTAGAGGATGCTGGGGACTCCGTAAGGACCATGGGGGATAGACGGGCTCCGCAGGAGACATGGGCACTTTAAGAAAGACTTTAGATCTGGGTGTGCACTGGCTCCTCCCTCTATGCCCCTCCTCCAGACCTCAGTTTACTACTGTGCCCAGAGGAGACTGGGTGCTTTTCAGGGAGCTCTCCTGAGTTTCCTGACAGAAAGTATATTTGTTAGATTTTTTTATTTTCAGGGAGCCTGCTGGCAACAGACTCCCTGCATCGAGGGGCGTAGGGGAGAGATGCACACCTACTTCTGTGAGTTGATAGGCTCTGCTTCTTAGGCTACTGTACAGCATTAGCTCCAGAGGGATCGGTACGCAGGTCTCACCCTCGCCGTCCGTCCCAGAGCCGCGCCGCCGTCCCCCTCGCAGAGCCGGAAGATAGAAGCCGGGTGAGTATGAGAAGAAAAGAAGACTTCAGAGGCGGCGGAAGACTTCATGATCTTCACTGAGGTAACGCACAGCAGTAAAGCTGTGCTCCATTGCTCCAATACACCTCACACACGGCAGTCAGTGTAAGGGTGAAGGGCGCAGGGGGGACGCCCTGGGCAGCAATATAGACCTCTCTTTGGCAAAATAAATATATATGCAGCTAGGCACTGTATATATATATAAGAGCCCCCGCCATTTTTTTAATATATTTGAGCGGGACAGAAGCCCGTCGCTGAGGGGGTGGGGCTTCTCCCTCAGCACTCACCAGCGCCATTTTCTCCACAGCACCGCTGAGGGGAAGCTCCACGGACTCTCCCCTGCTTATACCACGGTAGAAAGAGGGTCTTAAAGAAGAGGGGGGCACATAATTAGGCGCATATATATATGGAAATACAGCGCTACTGGGTAAACATAAAATTATTGTGTTTTTTTCCTGGGTCATATAGCGCTGGGGTGTGTGCTGGCATACTCTCTCTCTCTGTCTCTCCAAAGGGCCTTGTTGGGGAACTGTCCTCAGATAAGAGGATTCCCTGAGTGTATGGTGTGTCGGTACACGTGTGTCGACATGTCTGAGGTAGAAGGCTCTCCTAGAGAGGAGCAGGAGCAAATTAATGTGGTGTCTCCATCGACAACGCCGATACCTGACTGGATGGATATGTGGAATGTTTTAAGTGCTAATGTAAACTTATTACACAAGAGATTAGACAAAGCTGAAGCTAGGGAACAGTCAGGGAGTCAACCCATGCCTGTCCCTATGTCGCAGGGACCTTCGGGGTCTCAAAAGCGCCCACTATCCCAAATAGTTGACACAGATACCGACACAGATTCTGACTCCAGTGTCGACTACGATGATGCAAAGTTACAGCCAAAATTGGCTAAATGTATTCGATATATGATTATTGCAATAAAAGATGTTTTGCACATCACAGAGTCCCCTGTCCCTGACACGAGGGTACACATGTATAAGGGAAAGAAACCTGAGATAACCTTTCCCCCCTCACATGAGTTGAACGAATTATGTGAAAAAGCTTGGGAATCTCCAGACAAAAAGCTGCAGATTCCCAAAAGGATTCTTGTGGCGTATCCTTTCCCGCCAATGGACAGGATACGGTGGGAATCCTCCCCTAGGGTGGATAAAGCATTGACACGCTTATCCAAAAAGGTAGCGCTGCCATCCCAGGATACGGCTACCATCAGGGACCCTGCTGACCGCAAGCAGGAGGTTACCCTAAAGTCCATTTACACACATTCTGGTACCTTACTCAGACCGGCAATTGCGTCGGCCGGGGTTGTAGCGCGGTGGCAGCATGGACAGATACCTTATCAGCAGAGATTGAGACCCTAGATAAGGATGCTATGTTATTGACCATAGGGCATATAAAAGATGCTGTCCTATATATGAGAGATGCTCAAAGTGACATTAGTCTACTGGGTTCTAGAATAAACGCTATGTCGATTTCTGCTAGACGAGTCCTATGGACCCGGCAATGGACAGGTGATGCCGACTCAAAAAGGCATATGGAGGTTTTACCTTACAGGGGTGAGGAATTGTTTGGGGAAGGTCTCTCGGACCTAGTCTCCACAGCTACAGCTGGTAAATCAAATTTTTTGCCTTATATTCCCTCACAGCCTAAGAAAGCACCACATTATCAAATGCAGTCCTTTCGATCACAGAGAAACAAGAAAGTACGAGGTGCGTCCTTTCTTGCCAGAGGTAAGGGCAGAGGGAAGAAGCTGCACAACACAGCTAGTTCCCAGGAACAGAAGTCCTCCCCGGCCTCTACAAAATCCACCGCATGACGCTGGGGCTCCGCTAAAGGAGTCCGCCCAGTTGGGGGCACGTCTTCGAGTTTTCAGCCACATCTGGGTTCATTCGCAGGTGGATCCCTAGGCAATAGAAATTGTTTCTCAGGGTTACAAGCTGAAATTCGAAGAGGTGCCTCCTCGCCGGTTTTTCAAATCGGCCCTACCATCTTCTCCCCAGGAAAGGGAGATAGTGTTAAATGCAATTCACAAATTGTATCTTCAACATATGCAGATGAGGGTTCCAGCCAACTTTGGCCCACTGCTTGGATGACATCACCGTATGCAAATCCGTCTTCTGCAGACCTTCTCCCAGGAATGCTTGTACTAGTTGTTGCATTTGGTTTGTTGTTTGGGCGTGCTTCAGTATTAGGCAGCCTTCTGCCCTCCCATGTTCATCTGAAAATATGTGTTCTCCCGGCAGTTGTTGTCCCCAGATGAGAGTTCCCTTGTGCTGCCTCAGTTGAATCTCCTTTACTTGACAGAGATGTGCCTGAGCAGCGGCCCTCCCCAGCCCTATCTCAAATCATACTTATTTTGCATAGGAGATACCATGGTCATAAAGATTGTTCTCCCAGGGTGAGGTTCATTCATTCCATTCTGGGTATGCTGACCCCTGTGATTTCCCCAAATGTGAGAAACTCAACTGCATTATTTGTGGTAGTGGGGGACTGTGTTTGTGTTTTCCTCTGGTCAGCTCTGGTAAAAGTCAGATTTCTTTGTCTCAGATCTTCCTCTAGCCTTGTTCTTCTTTCGAGAGTTCCATTGTGCTGCCTCAGTTTGATCTCCTTCACTTGACAGGGGGGTACCCGAGCAGCGACCCTCCCCAGCTCTAGCCCAACTCCTACATACCTGCCAGGTGAGATACTATGATCATGAAGGTGCTTCTCCCAGGGCAAGGCTCACCCATTGCACTCTGGGTGTGCTGCTCCTGCGATTTCCCCAAATGTGGGAAACTTGACTGCATAATTTGTGTTTCCCCTGGTCGGCTCTCGTATAATTCAGATCTCTTTGTCTCAGGTCTCTCTCCAGCCTAGTTTGCTGTCTGTTTCCACTTCTGTTTTCTTGAGCCGCTCCCTTCTATGCCCTTGCGCACTATCCTGACTTCTCCCGTCTGCTTACTTTGTGCCTTCCAACGCACAATGCGAACTACAGGTAGTGCTGCAGGGCCCACACCCTTTTACTTGCCGTACAGAGCAGCTCTGGAGCTGTTACAGTGCCCAGCTGCTGCAAGAAATCAGCTTGAATGCTTCAGGGGCTGGGGCATAGCCAACATGAGCCCCACACCGAAGGAGGGTGGAGGTATTTAATGCGAACTAGGGGTCATCCAAGCACCGCAAAAGGCCGCCATGCCCTGCATAACCCTTTTCTCTTTTCATATGCAGATGAGGGTTCCAGCCAACTTTGGCCCACTGCTTGGATGACATCACCGTATGCAAATCCGTCTTCTGCAGACCTTCTCCCAGGAATGCTTTTACTAGTTGTTACATTTGGTTTGTTGTTTGGGGGTGCTTCAGTATTAGGCAGCCTTCTGCCCTCCCATGTTCATCTGAAAATATGTGTTCTCCCTGCAGTTGTTGTCCCCAGATGAGAGTTCCCTTGTGCTGCCTCAGTTGAATCTCCTTTACTTGACAGAGATGTGCCTGAGCAGCGGCCCTCCCCAGCCCTATCCCAAATCATACTTATTTTGCATAGGAGTTTCCATGGTCATGAAGATTGTTCTCCCAGGGTGAGGTTCATTCATTGCATTCTGGGTATGCTGACCCCTGTGATTTCCCCAAATGTGGGAAACTCGACTGCATTAATTGTGGTAGTGGGGGACTGTGTTTGTGCTTTCCTCTGGTCAGCTCTGGTAAAAGACAGATTTCTTTGTCTCAGATCTTCCTCTAGCCTTGTTCTTTTTTCGAGAGTTTCCTTGTGCTGCCTCAGTTGGATCTCCTTCACTTGACAGGGGGGTGCCCGAGCAGCGACCCTCCCCATCTCTAGCCCAACTCCTACTTACCTGCCAGGTGAGATACTATGATCAGGAAGGTGCTTCTCCCAGGGCAAGGCTCACCCATTGCACTCTGGGTGTGCTGCTCCTACGATTTCCCCAAATGTGGGACACTTGACTGCATAATTTGTGTTTCCTCTAGTCGGCTACTCGTATAATTCAGATCTCTTTGTCTCAGGTCTCTCTCCAGCCTAGTTTGCTGTCTGTTTCCACTTCTCTTTTCTTGAGCCGCTGCCTTCTATGCCCTTGTGCACTCTCCTGACTTCTCCTGTCTGCTTACTTTGTGCCTTCCAACGCACAATGCAAACTACAGGTAGTGCTGCAGGGCCCACACCCTTTTACTTGCCTTTCAGAGCAGCTCTGGAGCTGTTACAGTGCCCAGCTGCTGCAAGAAATCAGCTTGAATGCTTCAGGGGCTGGGGCATAGCCAACATGAGCCCCACACCGACGGAGGGTGGAGGTGTTTAATGCGAACTAAGGGTCATCCAAGCGCCGCAAAAGGCCGCCATGCCCTGCATACCCCTTTTCTCTTTTCATATGCAGATGAGGGTTCCAGCCAACTTTGGCCCACTGCTTGGATGACATCACCGTATGCAAATCCGTCTTCTGCAGACCTTCCCCCAGGAATGCTTGTACTAGTTGTTGCATTTGGTTTGTTGTTTGGGGTGCTTCAGTATTAGGCAGCCTTCAGCTCTCCCATGTTCATCTGAAAATATGTGTTCTCCCTGCAGTTGTTGTCCCCAGATGAGAGTTCCCTTGTGCTGCCTCAGTTGAATCTCCTTTACTTGAAAGAGATGTGCCTGAGCAGCGGCCCTCCCCAGGCCTATCCCAAATCATACTTATTTTGCATAGGAGATACCATGGTCATGAAGATTGTTCTCCCAGGGTGAGGTTCATTCATTGCATTCTGGGTATGCTGACCCCTGTGATTTCCCCAAATGTGGGAAACTCGACTGCATTATTTGTGGTAGTGGGGGACTGTGTTTGTGCTTTCCTCTGGTCAGCTCTGGTAAAAGTCAGATTTCTTTGTCTCAGATCTTCCTCTAGCCTTGTTCTTTTTTTGAGAGTTTCCTTGTGCTGCCTCAGTTGGATCTCCTTCACTTGACAGGGGGGTGCCCGAGCAGCGACCCTCCCCAGCTCAAGCCCAACTCCTACTTACCTGCCAAGTGAGATACTATGATCAGGAAGGTGCTTCTACCAGGGCAAGGCTCACCCATTGCACTCTGGGTGTGCTGCTCCTACGATTTCCCCAAATGTGGGACACTTGACAGCATAATTTGTGTTTCCTCTGGTCGGCTACTCGTATAATTCAGATCTCTTTGTCTCAGGTCTCTCTCCAGCCTAGTTTGCTGTCTGTTTCCACTTCTCTTTTCTTGAGCCCCTGCCTTCTATGCCCTTGTGCACTCTCCTGACTTCTCCTGTCTGCTTACTTTGTGCCTTCCAACGCACAATGCAAACTACAGGTAGTGCTGCAGGGCCAACACCCTTTTACTTGCCTTACAGAGCAGCTCTGGAGCTGTTACAGTGCCCAGCTGCTGCAAGAAATCAGCTTGAATGCTTCAGGGGCTGGGGCATAGCCAACATGAGCAGCAAGATGCAGCACTGGACTTTTAGTAATGTACTGTTGTATGCTGAGCACCACAATGCAGCACAAGACAATGAGCAGTGATACTGAGCACTGATGAGGATACTACTGAGAACTGACACTGAGCAGGAGAGACACACTACTAGTATTACTGAGCAGCAATAAGTAACCACTGATACTGAGCACTGATATTGAGATTTCCACTGAGAGAACATAGCCACGTCCTCTCCGCTCTCTCTTCAATGCACGAGTAAAAATGGCAGCAACGCGCAGCTCTTTATATGGAATCCGAATCTCGCAAGAATCCGACAGCGGGATGATGACATTTTCCCTTGTTCAGGTTTTCCGAGTCAGGCGGGAACAACCGAGCCTGCCTCGGACCAGTGTAAACCACGTGGAGTTCGTGGGGAATTCGGTTCTCGGAGAACCGAACCCGCTCCTCTCTACCTTATACCCATCAATTTTTTTATTTTCAATCTAAGCCCCTGCAGTTTTCTGTAAGCATCTGCTTCGCTATGATGATCAACAAGTCACAAGGGCAAACACTCAGGGCTTGAGGCGTAGATCTTAGGACCAGCTGCTACAAGCATGGCAGAGGTGTCACTATCACTGGTGACACCCAGAAAGGTGGCGAGGGAGATTGTAATGCAGTGCGCGCAGATAAACAGCGCAATGGTAAAAAGGAGGCATGGTTTCATAGGTAGGGGCGTGGCCTGGTGGCCTGAATCTACATTTTGTTGCTCCGGGTGTCCCGGGGGTTGGGGGCTGCACCCGGGGACTAGTGTGTGAGCTGTGCTGGCTCCTGCACAGTGACAGGGCATGGCCACCCAGCATGACTCCTCCCTTCTTGACCATGCTGTAATTGCAGTCGCACTGCAGTTCAGCGTGATCATAAAAAATGGTGTAGGCTCCTGCTGGTGCAGGCTGTAGAGAAAAGCTGCTGTGACCACGCCCCCTGTGTCTCCTCCGTTGCAGACCCCATTTTGAAGCCTTGCCCCCGGACTAAGAGAAAAGTATGCCCTTGCGCACTATCCTGACTTCTCCTCCCGTCTGCTTAATTTGTGCCTTCCAACGCACAATGCGAACAACAGGTGGTGCTGCAGGGCCCACACCCTTTTACTTGCCTTACAGAACAGCTCTGGAGCTGTTACAGTGCCCAGCTGCTGCAAGAAATCAGCTTGAATGCTTCAGGGGATGGGGCATGGCCAACATGAGCCCCACACCAAAGGAGGGTGGGGGTGTTTAATGCGAACTAGGGGTCATCCAAGCACTGCAAAAGGCAGCCATGCCCTGCATGCCCCTTTTCTCTTTTCATATGCAGATGAGGGTTCCAGTCAACTTTGGCCCACTGCTTGGATAACATCACCGTATGCAAATCCGTCTGCTGCAGACCTTCCCCCAGGAGTGCTTGTACTAGTTGTTGCATATGGTTTGATATTTGATGGTGCTTCAGTATTAGGCAGCCTTCCGCCCTCCCATGTTCATCTGAAAAGATGTGGTCTCCCTGCAGTTGTTGTCCCCAGATGAGAGTTCCCTTGTGCTGCCTCAGTTGAATCTCCTTTACTTGACAGAGATGTGCCTGAGCAGCGGCCCTCACCAGCCCTATCCCAAATCATACTTATTTTGCATAGGAGATACCATGGTCATGAAGATTGTTCTCCCAGGGTGAGGTTCATTCATTGCATTCTGGGTATGCTGACCCCTGTGATTTTCCCAAATGTGGGAAACTCGACTGCATTATTTGTGGTAGTGGGGGACTGTGTTTGTGCTTTCCTCTGGTCAGCTCTGGTAAAAGTCAGATTTCTTTGTCTCAGATCTTCCTCTAGCCTTGTTCTTCTTTCGAGAGTTCCCTTGTGCTGCCTCAGTTGGATCTCTTTCACTTGACAGGGGGGTGCCCGAACAGCGACCCTCCCCAGCTCTAGCCCAACTCCTACTTACCTGCCAGGTGAGATACTATGATCATGAAGGTGCCTCTACCAGGGCAAGGCTCACCCATTGCACTCTGGGTGTGCTGCCCCTGCGATTTCCCCAAATGTGGGAAACTTGACTGCATAATTTGTGTTTCCCCTGGTCGGCTCTCGTATAATTCAGATCTCTTTGTCTCAGGTCTCTCTCCAGCCTAGTTTGCTGTCTGTTTCCACTTCTCTTTTCTTCAGCCGCTCCCTTCTATACCCTTGTGCACTATCCTGACTTCTCCTCACGTCTGCTTACTTTGTGCCTTCCAATGCACAATGCAAACTACAGGTAGTGCTGCAGGGCCCACACCATTTTACTTGCCTTACAGAGCAGCTCTGGAGCTGTTACAGTGCCCAGCTGCTGCAAGAAATCAGCTTGAATGCTTCAGGGGATGGGGCATGGCCAACATGAGCCCCACACCAAAGGAGGGTGGAGGTGTTTAATGCGAACTAGGGGTCATCCAAGCACCGCAAAAGGCCGCCATGCCCTGCACGCCCCTTTTCTCTTTTCATATGCAGATGAGGGTTGAAGCCAACTTTGACCCACTGCTTGGATGACATCACCGTATGCAAATCCGTCTTCTGCAGAACTTCCCCCAGGAATGCTTGCACTAGTTGTTGCATTTGGTTTGTTGTTTGGGGGTGCTTCAGTATTAGGCAGCCTTCTGCCCTCCCATGTTCATCTGAAAATATGTGTTCTCCCTGCAGTTGTTGTCCCCAGATGAGAGTTCCCTTGTGCTGCCTCAGTTGAATCTCCTTTACTTGACAGAGATGTGCATGAGCAGCGGCCCTCCCCAGCCCTATTCCAAATCATACTTATTTTGCATAGGAGATACCATGGTCATGAAGATTGTTCTCCCAGGGTGAGGTTCATTCATTGCATTTTGGGTATGCTGACCCCTGTGATTTCCCCAAATGTGGGAAACTTGACTGCATTATTTGTGGTAGTGGGGGACTGTGTTTGTGCTTTCCTCTGGTCAGCTCTGGTAAAAGTCAGATTTCTTTGTCTCAGATTTTCCTCTAGCCTTGTTCTTCTTTCGAGAGTTCCATTGTGCTGCCTCAGTTGGATCTCCTTCACTTGACAGGGGGGTGCCCGAACAGCGACCCTCCCCAGCTCTAGCCCAACTCCTACTTACCTGCCAGGTGAGATACTATGATCATGAAGGTGCTTCTCCCAGGGCAAGGCTCACCCATTGCACTCTGGGTGTGCTGCCCCTGCGATTTCCCCAAATGTGGGAAACTTGACTGCATAATTTGTGTTTCCCCTGGTCGGCTCTCGTATAATTCAGATCTATTTGTCTCAGGTCTCTCTCCAGCCTAGTTTGCTGTCTGTTTCCACTTCTCTTTTCTTCAGCCGCTCCCTTCTATACCCTTGTGCACTATCCTGACTTCTCCTCCCGTCTGCTTACTTTGTGCCTTCCAATGCACAATGCAAACTACAGGTAGTGCTGCAGGGCCCACACCCTTTTACTTGCCTTACAGAGCAGCTCTGGAGCTGTTACAGTGCCCAGCTGCTGCAAGAAATCAGCTTGAATGCTTCAGGGGATGGGGCATGGCCAACATGAGCCCCACACCAAAGGAGGGGGGAGGTGTTTAATGCGAACTAGGGGTCATCCAAGCACTGCAAAAGGCCGCCATGCCCTGCATGCCCCTTTTCTCTTTTCATATGCAGATGAGGTTTCCAGTCAACTTTGGCCCACTGCTTGGATAACATCACCGTATGCAAATCCGTCTGCTGCAGACCTTCCCCCAGGAGTGCTTGTTCTAGTTGTTGCATATGGTTTGATATTTGATGGTGCTTCAGTATTAGGCAGCCTTCCGCCCTCCCATGTTCATCTGAAAAGATGTGGTCTCCCTGCAGTTGTTGTCCCCAGATGAGAGTTCACTTGTGCTGCCTCAGTTGAATCTCCTTTACTTGACAGAGATGTGCCTGAGCAGCTGCCCTCACCAGCCCTATCCCAAATCATACTTATTTTGCATAGGAGATACCATGGTCATGAAGATTGTTCTCCCAGGGTGAGGTTCATTCATTGCATTCTGGGTATGCTGACCCCTGTGATTTTCCCAAATGTGGGAAACTCGACTGCATTATTTGTGGTAGTGGGGGACTGTGTTTGTGCTTTCCTCTGGTCAGCTCTGGTAAAAGTCAGATTTCTTTGTCTCAGATCTTCCTCTAGCCTTGTTCTTCTTTCGAGAGTTCCCTGGTGCTGCCTCAGTTGGATCTCCTTCACTTCACAGGGGGGAACCCGAGCAGCGACCCTCCCCAGCTCTAGCCCAACTCCTACTTACCTGCCAGGTGAGATACTATGATCATGAAGGTGCTTCTCCCAGGGCAAGGCTCAACCATTGCACTCTGGGTATGCTGCTCCTGCGATTTCCCCAAATGTGGGAAACTTGACTGCATAATTTGTGTTTCCCCTCGTCGGCTCTCGTATAATTCAGATCTCTTTGTCTCAGGTCTCTCTCCAGCCTAGTTTGCTGTCTGTTTCCACTTCTCTTTTCTTCAGCCGCTCCCTTCTATACCCTTGTGCACTATCCTGACTTCTCCTCCCGTCTGCTTACTTTGTGCCTTCCAATGCACAATGCAAACTACAGGTAGTGCTGCAGGGCCCACACCCTTTTACTTGCCTTACAGAGCAGCTCTGGAGCTGTTACAGTGCCCAGCTGCTGCAAGAAATCAGCTTGAATGCTTCAGGGGCTGGGGCATAGCCAACATGAGCCCCACACCAAAGGAGGGTGGAGGTGTTTAATGCAAACTAGGGGTCAGCCAAGCGCCGCAAAAGGCCACCATGCCCTGCACGCCCCTTTTCTCTTTTCATATGCAGACGAGGGTTGAAGCCAACTTTGACCCACTGCTTGGATGACATCACCATATGCAAATCCATCTGCGGCAGGCCTTCCCCCAGGAATGCTTGCACTAGTTGTTGCATTTGGTTTGTTGTTTGGGGGTGCTTCAGTATTAGGCAGCCTGCTGCCCTCCCATGTTCATCTGAAAATATATGTTCTCCCTGCAGTTGTTGTGCCAAGATGAGAGTTCCCTTGTGCTGCCTCAGTTGAATCTCCTTTACTTGACAGAGATGTGCATGAGCAGCGGCCCTCCCCAGCCCTATTCCAAATCATACTTATTTTGCATAGGAGATACCATGGTCATGAAGATTTTTCTCCCAGGGTGAGGTTCATTCATTGCATTTTGGGTATGCTGACCCCTGTGATTTCCCCAAATGTGGGAAACTTGACTGCATTATTTGTGGTAGTGGGAGACTGTGTTTGTGCTTTCCTCTGGTCAGCTCTGGTAAAAGTCAGATTTCTTTGTCTCAGATTTTCCTTTAGCCTTGTTCTTTTTTCGAGAGTTCCCTTGTGCTGCCTCAGTTGGATCTCCTTCACTTTACAGGGGGGTACCCGAGCAGCGACCCTCCCCAGCTCTAGCCCAACTCCTACTTACCTGCCAGGTGAGATACTATGATCATGAAGGTGCTTCTCCCAGGGCAAGGCTCACCCATTGTACTCTGGGTGTGCTGCTCCTGCGATTTCCCCAAATGTGGGAAACTTGACTGCATAATTTGTGTTTCCCCTGGTCGGCTCTCGTATAATTCAGATCTCTTTGTCTCAGGTCTCTCTCCAGCCTAGTTTGCTGTCTGTTTCCACTTCTCTTTTCTTCAGCCGCTCCCTTCTATACCCTTGTGCACTATCCTGACTTCTCCTCCCGTCTGCTTACTTTGTGCCTTCCAATGCACAATGCAAACTACAGGTAGTGCTGCAGGGCCCACACCCTTTTACTTGCCTTACAGAGCAGCTCTGGAGCTGTTACAGTGCCCAGCTGCTGCAAGAAATCAGCTTGAATGCTTCAGGGGCTGGGGCATAGCCAACATGAGCCCCACACCGAAGGAGGGTGGAGGTGTTTAATGCAAACTAGGGGTCAGACAAGTGCCGCAAAAGGCCACCATGCCCTGCACGCCCCTTTTCTGTTTTCATATGCAGACGAGGGTTGAAGCCAACTTTGACCCACTGCTTGGATGACAGCACCATATGCAAATCCGTCTTCTGCAGACCTTCCCCCAGGAATGCTTGCACTAGTTGTTGCATTTGGTTTGTTGTTTGGGGGTGCTTCAGTATTAGGCAGCCTTCTGCCCTCCCATGTTCATCTGAAAATATGTGTTCTCCCTGCAGTTGTTGTCCCCAGATGAGAGTTCCCTTGTGCTGCCTCAGTTGAATCTCCTTAACTTGACAGAGATGTGCCTGAGCAGCGGCCCTCCCCAGCTCTATCCCAAATCATACTTATTTTGCATAGGAGATACCATGGTCATGAAGATTGTTCTCCCAGGGTGAGGTTCATTCATTGCATTTTGGGTATGCTGACCCCTGTGATTTCCCCAAATGTGGGAAACTTGACTGCATTATTTGTGGTAGTGGGGGACTGTGTTTGTGCTTTCCTCTGGTCAGCTCTGGTAAAAGTCAGATTTCTTTGTCTCAGATTTTCCTCTAGCCTTGTTCTTCTTTCGAGAGTTCCCTTGTGCTGCCTCAGTTGGATCTCCTTCAGTTTACAGGGGGGTACCCGAGCAGCGATCCTCCCCAGCTCTAGCCCAACTCCTACTTACCTGCCAGGTGAGATACTATGATCATGAAGGTGCTTCTCCCAGGGCAAGGCTCACCCATTGCACTCTGGGTGTGCTGCTCCTGCGATTTCCCCAAATGTGGGAAACTTGACTGCATAATTTGTGTTTCCCCTGGTCGGCTCTCGTATAACTCAGATCTCTTTGTCTCAGGTCTCTCTCCAGCCTAGTTTGCTGTCTGTTTCCACTTCTCTTTTCTTGAGCCGCTCCCTTCTATGCCCTTGCGCACTATCCTGACTTCTCCTCCTGTCTACTTACTTTGTGCCTTCCAACGCACAATGCGAACTACAGGTAGTGCTGCAGGGCCCACACCCTTTTACTTGCCTTACAGAGCAGCTCTGGAGCTGTTACAGTGCCCAGCTGCTGCAAGAAATCAGCTTGAATGCTTCAGGGGCTGGGGCATAGCCAACATGAGCCCCACACCAAAGGAGGGTGGAGGTGTTTAATGCAAACTAGGGGTCAGCCAAGTGCCGCAAAAGGCCACCATGCCCTGCACGCCCCTTTTCTCTTTTCATATGCAGACGAGGGTTGAAGCCAACTTTGACCCACTGCTTGGATGACATCACCATATGCAAATCCATCTGCGGCAGGCCTTCCCCCAGGAATGCTTGCACTAGTTGTTGCATTTGGTTTGTTGTTTGGGGGTGCTTCAGTATTAGGCAGCCTTCTGCCCTCCCATGTTCATCTGAAAATATATGTTCTCCCTGCAGTTGTTGTCCCCAGATGAGAGTTCCCTTGTGCTGCCTCAGTTGAATCTCCTTTACTTGACAGAGATGTGCATGAGCAGCGGCCCTCCCCAGCCCTATTCCAAATCATACTTATTTTGCATAGGAGATACCATGGTCATGAAGATTTTTCTCCCAGGGTGAGGTTCATTCATTGCATTTTGGGTATGCTGACCCCTGTGATTTCCCCAAATGTGGGAAACTCAACTGCATTATTTGTGGTAGTGGGGGACTGTGTTTGTGCTTTCCTCTGGTCAGCTCTAGTAAAAGTCAGATTTCTTTGTCTCAGATTTTCCTCTAGCCTTGTTCTTCTTTCGAGAGTTCCCTTGTGCTGCCTTAGTTGGATCTCCTTCACTTTACAGGGGGGTACCCGAGCAGCGACCCTCCCCAGCTCTAGCCCAACTCCTACTTACCTGCCAGGTGAGATACTATGATCATTAAGGTGCTTCTCCCAGGGCAAGGCTCACCCATTGTACTCTGGGTGTGCTGCTCCTGCGATTTCCCCAAATGTGGGAAACTTGACTGCATAATTTGTGTTTCCCCTGGTCGGCTCTCGTATAATTCAGATCTCTTTGTCTCAGGTCTCTCTCCAGCCTAGTTTGCTGTCTGTTTCCACTTCTCTTTTCTTCAGCCGCTCCCTTCTATACCCTTGTGCACTATCCTGACTTCTCCTCCCGTCTGCTTACTTTGTGCCTTCCAATGCACAATGCAAACTACAGGTAGTGCTGCAGGGCCCACACCCTTTTACTTGCCTTACAGAGCAGCTCTGGAGCTGTTACAGTGCCCAGCTGCTGCAAGAAATCAGCTTGAATGCTTCAGGGGCTGGGGCATAGCCAACATCAGCCCCACACCGAAGGAGGGTGGAGGTGTTTAATGCAAACTAGGGGTCAGTCAAGCGCCGCAAAAGGCCACCATGCCCTGCACGCCCCTTTTCTGTTTTCATATGCAGACGAGGGTTGAAGCCAACTTTGACCCACTGCTTGGATGACATCACCATATGCAAATCCATCTGCGGCAGGCCTTCCCCCAGGAATGCTTGCACTAGTTGTTGCATTTGGTTTGTTGTTTGGGGGTGCTTCAGTATTAGGCAGCCTTCTGCTGCACCCTGCTTTGGTGTGGGGCTCATGTTGGCCATGCCCCATCCCCTGAAGCTTTCAAGCAGATTTCTTGCAGCAGCTGGGCACTGTAACAGCTCAAGAGCTGCTCTGTAAGGCAAGTAAAAGGGTGTGGGCCCTGCAGCACTACCTGTAGTTTGCATTGTGCGTTGGAAGGCACAAAGTAAGCAGACAGGAGGAGAAGTCAGGATAGTGCGCAAGGGCATAGAAGGGAGCGGCTCAAGAAAAGAGAAGTGGAAACAGACAGCAAACTAGGCTGGAGAGAGACCTGAGACAAAGAGATCTGAATTATACGAGAGCCGACCAGGGGAAACACAAATTATACAGTCAAGTTTCCCACATTTGGGGAAATCGCAGGAGCAGCACACCCAGAGTGCAATGGGTGAGCCTTGCCCTGGGAGAAGCACCTTCATGATCATAGTATCTCACCTGGCAGGTAAGTAGGAGTTGGGCTAGAGCTGGGGAGGGTCGCTGCTCGGGTACCCCCCTGTAAAGTGAAGGAGATCCAACTAAGGCAGCACAAGGGAACTCTCGAAAGAAGAACAAGGCTAGAGGAAAATCTGAGACAAAGAAATCTGACTTTTACCAGAGCTGACCAGAGGAAAGCACAAACACAGTCCCCCACTACCACAAATAATGCAGTTGAGTTTCCCACATTTGGGGAAATCACAGGGGTCAGCATACCCAAAATGCAATGAATGAACCTCACCCTGGGAGAAAAATCTTCATGACCATGGTATCTCCTATGCAAAATAAGTATGATTTGGAATAGGGATGGGGAGGGCCGCTGCTCATGCACATCTCTGTCAAGTAAAGGAGATTTAACTGAGGCAGCACAAGGGAACTCTCATCTGGGGACAACAACTGCAGGGAGAACACATATTTTCAGATGAACATGGGAGGGCAGAAGGCTGCCTAATACTGAAGCACCCCCAAACAACAAACCAAATGCAACAACTAGTGCAAGCATTCCTGGGGGAAGTTCTGCAGAAGACGGATTTGCATACGGTGATGTCATCCAAGCAGTGGGTCAAAGTTGGCTTCAACCCTCATCTGCATATGAAAAGAGAAAAGGGGCGTGCAGGGCATGGCGGCCTTTTGCGGTGCTTGGATGACCCCTAGTTCGCATTAAACACCTCCACCCTCCTTTGGTGTGGGGCTCATGTTGGCCATGCCCCATCCCCTGAAGCATTCAAGCTGATTTCTTGCAGCAGCTGGGCACTGTAACAGCTCCAGAGCTGCTCTGTAAGGCAAGTAAAAGGGTGTGGGCCCTGCAGCACTACCTGTAGTTTGCATTGTGCATTGGAAGGCACAAAGTAAGCAGACGGGAGGAGAAGTCAGGATAGTGCACAAGGGTATAGAAGGGAGCGGCTGAAGAAAAGAGAAGTGGAAACAGACAGCAAACTAGGCTGGAGAGAGACCTGAGACAAAGAGATCTGAATTATACGAGAGCCGACCAGGGGAAACACAAATTATGCAGTCAAGTTTCCCACATTTGGGGAAATCGCAGGGGCAGCACACCCAGAGTGCAATGGGTGAGCCTTGCCCTGGGAGAAGCACCTTCATGATCATAGTATCTCACCTGGCAGGTAAGTAGGAGTTGGGCTAGAGCTGGGGAGGGTCGCTGTTCGGGCACACCCCTGTCAAGTGAAAGAGATCCAACTGAGGCAGCACAAGGGAACTCTCGAAAGAAGAACAAGGCTAGAGGAAGATCTGAGACAAAGAAATCTGACTTTTTCCAGAGCTGACCAGAGGAAAGCACAAACACAGTCCCACACTACCACAAATAATGCAGTCGAGTTTCCCACATTTGGGGAAATCACAGGGGTCAGCATACCCAGAATGCAATGAATGAACCTCACCTTGGGAGAACAATCTTCATGACCATGGTATCGCCTATGCAAAATAAGTATAATTTGGGATAGGGCTGGGGAGGGCCGCTGCTCAGGCACATCTCTGTCAAGTAAAGGAGATTCAACTGAGGCAGCACAAGGGAACTCTCATCTGGGGACAACAACTGCAGGGAGAACACATATTTTCAGATGAACATGTGAGGGCAGAAGGCTGCCTAATACTGAAGCACCCCCAAACAACAAACCAAATGCAACAACTAGTGCAAGCATTCCAGGGGGAAGGCCTGCAGCAGATGGATTTGCATATGGTGATGTCATCCAAGCAGTGGGTCAAAGTTGGCTTCAACCCTCGTCTGCATATGAAAAGAGAAAAGGGGCGTGCAGGGCATGGCGGCCTTTTGCAGCGCTTGGATGACCCCTAGTTCGCATTACACACCTCCACCCTCCTTCGGTGTGGGGCTCATGTTGGCTATGCCCCAGCCCCTGAAGCATTCAAGCTGATTTCTTGCAGCAGCTGGGCACTGTAACTGCTCCAGAGCTACTCTGTAAGGCAAGTAAAAGGGTGTGGGCCCTGCAGCACTACCTGTAGTTCGCATTGTGCGTTGGAAGGCACGAAGTAAGCAGACGGGAGAAGTCAGGATAGTGCGCAAGGGCATAGAAGGGAGCGGCTCAAGAAAAGAGAAGTGGAAACAGACAGCAAACTAGGCTGGAGAGAGACCTGAGACAAAGAGATCTGAATTATACGAGAGCCGACGAGGGGAAACACAAATTATGCAGTCAAGTTTCCCACATTTGGGGAAATCGCAGGAGCAGCACACCCAGAGTGCAATGGTTGAGCCTTGCCCTGGGAGAAGCACCTTCATGATCATAGTATCTCACCTGGCAGGTAAGTAGGAGTTGGGCTAGAGCTGGGGAGGGTCGCTGCTCGGGTTCCCCCCTGTGAAGTGAAGGAGATCCAACTGAGGCAGCACCAGGGAACTCTCGAAAGAAGAACAAGGCTAGAGGAAGATCTGAGACAAAGAAATCTGACTTTTACCAGAGCTGACCAGAGGAAAGCACAAACACAGTCTCCCACTACCACAAATAATGCAGTCAAGTTTCCCACATTTGGGGAAATCACAGGGGTCAGCATACCCAAAATGCAATGAATGAACCTCACACTGGGAGAAAAATCTTCATGACCATGGTATCTCCTATGCAAAATAAGTATGATTTGGAATAGGGCTGGGGAGGGCCGCTGCTCATGCACATCTCTGTCAAGTAAAGGAGATTCAACTGAGGCAGCACAAGGGAACTCTCATCTTGGGACAACAACTGCAGGGAGAACATATATTTTCAGATGAACATGGGAGGGCAGAAAACTGCCTAATACTGAAGCACCCCCAAACAACAAACCAAATGCAACAACTAGTGCAAGCATTCCTGGGGGAAGGCCTGCCGCAGATGGATTTGCATATGGTGATGTCATCCAAGCAGTGGGTCAAAGTTGGCTTCAACCCTCGTCTGCATATGAAAAGAGAAAAGGAGCGTGCAGGGCATGGCGGCCTTTTGCAGCGCTTGGATGACCCCTAGTTCGCATTACACACCTCCACCCTCCTTCGGTGTGGGGCTCATGTTGGCTATGCCCCAGCCCCTGAAGCATTCAAGCTGATTTCTTGCAGCAGCTGGGCACTGTAACTGCTCCAGAGCTACTCTGTAAGGCAAGTAAAATGGTGTGGGCCCTGCAGCACTACCTGTAGTTCGCATTGTGCGTTGGAAGGCACGAAGTAAGCAGACGGGAGAAGTCAGGATAGTGCGCAAGGGCATAGAAGGGAGCGGCTCAAGAAAAGAAAAGTGGAAACAGACAGCAAACTAGGCTGGAGAGAGACCTGAGACAAAGAGATCTGAATTATACGAGAGCCGACGAGGGGAAACACAAATTATGCAGTCAAGTTTCCCACATTTGGGGAAATCGCAGGAGCAGCACACCCAGAGTGTAATGGTTGAGCCTTGCCCTGGGAGAAGCACCTTCATGATCATAGTATCTCACCTGGCAGGTAAGTAGGAGTTGGGCTAGAGCTGGGGAGGGTCGCTGCTCGGGTTCCCCCCTGTGAAGTGAAGGAGATCCAACTGAGGCAGCACCAGGGAACTCTCGAAAGAAGAACAAGGCTAGAGGAAGATCTGAGACAAAGAAATCTGACTTTTACCAGAGCTGACCAGAGGAAAGCACAAACACAGTCTCCCACTACCACAAATAATGCAGTCAAGTTTCCCACATTTGGGAAAATCACAGGGGTCAGCATACCCAAAATGCAATGAATGAACCTCACCCTGGGAGAAAAATCTTCATGACCATGGTATCTCCTATGCAAAATAAGTATGATTTGGAATAGGGCTGGGGAGGGCCGCTGCTCATGCACATCTCTGTCAAGTAAAGGAGATTCAACTGAGGCAGCACAAGGGAACTCTCATCTTGGGACAACAACTGCAGGGAGAACATATATTTTCAGATGAACATGGGAGGGCAGAAGGCTGCCTAATACTGAAGCACCCCCAAACATCAAACCAAATGCAACAACTAGTGCAAGCATTCCTGGGGGAAGGCCTGCCGCAGATGGATTTGCATATGGTGATGTCATCCAAGCAGTGGGTCAAAGTTGGCTTCAACCCTCGTCTGCATATGAAAAGAGAAAAGGGGCGTGCAGGGCATGGTGGCCTTTTGCGGCGCTTGGCTGACCCCTAGTTTGCATTAAACACCTCCACCCTCCTTTGGTGTGGGGCTCATGTTGGCTATGCCCCAGCCCCTGAAGCATTCAAGCTGATTTCTTGCAGCAGCTGGGCACTGTAACAGCTCCAGAGCTGCTCTGTAAGGCAAGTAAAAGGGTGTGGGCCCTGCAGCACTACCTGTAGTTCGCATTGTGCGTTGGAAGGCACAAAGTAAGCAGACAGGAGGAGAAGTCAGGATAGTGCGCAAGGGCATAGAAGGGAGCGGCTCAAGAAAAGAGAAGTGGAAACAGACAGCAAACTAGGCTGGAGAGAGACCTGAGACAAAGAGATCTGAATTATACGAGAGCCGACCAGGGGAAACACAAATTATACAGTCAAGTTTCCCACATTTGGGGAAATCGCAGGAGCAGCACACCCAGAGTGCAATGGGTGAGCCTTGCCCTGGGAGAAGCACCTTCATGATCATAGTATCTCACCTGGCAGGTAAGTAGGAGTTGGGCTAGAGCTGGGGAGGGTCGCTGCTCGGGTACCCCCCTGTAAAGTGAAGGAGATCCAACTAAGGCAGCACAAGGGAACTCTCGAAAGAAGAACAAGGCTAGAGGAAAATCTGAGACAAAGAAATCTGACTTTTACCAGAGCTGACCAGAGGAAAGCACAAACACAGTCCCCCACTACCACAAATAATGCAGTTGAGTTTCCCACATTTGGGGAAATCACAGGGGTCAGCATACCCAAAATGCAATGAATGAACCTCACCCTGGGAGAAAAATCTTCATGACCATGGTATCTCCTATGCAAAATAAGTATGATTTGGAATAGGGATGGGGAGGGCCGCTGCTCATGCACATCTCTGTCAAGTAAAGGAGATTTAACTGAGGCAGCACAAGGGAACTCTCATCTGGGGACAACAACTGCAGGGAGAACACATATTTTCAGATGAACATGGGAGGGCAGAAGGCTGCCTAATACTGAAGCACCCCCAAACAACAAACCAAATGCAACAACTAGTGCAAGCATTCCTGGGGGAAGTTCTGCAGAAGACGGATTTGCATACGGTGATGTCATCCAAGCAGTGGGTCAAAGTTGGCTTCAACCCTCATCTGCATATGAAAAGAGAAAAGGGGCGTGCAGGGCATGGCGGCCTTTTGCGGTGCTTGGATGACCCCTAGTTCGCATTAAACACCTCCACCCTCCTTTGGTGTGGGGCTCATGTTGGCCATGCCCCATCCCCTGAAGCATTCAAGCTGATTTCTTGCAGCAGCTGGGCACTGTAACAGCTCCAGAGCTGCTCTGTAAGGCAAGTAAAAGGGTG
Organism: Pseudophryne corroboree; assembly: GCF_028390025.1. Taxonomy (NCBI): domain Eukaryota; kingdom Metazoa; phylum Chordata; class Amphibia; order Anura; family Myobatrachidae; genus Pseudophryne; species Pseudophryne corroboree. Next base: position 251,033 of record NW_026970078.1, on the reverse strand, counting down.
TGGGCCCTGCAGCACTACCTGTAGTTTGCATTGTGCATTGGAAGGCACAAAGTAAGCAGACGGGAGGAGAAGTCAGGATAGTGCACAAGGGTATAGAAGGGAGCGGCTGAAGAAAAGAGAAGTGGAAACAGACAGCAAACTAGGCTGGAGAGAGACCTGAGACAAAGAGATCTGAATTATACGAGAGCCGACCAGGGGAAACACAAATTATGCAGTCAAGTTTCCCACATTTGGGGAAATCGCAGGGGCAGCACACCCAGAGTGCAATGGGTGAGCCTTGCCCTGGGAGAAGCACCTTCATGATCATAGTATCTCACCTGGCAGGTAAGTAGGAGTTGGGCTAGAGCTGGGGAGGGTCGCTGTTCGGGCACCCCCCTGTCAAGTGAAAGAGATCCAACTGAGGCAGCACAAGGGAACTCTCGAAAGAAGAACAAGGCTAGAGGAAGATCTGAGACAAAGAAATCTGACTTTTTCCAGAGCTGACCAGAGGAAAGCACAAACACAGTCCCCCACTACCACAAATAATGCAGTCGAGTTTCCCACATTTGGGGAAATCACAGGGGTCAGCATACCCAGAATGCAATGAATGAACCTCACCTTGGGAGAACAATCTTCATGACCATGGTATCGCCTATGCAAAATAAGTATAATTTGGGATAGGGCTGGGGAGGGCCGCTGCTCAGGCACATCTCTGTCAAGTAAAGGAGATTCAACTGAGGCAGCACAAGGGAACTCTCATCTGGGGACAACAACTGCAGGGAGAACACATATTTTCAGATGAACATGTGAGGGCAGAAGGCTGCCTAATACTGAAGCACCCCCAAACAACAAACCAAATGCAACAACTAGTGCAAGCATTCCTGGGGGAAGGCCTGCAGCAGATGGATTTGCATATGGTGATGTCATCCAAGCAGTGGGTCAAAGTTGGCTTCAACCCTCGTCTGCATATGAAAAGAGAAAAGGGGCGTGCAGGGCATGGCGGCCTTTTGCAGCGCTTGGATGACCCCTAGTTCGCATTACACACCTCCACCCTCCTTTGGTGTGGGGCTCATGTTGGCCATGCCCCATCCCCTGAAGCATTCAAGCTGATTTCTTGCAGCAGCTGGGCACTGTAACAGCTCCAGAGCTGCTCTGTAAGGCAAGTAAAAGGGTGTGGGCCCTGCAGCACTACCTGTAGTTTGCATTGTGCATTGGAAGGCACAAAGTAAGCAGACGGGAGGAGAAGTCAGGATAGTGCACAAGGGTATAGAAGGGAGCGGCTGAAGAAAAGAGAAGTGGAAACAGACAGCAAACTAGGCTGGAGAGAGACCTGAGACAAAGAGATCTGAATTATACGAGAGCCGACCAGGGGAAACACAAATTATGCAGTCAAGTTTCCCACATTTGGGGAAATCGCAGGAGCAGCACACCCAGAGTGCAATGGGTGAGCCTTGCCCTGGGAGAAGCACCTTCATGATCATAGTATCTCACCTGGCAGGTAAGTAGGAGTTGGGCTAGAGCTGGGGAGGGTCGCTGTTCGGGCACCCCCCTGTCAAGTGAAAGAGATCCAACTGAGGCAGCACAAGGGAACTCTCGAAAGAAGAACAAGGCTAGAGGAAGATCTGAGACAAAGAAATCTGACTTTTTCCAGAGCTGACCAGAGGAAAGCACAAACACAGTCCCCCACTACCACAAATAATGCAGTCGAGTTTCCCACATTTGGGGAAATCACAGGGGTCAGCATACCCAGAATGCAATGAATGAACCTCACCTTGGGAGAACAATCTTCATGACCATGGTATCGCCTATGCAAAATAAGTATAATTTGGGATAGGGCTGGGGAGGGCCGCTGCTCAGGCACATCTCTGTCAAGTAAAGGAGATTCAACTGAGGCAGCACAAGGGAACTCTCATCTGGGGACAACAACTGCAGGGAGAACACATATTTTCAGATGAACATGTGAGGGCAGAAGGCTGCCTAATACTGAAGCACCCCCAAACAACAAACCAAATGCAACAACTAGTGCAAGCATTCCTGGGGGAAGGCCTGCAGCAGATGGATTTGCATATGGTGATGTCATCCAAGCAGTGGGTCAAAGTTGGCTTCAACCCTCGTCTGCATATGAAAAGAGAAAAGGGGCGTGCAGGGCATGGCGGCCTTTTGCAGCGCTTGGATGACCCCTAGTTCGCATTACACACCTCCACCCTCCTTCGGTGTGGGGCTCATGTTGGCTATGCCCCAGCCCCTGAAGCATTCAAGCTGATTTCTTGCAGCAGCTGGGCACTGTAACTGCTCCAGAGCTACTCTGTAAGGCAAGTAAAAGGGTGTGGGCCCTGCAGCACTACCTGTAGTTCGCATTGTGCGTTGGAAGGCACGAAGTAAGCAGACGGGAGAAGTCAGGATAGTGCGCAAGGGCATAGAAGGGAGCGGCTCAAGAAAAGAGAAGTGGAAACAGACAGCAAACTAGGCTGGAGAGAGACCTGAGACAAAGAGATCTGAATTATACGAGAGCCGACGAGGGGAAACACAAATTATGCAGTCAAGTTTCCCACATTTGGGGAAATCGCAGGAGCAGCACACCTAGAGTGCAATGGTTGAGCCTTGCCCTGGGAGAAGCACCTTCATGATCATAGTATCTCACCTGGCAGGTAAGTAGGAGTTGGGCTAGAGCTGGGGAGGGTCGCTGCTCGGGTTCCCCCCTGTGAAGTGAAGGAGATCCAACTGAGGCAGCACCAGGGAACTCTCGAAAGAAGAACAAGGCTAGAGGAAGATCTGAGACAAAGAAATCTGACTTTTACCAGAGCTGACCAGAGGAAAGCACAAACACAGTCTCCCACTACCACAAATAATGCAGTCAAGTTTCCCACATTTGGGGAAATCACAGGGGTCAGCATACCCAAAATGCAATGAATGAACCTCACCCTGGGAGAAAAATCTTCATGACCATGGTATCTCCTATGCAAAATAAGTATGATTTGGAATAGGGCTGGGGAGGGCCGCTGCTCATGCACATCTCTGTCAAGTAAAGGAGATTCAACTGAGGCAGCACAAGGGAACTCTCATCTTGGGACAACAACTGCAGGGAGAAGATATATTTTCAGATGAACATGGGAGGGCAGAAAACTGCCTAATACTGAAGCACCCCCAAACAACAAACCAAATGCAACAACTAGTGCAAGCATTCCTGGGGGAAGGCCTGCCGCAGATGGATTTGCATATGGTGATGTCATCCAAGCAGTGGGTCAAAGTTGGCTTCAACCCTCGTCTGCATATGAAAAGAGAAAAGGGACGTGCAGGGCATGGTGGCCTTTTGCGGCGCTTGGCTGACCCCTAGTTTGCATTAAACACCTCCACCCTCCTTTGGTGTGGGGCTCATGTTGGCTATGCCCCAGCCCCTGAAGCATTCAAGCTGATTTCTTGCAGCAGCTGGGCACTGTAACAGCTCCAGAGCTGCTCTGTAAGGCAAGTAAAAGGGTGTGGGCCCTGCAGCACTACCTGTAGTTCGCATTGTGCGTTGGAAGGCACAAAGTAAGCAGACAGGAGGAGAAGTCAGGATAGTGCGCAAGGGCATAGAAGGGAGCGTCTCAAGAAAAGAGAAGTGGAAACAGACAGCAAACTAGGCTGGAGAGAGACCTGAGACAAAGAGATCTGAATTATACGAGAGCCGACCAGGGGAAACACAAATTATACAGTCAAGTTTCCCACATTTGGGGAAATCGCAGGAGCAGCACACCCAGAGTGCAATGGGTGAGCCTTGCCCTGGGAGAAGCACCTTCATGATCATAGTATCTCACCTGGCAGGTAAGTAGGAGTTGGGCTAGAGCTGGGGAGGGTCGCTGCTCGGGTACCCCCCTGTAAAGTGAAGGAGATCCAACTAAGGCAGCACAAGGGAACTCTCGAAAGAAGAACAAGGCTAGAGGAAAATCTGAGACAAAGAAATCTGACTTTTACCAGAGCTGACCAGAGGAAAGCACAAACACAGTCCCCCACTACCACAAATAATGCAGTTGAGTTTCCCACATTTGGGGAAATCACAGGGGTCAGCATACCCAAAATGCAATGAATGAACCTCACCCTGGGAGAAAAATCTTCATGACCATGGTATCTCCTATGCAAAATAAGTATGATTTGGAATAGGGCTGGGGAGGGCCGCTGCTCATGCACATCTCTGTCAAGTAAAGGAGATTTAACTGAGGCAGCACAAGGGAACTCTCATCTGGGGACAACAACTGCAGGGAGAACACATATTTTCAGATGAACATGGGAGGGCAGAAGGCTGCCTAATACTGAAGCACCCCCAAACAACAAACCAAATGCAACAACTAGTGCAAGCATTCCTGGGGGAAGTTCTGCAGAAGACGGATTTGCATACGGTGATGTCATCCAAGCAGTGGGTCAAAGTTAGCTTCAACCCTCATCTGCATATGAAAAGCGAAAAGGGGCGTGCAGGGCATGGCGGCCTTTTGCGGTGCTTGGATGACCCCTAGTTCGCATTAAACACCTCCACCCTCCTTTGGTGTGGGGCTCATGTTGGCCATGCCCCATCCCCTGAAGCATTCAAGCTGATTTCTTGCAGCAGCTGGGCACTGTAACAGCTCCAGAGCTGCTCTGTAAGGCAAGTAAAAGGGTGTGGGCCCTGCAGCACTACCTGTAGTTTGCATTGTGCATTGGAAGGCACAAAGTAAGCAGACGGGAGGAGAAGTCAGGATAGTGCACAAGGGTATAGAAGGGAGCGGTTGAAGAAAAGAGAAGTGGAAACAGACAGCAAACTAGGCTGGAGAGAGACCTGAGACAAAGAGATCTGAATTATACGAGAGCCGACCAAGGGAAACACAAATTATGCAGTCAAGTTTCCCACATTTGGGGAAATCGCAGGGGCAGCACACCCAGAGTGCAATGGGTGAGCCTTGCCCTGGGAGAAGCACCTTCATGATCATAGTATCTCACCTGGCAGGTAAGTAGGAGTTGGGCTAGAGCTGGGGAGGGTCGCTGTTCGGGCACCCCCCTGTCAAGTGAAAGAGATCCAACTGAGGCAGCACAAGGGAACTCTCGAAAGAAGAACAAGGCTAGAGGAAGATCTGAGACAAAGAAATCTGACTTTTTCCAGAGCTGGCCAGAGGAAAGCACAAACACAGTCCCCCACTACCACAAATAATGCAGTCGAGTTTCCCACATTTGGGGAAATCACAGGGGTCAGCATACCCAGAATGCAATGAATGAACCTCACCCTGGGAGAACAATCTTCATGACCATGGTATCGCCTATGCAAAATAAGTATGATTTGGGATAGGGCTGGGGAGGGCCGCTGCTCAGGCACATCTCTGTCAAGTAAAGGAGATTCAACTGAGGCAGCACAAGGGAACTCTCATCTGGGGACAACAACTGCAGGGAGAACACATATTTTCAGATGAACATGTGAGGGCAGAAGGCTGCCTAATACTGAAGCACCCCCAAACAACAAACCAAATGCAACAACTAGTGCAAGCATTCCTGGGGGAAGGCCTGCAGCAGATGGATTTGCATATGGTGATGTCATCCAAGCAGTGGGTCAAAGTTGGCTTCAACCCTCGTCTGCATATGAAAAGAGAAAAGGGGCGTGCAGGGCATGGCGGCCTTTTGCAGCGCTTGGATGACCCCTAGTTTGCATTACACACCTCCTCCCTCCTTCGGTGTGGGGCTCATGTTGGCTATGCCCCAGCCCCTGAAGCATTCAAGCTGATTTCTTGCAGCAGCTGGGCACTGTAACTGCTCCAGAGCTACTCTGTAAGGCAAGTAAAAGGGTGTGGGCCCTGCAGCACTACCTGTAGTTCGCATTGTGCGTTGGAAGGCACGAAGTAAGCAGACGGGAGAAGTCAGGATAGTGCGCAAGGGCATAGAAGGGAGCGGCTCAAGAAAAGAGAAGTGGAAACAGACAGCAAACTAGGCTGGAGAGAGACCTGAGACAAAGAGATCTGAATTATACGAGTGCCGACGAGGGGAAACACAAATTATGCAGTCAAGTTTCCCACATTTGGGGAAATCGCAGGAGCAGCACACCCAGAGTGCAATGGTTGAGCCTTGCCCTGGGAGAAGCACCTTCATGATCATAGTATCTCACCTGGCAGGTAAGTAGGAGTTGGGCTAGAGCTGGGGAGGGTCGCTGCTCGGGTTCCCCCCTGTGAAGTGAAGGAGATCCAACTGAAGCAGCACCAGGGAACTCTCGAAAGAAGAACAAGGCTAGAGGAAGATCTGAGACAAAGAAATCTGACTTTTACCAGAACTGACCAGAGGAAAGCACAAACACAGTCCCCCACTACCACAAATAATGCAGTCGAGTTTCCCACATTTGGGAAAATCACAGGGGTCAGCATACCCAGAATGCAGTGAATGAACCTCACCCTGGGAGAACAATCTTCATGACCATGGTATCTCCTATGCAAAATAAGTATGATTTGGGATAGGGCTGGTGAGGGCCGCTGCTCAGGCACATCTCTGTCAAGTAAAGGAGATTCAACTGAGGCAGCACAAGGGAACTCTCATCTGGGGACAACAACTGCAGGGAGACCACATCTTTTCAGATGAACATGGGAGGGCGGAAGGCTGCCTAATACTGAAGCACCATCAAATATCAAACCATGGCCCTCATTCCGAGTTGATCGCTCGCAAGGCGATTTTAGCAGAGTTACACACGCTAAGCCGCCGCCTACTGGGAATGAATCTTAGCTTCTTAAAATTGCGACCGATGTATTCGCAATATTGCGATTACAAACTACTTAGCAGTTTCAGAGTAGCTTCAGACTTACTCGGCATCTGCGATCAGTTCAGTGCTTGTCGTTCCTGGTTTGACGTCACAAACACTCCCAGAGTTCGCCCAGACACTCCCCCGTTTCTCCGGCCACTCCTGCGTTTTTTCCGGAAACTGTAGCGTTTTTTCCCACATGCCCATAAAACGGCCTGTTTCCGCCCAGTAACACCCATTTCCTGTCAATCACATTACGATCGCCGGAGCGAAGAAAAAGCCGTGAGTAAAAATACTTTCTTCATTGTAAAATTACTTGGCGCAGTCGCAGTGCGAATATTGCGCATGCGTACTAAGCAGAATTTCACTGCGATGCGATGAAATTTACAGAGCGAACGACTCGGAATGAGGGCCCATATGCAACAACTAGTACAAGCACTCCTGGGGGAAGGTCTGCAGCAGACGGATTTGCATACGGTGATGTTATCCAAGCAGTGGGCCAAAGTTGACTGGAACCCTCATCTGCATATGAAAAGAGAAAAGGGGCATGCAGGGCATGGCGGCCTTTTGCAGTGCTTGGATGACCCCTAGTTCGCATTAAACACCCCCACCCTCCTTTGGTGTGGGGCTCATGTTGGCCATGCCCCATCCCCTGATGCATTCAAGCTGATTTCTTGCAGCAGCTGGGCACTGTAACAGCTCCAGAGCTGTTCTGTAAGGCAAGTAAAAGGGTGTGGGCCCTGCAGCACCACCTGTTGTTCGCATTGTGCGTTGGAAGGCACAAAGTAAGCAGACGGGAGAAGTCAGGATAGTGCGCAAGGGCATAGAAGGTAGCGGCTCAAGAAAAGAGAAGTGGAAACAGGCAGCAAACTAGGCTGGAGAGAGACCTGAGACAAAGAGATCTAAATTATACGAGAGCCGACCAAGGGAAACACAAATTATGCAGTCAAGTTTCCCACATTTGGGGAAATCACAGGGGCAGCACAACCAGAGTGCAATGGGTGAGCCTTGCCCTGGGAGAAGCACCTTCATGATCATAGTATCTCACCTGGCAGGTAAGTAGGAGTTGGGCTAGAGCTGGGGAGGGTCGCTGCTCGGGCACCCCCCTGTCAAGTGAAAGAGATCCAACTGAGGCAGCACAAGGGAACTCTCGAAAGAAGAACAAGGCTAGAGGAAGATCTGAGATAAAGAAATCTGATTTTTACCAGAGCTGACCAGAGGAAAGCACAAACACAGTCCCCCACTACCACAAATAATGCAGTCGAGTTTCCCACATTTGGAGAAATCACAGGGGTCAGCATACCCAGAATGCAATGAATGAACCTCACCCTGGGAGAACAATCTTCATGACCATGGTATCGCCTATGCAAAATAAGTATGATTTGGGATAGGGCTGGGGAGGGCCGCTGCTCAGGCACATCTCTGTCAAGTAAAGGAGATTCAACTGAGGCAGCACAAGGGAACTCTCATCTGGGGACAACAACTGCAGGGAGAACACATATTTTCAGATGAACATGGGAGGGCAGAAGGCTGCCTAATACTGAAGCACCCCCAAACAACAAACCAAATGCAACAACTAGTGCAAGCATTCCTGGGGGAAGGCCTGCAGCAGATGGATTTGCATATGGTGATGTCATCCAAACAGTGGGTCAAAGTTGGCTTCAACCCTCATCTGCATATGAAAAGAGACAAGGGGCGTGCAGGGCATGGCGGCCTTTTGCGGCGCTTGGATGACCCCTAGTTCGCATTACTCACCTCCACCCTCCTTCGGTGTGGGGCTCATGTTGGCTATTCCCCAGCCCCTGAAGCATTCAAGCTGATTTCTTGCAGCAGCTGGGCACTGTAACTGCTCCAGAGACGCTCTGTAAGGCAAGTAAAAGGGTGTGGGTCCTGCAGCACTACCTGTAGTTTGCATTGTGCGTTGGAAGGCACGAAGTAAGCAGACGGGAGAAGTCAGGATAGTGCGCAAGGGCATAGAAGGGAGCGGCTCAAGAAAAGAGAAGTAGAAACAGACAGCAAACTAGGCTGGAGAGAGACCTGAGACAAAGAGATCTGAATTATACGAGAGCCGACCAGGGGAAACACAAATTATGCAGTCAAGTTTCCCACATTTGGGGAAATCGCAGAAGCAGCACACCCAGAGTGCAATGGGTGAGCCTTGCCCTGGGAGAAGCACCTTCATGATCATAGTATCTCACCTGGCAGGTAAGTAGGAGTTGGGCTAGAGATGGGGAGGGTCGCTGCTCGAGCATCCCCCTGTCAAGTAAAGGAGATTCAACTGAGGCAGCACAAGGGAACTCTCATCTGGGGACAACAACTGCAGGGAGAACACATATTTTCAGATAAAAATCTTGGTCATGCTCTGGTTTCTCTTCAGAACGAACAAATCTTTCGCCTTTTACTAAAGATTTCCGTGGAGAGGAGCAAAACCGAGTTTTATCTCAATTTTTGCATGCCCCATCTTTTTGGGGTTTCTTTTATCGGTTTAAAGATAGAATGAGTGTGCTTTAATGTAAGCTCATTTGCATAGAAATGACAGTAAATGTTTGTTTCTTTTCAAACAGAACTTTCTTGACCATGCTACTTGCTTGAAAGATCTGGGAGCACATGGAATACAGTACAAACCATGCTTATAGCAAGGAGAAGACAGGTGAGAAATCTGCTTTCTTTCAAATTGGGCGCTCACTTTGATCTGAATGAGGACTGCTGGCACGGCACTCAGGCGACAGGTGGAATCTTGGTCATGCTCTGGTTTCTCTTCAGAACGAACAAATCTTTCGCCTTTTATTAAAGATTTCCGTGGAGAGGAGCAAAACTGAGTTTTATCTCAATTTTTGCATGCCCCATATTATTGGGGTTTCTGTTATCGGATTAAAGACAGAACGAGTGTGCTTTCTTGTTAGCTTTAATGTAAGTTTATTTGCATAACAATGACAATAAATGTCTGTTTCTTTTCAAGCAGAACTTTCTTGACCATACTAATTGCTTGAAAGATCTAGGAGCACATGGAAAAGAGTACAAACCATGCTTATAGCAAGGGGAAGCCTGGTGAGAAATCTGCTTTCTTTCTTTCAAATTGGGTGCTCACTTTGAGCTGAATGAGGACTGCTGGCATGGCACTCAGGCGACAGGTGGAATCTTGGTCATGCTCTGGTTTCTCTTCAGAACGAACAAATCTTTCGCCTTTTACTAAAGATTTCCGTGGAGAGGAGCAAAACTGAGTTTTATCTCAATTTTTGCATGCCCCGTCTTATTGGGGTTTCTTTTATCAGTTTAAAGATAGAACGAGTGTGCTTTAATGTAAGCTCATTTGCGTAGAAATGACAGTAAATGTTTGTTTCTTTTCAAACAGAACTTTCTTGACTATACTAATTGCTTGAAAGATCTGGGAGCACATGGAAAAGAGTACAAACCATGTTTATAGCAAGGGGAAGCCTGGTGAGAAATCTGCTTTCTTTCATTCAAATTGGGTGCTCACTTTGAGCTGAATGAGAACTGCTGGCATGGCACTCAGGCGACAGGTGGAATCTTGGTCATGCTCTGGTTTCTCTTCAGAACTAACAAATATTTCGCCTTTTATTAAAGATTTCCGTGGAGAGGAGCAAAACTGAGTTTTATCTCAATTTTTGCATGCCCCATATTATTGGGGTTTCTTTTATCAGTTTAAAGACAGAACGAGTGTGCTTTCTTGTTAGCTTTAATGTAAGTTTATTTGCATAACAATGACAGTAAATGTTTGTTTCTTTTCAAACAGAACTTTCTTGACCATGCTACTTGCTTGAAAGATCTGGGAGCACATGGAAAACAGTACAAACCATGCAGTATCACAAGAAGATAGAGCAGAATTGAGGACACGTCAACAATTTCTGCCGAAGGTGGTTCATCTTTCCACATGGTGCCTTTGGCCACTGACACCTTCGTTGAGTCAAAGTCTCTGGCTGTGGTCAGAACTTTGAAAATTTATGTCACCAGAACGGTTCAGATTAGGAAAACAGAGGCTCTGTTTGTCCTGTATGCTCCCAACATGATTGGGTGTCCTGCTTCCATGCAGACCATTATGCGCTGGATCTGTGGTAAGATTCAGCATGCTCATTCCACGGCAGGATTGCCGTTACTGAATTAGGTGAAGACCCATTCTACTAGAAAGGTGGGTTCATCCTGGGCAGCTGGTCGGGGAGTCTCGGCATTGCAACTTTGCCGAGCAGCTATTTAGTAAACACTTTTGCTAAGTTTTACAAGTTTGATACCTTGGCTGATGATAACCTCAAGTTGGGTCATTCGGTGCTGCAGAGTCGTACGCACTCTCCCACCCGTTCAAGAGCTTTGGTATAACCCCATGGTTCTTAATGTGACCCCAGCATCCTCTAGGTCGTATGAGAAAATAGGATTTTAATACCTACCGGTAAATCCTTTTCTCTTAGTACGTAGAGGATGCTGGGCACCCGTCCCAGTCCATACTGTGTCTGCAGTTATTACTTGTGGTTATACACATGTTGTGTTACGGTTCTGGTCAGCTTTTTGCTGCAATTGTTCATGCCGTTGGCTTGTGTTCTGTTGAATGCCACGTTCTGCGGCATGCTTAAGGTGTGAGCTGGTAAGATGCTCACCTTAGTTTAACAATAAATCCTTTCCTCGAAATGTCCGTCTCCCTGGGCACAGTTCCTATAACTGGAGTCTGGAGGAGGGGCATAGAGGGAGGAGCCAGTTCACACCTTTTGAAAGTCTTAAAGTGCCCATGTCTCTTGCGGATCCCGTCTATACCCCATGGTTCTTAATGTGACCCCAGCATCCTCTACGGACTAAGAGAAAAGGATGCCCTTGTGTACTATCCTGACTTCTCCTCCCGTCTGCTTACTTTGTGCCTTCCAACGCACAATGCGAACTACAGGTGGTGCTGCAGGGCCCACACCCTTTTACTTGCCTTACAGAGCAGCTCTGGAGCTGTTACAGTGCCCAGCTGCTGCAAGAAATCAGCATGAATGCTTCAGGGGATGGGGCATGGCCAACATGAGCCCCACACCAAAGGAGGGTGGGGGTGTTTAATGCGAACTAGGGGTCATCCAAGCACTGCAAAAGGCCGCCATGCCCTGCATGCCCCTTTTCTCTTTTTATATGCAGATGAGGGTTCCAGCCAACTTTGGCCCACTGCTTGGATGACATCACCGTATGCAAATCCGTCTGCTGCAGACCTTCCCCCAGGAATGCTTGTACTAGTTGTTGGATATGGTTTGATATTTGATGGTGCTTCAGTATTAGGCAGCCTTCCGCCCTCCCATGTTCATCTGAAAAGATGTGGTCTCCCTGCAGTTGTTGTCCCCAGACGAGAGTTCCCTTGTGCTTCCTCAGTTGAATCTCCTTAACTTGACGGGGGAGGGGCTGCCCGAGCTGCCACCCACCCCAGCCCTATCCCAACTCATACTTATTTTACATATTAGATCTCTTGATCATGAAGATTGTTCTCACAGGGTGAGGTTCATCCATTATATTTTAAAATAGGAAGGTACAAATTACATATTTGAATTGCATCTATGTGCTGGATTCAAATGTCCCCCCCCTTCCTTTCTCAATTGTGCCCGTCAGCAGCTATTCTAAGGTTGCTGCCAATGGGTGTGACACATTAATTTCTTCTGTGGGGTACACTGGACTCCACAAGGATTCACATTGGGGTGTAGAGTAGGATCTTGATCTGAGGCACCAACCGGCTCAAAGCTTTTGACTGTTCCCAAGAAGCTCAGTGCATTCTCCTCTATAACCCCGCTTCCATGAACAGGGAGCTCAGTTTGTAGTTGGTGCCTTCAGTAGCAGGCCACTTAACAGGGGCCTGCCTCAGGCAGCCTATTCTTAGCTATTAATTTTGACAAGAAAAGAAGAACTTGTTTTATGAGAATCTACAAGGGCTGCAGCAGGCTAGGTCTAATAGACATCTTTACTGCAGCTTCATCACTCCCAGCGGCGCTGTATACTCCCGTGCCCTGGTTGCTGGGTCACTGCAGCGGAGGCTCCGGTTTCATCCTAAGGTCAGTCACACACACACCACCCTTCCGGATCACGAGGCCGCTGATGAAGGGGAGCGAGGCCGTAGGGGGTGGGCCGTGTGCGCACTGCGGTGGACACTGATTACTGGGCAGCCGCTCCACTAGCCACCAGGTACAGTTAAGGAGCACAGGTCTGGGGTTTTTTCTCCTATATTAACCCAATTTTGTACTGCCCGCAGCGCATTGTGATAGGTAATAGGGCCTGATTCAGGTTGGATTGCAATCACAATAAGCGATCCAACTGCAAAAATTGCTAAGAGCATACGCATGTGCCTGCATTTTCTGCGGCACCCCGCAGAGAATGTGATCGCCTCTGCCTGTCAATCGGGGCGGGGAAGGGGGGGAGAGGTGGGTCAGCAACACTCCATTTCCAAGTCAGGGATGGAGCGGTGCGGGGGCAAGGCTTCAAAATGGGGTCTGCAACGGAGGAGACACAGGGGGCGTGGTCACAGCGGCTGTATGACATCACATTCAGCCGCTGTGATCACAAAAATGGTGGCGGCTTCCTGCGCGCACATACAGTCTGCACCAGCAGGAGCCTACACCATTTTTTATGATCACGCTGAACTGCAGTGCGACTGCAATTACAGCATGGTCAAGAAGGGAGGCGTCATGCTGGGTGGCCATGCCCTGTCACTGTGCAGGAGCCAGCACCGCTCACACACTAGTCCCCGGGTGCAGCCCCCAACCCCCGGGACACCCGGAGCAACAAAATGTAGATTCAGGCCACCAGGCCACGCCCCTACCTATGAAACCATGCCTCCTTTTTACCATTGCGCTGCTTATCTGCGCGCACTGCATTACAATCTCCCTCGCCACCTCTCTGGGTGTCACCAGTGATAGTGACACCTCTGCCATGCTTGTAGCAGCTGGTCCTAAGATCTACGCCTCAAACCCTGAGTGTTTGCCCTTGTGACTTGTTGATCATCATAGCGAAGCAGATGCTTACAGAAAACTGCAGGGGCTTAGATTGAAAATAAAAAAATTGATGGGTATAAGGTAGAGAGGAGCGGGTTCGGTTCTCCGAGAACCGAGTTCCCCACGAACTCCACGTGGTTTACACTGGTCCGAGGCAGGCTCGGTTGTTCCCGCCTGACTCGGAAAACCTGAACAAGGGAAAATGTCATCATCCCGCTGTCGGATTCTCGCGAGATTCGGATTCCATATAAAGAGCTGCGCGTTGCTGCCATTTTTACTCGTGCATTGAAGAGAGAGCGGAGAGGACGTGGCTATGTTCTCTCAGTGGAAATCTCAATATCAGTGCTCAGTATCAGTGGTTACTTATTGCTGCTCAGTAATACTAGTAGTGTGTCTCTCCTGCTCAGTGTCAGTTCTCAGTAGTATCCTCATCAGTGCTCAGTATCACTGCTCATTGTCTTGTGCTGCATTGTGGTGCTCAGCATACTACAGTACATTACTAATAGTCCAGTGCTGCATCTTGCTGCTCAGTGTCAGTTCTAGTATCCTCATCAGTGCTCACTATCACTGCTCATTGCATTGTGGTGTTCTGTATACTACAATAACATAGTAATATAGTAACATAGTTTTTGAGGTTGAATAGAGGCAAATTGCCCATCGTGTTCAACCTGTTTTAAGTTGTGATGATTCTACATACTTGCTGAATAATGTTTTATGACTAGTTAGCTACTATAACTCATGTTACCCCCGGATTAACCATGTTGATATTTTAAGTATTATAACCTTGGATAGCTTTTTCATTCAGAAATGTATCCATTCCTTTTTTAAATCCAATTACAGAGTCCGCCATTACCACCTTCCCTGGCAGGGAATTCCACATCCTGATTGCCCTAACAGTGAAGAAACCTTTCCTCCATTGCGTTCTGAACTTTCCTCCAGTCGCAGCGAGTGACCACGTGTTCTTTTAATAAATAATTCCTCTGATAACTCTTTGTTATGTATCTTTACATATTTGAAGATATTAATAATATCTCCTCTTAGGCACCTCTTTTCTAGTGTATAAATATTCAGCCTAGTAAGTCTTTCCTTATAGTCCAGTACTTTTAGGCCTTTAATCAATTTAGTCTTCAGGATCTCTTACACTTCCATGAGCAGCAGAGTAGTGCAATGGAAGCATGCTGGGCCCATAACCCAGAGGTTGATTGATCGAAACTATCCTCTGCTATGTGCATTTTTTTTTTTATAATTAAAGTAATCAAAAACTGGGATTGATATTTTGGCTCTTTTATTTTTACTTAAAGTACAATAACTTTTATCATTTTAATTTGTTTTAATAGTATATTGACAGCATTGTTTTCTTTAAAAAATCCACTTAATTTTCTTTACCCTATTACTGAAATGGTAATTGACAAAAACAAACTACATTGTCACCAGAAGAGCAATGCAAAATGTACAAGTGATATATGAAAATCATCTTCCATCTTGAATTTCAATGATGCATTGGGACAACAATTTGTGAGAAACATCTTCACCCATAAAGAAAGATTTTCTTAATTCCTTACCTGTGTGCTGATTAGATATCACCTTGTTTTCACATTAAACAGACTTCCCCATGAGGAAGCAGCAAGGATGCAGTGACGTTTCCTGGTGTCAACCTGTATTATTTCAGTAGACATTGAAATGAGGATGCATCTTTGATGCCTTTCCAATGAAGCAAGTTTATTTCAGTAATAGGTGAAAAACCATTCCTACAAAGGTGTTAATCAGAGACTTGGCTTTGTGGACACTTTTCAGAGAGCAAATTTGTTAGCATAAACATAAAATCAGAAAATGAAGAGCTGTTTAATCACTCAATTGGACTTTTCTGCCAGCATATTTTTTTTTCTCTGCAACCCACTGCTAAATTGTGCTTCCTAGCTGTTTTTTTATAAAATCACTTAATCAAATCTAACTCTGATTACATCAGAGAAGGCCAGGTACCCTACACCGTAAGGGTTTTTTTTGAAATTTTGACTTGTCTACTTAAAGATCACCAAAATCTGATTACAAGGTCAATTACATCCCTGGGTGGGATTGAACCACCAACCTTTTGGTTAATAGCCAAACATGCTAACCGATTGCGCCACAGAGACACCTTGCAAAAGTCAATACTGACAAAGGCTAATAATCATTCATCTAGAACGTTTCCTAGAAAAACTTTAAAAAGTCAATAATCTGGAGAATTTTTGTAAGATACACATTGGTACTTTCCCATGATGAGTGAGTGCTTCAGGATTTCTTGCACTTACATGGGCTATTAACCAAAAGGTTGATGGTTCAATCCCACCCAGGGATGTAATTGACCTTGTCATCAGATTTTGGTGATCTTTAAGTAGACAAGTCAAAATTTCAAACCCCCTCTTATGGTGTAGGGTACCTGGCCTTCTCTGACGTAATCAGAGTTAGATTTAATTAAGTGATTTTATAAAAAACAGCTAGGAAGCACAATTTAGCAGTGGGTTGCAGAGAAAAAAATAACATTTTAAACCTACCGGTAATTTTTTTTTCTCGTAGTCCGTAGAGGATGATGGGGACTCCGTAAGGACCATGGGGGATAGACGGGCTCCGCAGCAGACATGGGCACTTTAAGAAAGACTTTAGATCTGGGTGTGCACTGGCTCCTCCCTCTATGCCCCTCCTCCATACCTCAGTTAGAGAAACTGTGCCCAGAGGAGACGGACAGTACGAGGAAAGGATTTTTGTTAATCCAAGGTCAAGATTCATACCAGCCACACCAATCACACCGTATAACTTGTGACATACTACCCAGTTAACAGTATGAAAACAACATAGCATCAGCCCAAGACCGATGAAAACTAACATATAACCCTTATGTAAGCAATAACTATATACAAGTCTTGCAGAAGTAGACCGCACTTGGGACGGGCACCCAGCATCCTCTACGGACTACGAGAAAAAGATTTACCGGTAGGTTTAAAATCTTATTTTCTCTTACGTCCTAGAGGATGCTGGGGACTCCGTAAGGACCATGGGGATTATACCAAAGCTCCCAAACGGGCAGGAGAGTGCGGATGACTCTGCAGCACCGATTGAGCAAACAGGAGGTCCTCCTCAGCCAGGGTATCAAACTTATAGAACTTTGCAAAGGTGTTTGAACCAACTTTGACCCACTGCTTGGATGACATCACCATATGCAAATCCATCTGCGGCAGGCCTTCCCCCAGGAATGCTTGCACTAGTTGTTGCATTTGGTTTGTTGTTTGGGGGTGCTTCAGTATTAGGCAGCCTTCTGCCCTCCCATGTTCATCTGAAAATATGTGTTCTCCCTGCAGTTGTTGTCCCCAGATGAATGAACCTCACCCTGGGAGAACAATCTTCATGACCATGGTATCTCCTATGCAAAATAAGTATGATTTGGAATAGGGCTGGGGAGGGCCGCTGCTCATGCACATCTCTGTCAAGTAAAGGAGATTCAACTGAGGCAGCACAAGGGAACTCTCATCTGGGGACAACAACTGCAGGGAGAACACATATTTTCAGATGAACATGGGAGGGCAGAAGGCTGCCTAATACTGAAGCACCCCCAAACAACAAACCAAATGCAACAACTAGTGCAAGCATTCCTGGGGGAAGTTCTGCAGAAGACGGATTTGCATACGGTGATGTCATCCAAGCAGTGGGTCAAAGTTGGCTTCAACCCTCATCTGCATATGAAAAGAGAAAAGGGGCGTGCAGGGCATGGCGGCCTTTTGCGGTGCTTGGATGACCCCTAGTTCGCATTAAACACCTCCACCCTCCTTTGGTGTGGGGCTCATGTTGGCCATGCCCCATCCCCTGAAGCATTCAAGCAGATTTCTTGCAGCAGCTGGGCACTGTAACAGCTCCAGAGCTGCTCTGTAAGGCAAGTAAAAGGGTGTGGGCCCTGCAGCACTACCTGTAGTTTGCATTGTGCATTGGAAGGCACAAAGTAAGCAGACGGGAGGAGAAGTCAGGATAGTGCACAAGGGTATAGAAGGGAGGGGCTGAAGAAAAGAGAAGTGGAAACAGACAGCAAACTAGGCTGGAGAGAGACCTGAGACAAAGAGATCTGAATTATACGAGAGCCGACCAGGGGAAACACAAATTATGCAGTCAAGTTTCCCACATTTGGGGAAATCGCAGGGGCAGCACACCCAGAGTGCAATGGGTGAGCCTTGCCCTGGGAGAAGCACCTTCATGATCATAGTATCTCACCTGGCAGGTAAGTAGGAGTTGGGCTAGAGCTGGGGAGGGTCTCTGCTCGGGCACCCCCCTGTCAAGTGAAGGAGATCCAACTGAGGCAGCACAAGGGAACTCTCAAAAGAAGAACAAGGCTCTGAAACAAAGAAATCTGACTTTTACCAGAGCTGACCAGAGGAAAACACAAACACAGTCCCCCACTACCACAAATAAAGCAGTCGAGTTTCCCACATTTGGGGAAATCACAGGGGTCAGCATACCCAGAATGCAATGAATGAACCTCACCCTGGGAGAATAATCTTCATGACCATGGTATCTCCTATGCAAAATAAGTATGATTTGGGATAGAGCTGGGGAGGGCCGCTGCTCAGGCACATCTCTGTCAAGTTAAGGAGATTCAACTGAGGCAGCACAAGGGAACTCTCATCTAGGGACAACAACTGCAGGGAGAACACATATTTTCAGATGAACATGGGAGGGCAGAAGGCTGCCTAATACTGAAGCACCCCCAAACAACAAACCAAATGCAACAACTAGTGCAAGCATTCCTGGGGGAAGGCCTGCCGCAGATGGATTTGCATATGGTGATGTCATCCAAGCAGTGGGTCAAAGTTGGCTTCAACCCTCGTCTGCATATGAAAACAGAAAAGGGGCGTGCAGGGCATGGTGGCCTTTTGCTGCGCTTGTCTGACCCCTAGTTTGCATTAAACACCTCCACCCTCCTTCGGTGTGGGGCTCATGTTGGCTATGCCCCAGCCCCTGAAGCATTCAAGCTGATTTCTTGCAGCAGCTTGGCACTGCAACAGCTCCAGAGCTGCTCTGTAAGGCAAGTAAAAGGGTGTGGGCCCTGCAGCACTACCTGTAGTTTGCATTGTGCATTGGAAGGCACAAAGTAAGCAGACGGGAGGAGAAGTCAGGATAGTGCACAAGGGTATAGAAGGGAGCGGCTGAAGAAAAGAGAAGTGGAAACAGACAGCAAACTAGGCTGGAGAGAGACCTGAGACAAAGAGATCTGAATTATACGAGAGCCGACCAGGGGAAACACAAATTATGCAGTCAAGTTTCCCACATTTGGGGAAATCGCAGGAGCAGCACACCCAGAGTACAATGGGTGAGCCTTGCCCTGGGAGAAGCACCTTCATGATCATAGTATCTCACCTGGCAGGTAAGTAGGAGTTGGGCTAGAGCTGGGGAGGGTCGCTGCTCGGGTACCCCCCTGTAAAGTGAAGGAGATCCAACTGAGGCAGCACAAGGGAACTCTCGAAAGAAGAACAAGGCTAAAGGAAAATCTGAGACAAAGAAATCTGACTTTTACCAGAGCTGACCAGAGGAAAGCACAAACACAGTCTCCCACTACCACAAATAATGCAGTCAAGTTTCCCACATTTGGGGAAATCACAGGGGTCAGCATACCCAAAATGCAATGAATGAACCTCACCCTGGGAGAAAAATCTTCATGACCATGGTATCTCCTATGCAAAATAAGTATGATTTGGAATAGGGCTGGGGAGGGCCGCTGCTCATGCACATCTCTGTCAAGTAAAGGAGATTCAACTGAGGCAGCACAAGGGAACTCTCATCTTGGGACAACAACTGCAGGGAGAACATATATTTTCAGATGAACATGGGAGGGCAGAAGGCTGCCTAATACTGAAGCACCCCCAAACAACAAACCAAATGCAACAACTAGTGCAAGCATTCCTGGGGGAAGGCCTGCCGCAGATGGATTTGCATATGGTGATGTCATCCAAGCAGTGGGTCAAAGTTGGCTTCAACCCTCGTCTGCATATGAAAAGAGAAAAGGGGCGTGCAGGGCATGGTGGCCTTTTGCGGCGCTTGGCTGACCCCTAGTTTGCATTAAACACCTCCTCCCTCCTTTGGTGTGGGGCTCATGTTGGCTATGCCCCAGCCCCTGAAGCATTCAAGCTGATTTCTTGCAGCAGCTGGGCACTGTAACAGCTCCAGAGCTGCTCTGTAAGGCAAGTAAAAGGGTCTGGGCCCTGCAGCACTACCTGTAGATCGCATTGTGCGTTGGAAGGCACAAAGTAAGCAGACAGGAGGAGAAGTCAGGATAGTGCGCAAGGGCATAGAAGGGAGCGGCTCAAGAAAAGAGAAGTGGAAACAGACAGCAAACTAGGCTGGAGAGAGACCTGAGACAAAGAGATCTGAATTATACGAGAGCCGACCAGGGGAAACACAAATTATGCAGTCAAGTTTCCCACATTTGGGGAAATCGCAGGGGCAGCACACCCAGAGTGCAATGGGTGAGCCTTGCCCTGGGAGAAGCACCTTCATGATCATAGTATCTCACCTGGCAGGTAAGTAGGAGTTGGGCTAGAGCTGGGGAGGGTCGCTGTTCGGGCACCCCCCTGTCAAGTGAAAGAGATCCAACTGAGGCAGCACAAGGGAACTCTCGAAAGAAAAACAAGGCTAGAGGAAGATCTGAGACAAAGAAATCTGACTTTTTCCAGAGCTGACCAGAGGAAAGCACAAACACAGTCCCCCACTACCACAAATAATGCAGTCGAGTTTCCCACATTTGGGGAAATCACAGGGGTCAGCATACCCAGAATGCAATGAATGAACCTCACCTTGGGAGAACAATCTTCATGACCATGGTATCGCCTATGCAAAATAAGTATGATTTGGGATAGGGCTGGGGAGGGCCGCTGCTCAGGCACATCTCTGTCAAGTAAAGGAGATTCAACTGAGGCAGCACAAGGGAACTCTCATCTGGGGACAACAACTGCAGGGAAAACACATATTTTCAGATGAACATGTGAGGGCAGAAGGCTGCCTAATACTGAAGCACCCCCAAACAACAAACCAAATGCAACAACTAGTGCAAGCATTCCTGGGGGAAGGCCTGCAGCAGATGGATTTGCATATGGTGATGTCATCCAAGCAGTGGGTCAAAGTTGGCTTCAACCCTCGTCTGCATATGAAAAGAGAAAAGGGGCGTGCAGGGCATGGCGGCCTTTTGCAGCGCTTGGATGACCCCTAGTTCGCATTACACACCTCCACCCTCCTTCGGTGTGGGGCTCATGTTGGCTATTCCCCAGCCCCTGAAGCATTCAAGCTGATTTCTTGCAGCAGCTGGGCACTGTAACTGCTCCAGAGCTACTCTGTAAGGCAAGTAAAAGGGTGTGGGCCCTGCAGCACTACCTGTAGTTCGCATTGTGCGTTGGAAGGCACGAAGTAAGCAGACGGGAGAAGTCAGGATAGTGCGCAAGGGCATAGAAGGGAGCGGCTCAAGAAAAGAGAAGTGGAAACAGACAGCAAACTAGGCTGGAGAGAGACCTGAGACAAAGAGATCTGAATTATACGAGAGCCGACGAGGGGAAACACAAATTATGCAGTCAAGTTTCCCACATTTGGGGAAATCGCAGGAGCAGCACACCCAGAGTGCAATGGTTGAGCCTTGCCCTGGGAGAAGCACCTTCATGATCATAGTATCTCACCTGGCAGGTAAGTAGGAGTTGGGCTAGAGCTGGGGAGGGTCGCTGCTCGGGTTCCCCCCTGTGAAGTGAAGGAGATCCAACTGAGGCAGCACCAGGGAACTCTCGAAAGAAGAACAAGGCTAGAGGAAGATCTGAGACAAAGAAATCTGACTTTTACCAGAGCTGACCAGAGGAAAGCACAAACACAGTCTCCCACTACCACAAATAATGCAGTCAAGTTTCCCACATTTGGGGAAATCACAGGGGTCAGCATACCCAAAATGCAATGAATGAACCTCACCCTGGGAGAAAAATCTTCATGACCATGGTATCTCCTATGCAAAATAAGTATGATTTGGAATAGGGCTGGGGAGGGCCGCTGCTCATGCACATCTCTGTCAAGTAAAGGAGATTCAACTGAGGCAGCACAAGGGAACTCTCATCTTGGGACAACAACTGCAGGGAGAACATATATTTTCAGATGAACATGGGAGGGCAGAAGACTGCCTAATACTGAAGCACCCCCAAACAACAAACCAAATGCAACAACTAGTGCAAGCATTCCTGGGGGAAGTTCTGCAGAAGACGGATTTGCATACGGTGATGTCATCCAAACAGTGGGTCAAAGTTGGCTTCAACCCTCGTCTGCATATGAAAAGAGAAAAGGGGCGTGCAGGGCATGGTGGCCTTTTGCGGCGCTTGGCTGACCCCTAGTTTGCATTAAACACCTCCACCCTCCTTTGGTGTGGGGCTCATGTTGGCTATGCCCCAGCCCCTGAAGCATTCAAGCTGATTTCTTGCAGCAGCTGGGCACTGTAACAGCTCCAGAGCTGCTCTGTAAGGCAAGTAAAAGGGTGTGGGCCCTGCAGCACTACCTGTAGTTCGCATTGTGCATTGGAAGGCACAAAGTAAGCAGACAGGAGGAGAAGACAGGATAGTGCGCAAGGGCATAGAAGGGAGCGGCTCAAGAAAAGAGAAGTGGAAACAGACAGCAAACTAGGCTGGAGAGAGACCTGAGACAAAGAGATCTGAATTATACGAGAGCCGACCAGGGGAAACACAAATTATACAGTCAAGTTTCCCACATTTGGGGAAATCGCAGGAGCAGCACACCCAGAGTGCAATGGGTTAGCCTTGCCCTGGGAGAAGCACCTTCATGATCATAGTATCTCACCTGGCAGGTAAGTAGGAGTTGGGCTAGAGCTGGGGTGGGTCGCTGCTCGGGTACCCCCCTGTAAAGTGAAGGAGATCCAACTAAGGCAGCACAAGGGAACTCTCGAAAGAAGAACAAGGCTAGAGGAAAATCTGAGACAAAGAAATCTGACTTTTACCAGAGCTGACCAGAGGAAAGCACAAACACAGTCCCCCACTACCACAAATAATGCAGTTGAGTTTCCCACATTTGGGGAAATCACAGGGGTCAGCATACCCAAAATGCAATGAATGAACCTCACCCTGGGAGAAAAATCTTCATGACCATGGTATCTCCTATGCAAAATAAGTATGATTTGGAATAGGGCTGGGGAGGTCCGCTGCTCATGCACATCTCTGTCAAGTAAAGGAGATTTAACTGAGGCAGCACAAGGGAACTCTCATCTGGGGACAACAACTGCAGGGAGAACACATATTTTCAGATGAACATGGGAGGGCAGAAGGCTGCCTAATACTGAAGCACCCCCAAACAACAAACCAAATGCAACAACTAGTGCAAGCATTCCTGGGGGAAGTTCTGCAGAAGACGGATTTGCATACGGTGATGTCATCCAAGCAGTGGGTCAAAGTTGGCTTCAACCCTCATCTGCATATGAAAAGAGAAAAGGGGCGTGCAGGGCATGGCGGCCTTTTGCGGTGCTTGGATGACCCCTAGTTCGCATTAAACACCTCCACCCTCCTTTGGTGTGGGGCTCATGTTGGCCATGCCCCATCCCCTGAAGCATTCAAGCTGATTTCTTGCAGCAGCTGGGCACTGTAACAGCTCCAGAGCTGCTCTGTAAGGCAAGTAAAAGGGTCTGGGCCCTGCAGCACTACCTGTAGATCGCATTGTGCGTTGGAAGGCACAAAGTAAGCAGACAGGAGGAGAAGTCAGGATAGTGCGCAAGGGCATAGAAGGGAGCGGCTCAAGAAAAGAGAAGTGGAAACAGACAGCAAACTAGGCTGGAGAGAGACCTGAGACAAAGAGATCTGAATTATACGAGAGCCGACCAAGGGAAACACAAATTATGCAGTCAAGTTTCCCACATTTGGGGAAATCGCAGGGGCAGCACACCCAGAGTGCAATGGGTGAGCCTTGCCCTGGGAGAAGCACCTTCATGATCATAGTATCTCACCTGGCAGGTAAGTAGGAGTTGGGCTAGAGCTGGGGAGGGTCGCTGTTCGGGCACCCCCCTGTCAAGTGAAAGAGATCCAACTGAGGCAGCACAAGGGAACTCTCGAAAGAAGAACAAGGCTAGAGGAAGATCTGAGACAAAGAAATCTGACTTTTTCCAGAGCTGGCCAGAGGAAAGCACAAACACAGTCCCCCACTACCACAAATAATGCAGTCGAGTTTCCCACATTTGGGGAAATCACAGGGGTCAGCATACCCAGAATGCAATGAATGAACCTCACCCTGGGAGAACAATCTTCATGACCATGGTATCGCCTATGCAAAATAAGTATGATTTGGGATAGGGCTGGGGAGGGCCGCTGCTCAGGCACATCTCTGTCAAGTAAAGGAGATTCAACTGAGGCAGCGCAAGGGAACTCTCATCTGGGGACAACAACTGCAGGGAGAACACATATTTTCAGATGAACATGTGAGGGCAGAAGGCTGCCTAATACTGAAGCACCCCCAAACAACAAACCAAATGCAACAACTAGTGCAAGCATTCCTGGGGGAAGGCCTGCAGCAGATGGATTTGCATATGGTGATGTCATCCAAGCAGTGGGTCAAAGTTGGCTTCAACCCTCGTCTGCATATGAAAAGAGAAAAGGGGCGTGCAGGGCATGGCGGCCTTTTGCAGCGCTTGGATGACCCCTAGTTTGCATTACACACCTCCTCCCTCCTTCGGTGTGGGGCTCATGTTGGCTATGCCCCAGCCCCTGAAGCATTCAAGCTGATTTCTTGCAGCAGCTGGGCACTGTAACTGCTCCAGAGCTACTCTGTAAGACAAGTAAAAGGGTGTGGGCCCTGCAGCACTACCTGTAGTTCGCATTGTGCGTTGGAAGGCACGAAGTAAGCAGACGGGAGAAGTCAGGATAGTGCGCAAGGGCATAGAAGGGAGCGGCTCAAGAAAAGAGAAGTGGAAACAGACAGCAAACTAGGCTGGAGAGAGACCTGAGACAAAGAGATCTGAATTATACGAGAGCCGACGAGGGGAAACACAAATTATGCAGTCAAGTTTCCCACATTTGGGGAAATCGCAGGAGCAGCACACCCAGAGTGCAATGGTTGAGCCTTGCCCTGGGAGAAGCACCTTCATGATCATAGTATCTCACCTGGCAGGTAAATAGGAGTTGGGCTAGAGCTGGGGAGGGTCGCTGCTCGGGTTCCCCCCTGTGAAGTGAAGGAGATCCAACTGAAGCAGCACCAGGGAACTCTCAAAAGAAGAACAAGGCTAGAGGAAGATCTGAGACAAAGAAATCTGACTTTTACCAGAGCTGACCAGAGGAAAGCACAAACACAGTCCCCCACTACCACAAATAATGCAGTCGAGTTTCCCACATTTGGGAAAATCACAGGGGTCAGCATACCCAGAATGCAATGAATGAACCTCACCCTGGGAGAACAATCTTCATGACCATGGTATCTCCTATGCAAAATAAGTATGATTTGGGATAGGGCTGGTGAGGGCCGCTGCTCAGGCACATCTCTGTCAAGTAAAGGAGATTCAACTGAGGCAGCACAAGGGAACTCTCATCTGGGGACAACAACTGCAGGGAGACCACATCTTTTCAGATGAACATGGGAGGGCGGAAGGCTGCCTAATACTGAAGCACCATCAAATATCAAACCATAGCCCTCATTCCGAGTTGATCGCTCGCAAGGCGATTTTAGCAGAGTTACACACGCTAAGCCGCCGCCTGCTGGGAGTGAATCTTAGCTTCTTAAAATTGCGACCGATGTATTCGCAATATTGCGATTACAAACTACTTAGCAGTTTCAGAGTAGCTTCAGTCTTACTCGGCATCTGCGATCAGTTCAGTGCTTGTCGTTCCTGGTTTGACGTCACAAACACTCCCAGAGTTCGCCCAGACACTCCCCCGTTTCTCCGGCCACTCCTGCGTTTTTTCCGGAAACTGTAGCGTTTTTTCCCACACGCCCGTAAAACGGCCTGTTTCCGCCCAGTAACACCCATTTCCTGTCAATCACATTACGATCGCCGGAGCGAAGAAAAAGCCGTGAGTAAAAATAC
Organism: Pseudophryne corroboree; assembly: GCF_028390025.1. Classification (NCBI taxonomy): domain Eukaryota; kingdom Metazoa; phylum Chordata; class Amphibia; order Anura; family Myobatrachidae; genus Pseudophryne; species Pseudophryne corroboree. The sequence goes on along the minus strand of NW_026970078.1, from coordinate 225,331 downwards.
TTTCTTCATTGTAAAATTACTTGGCGCAGTCGCAGTGCGAATATTGCGCATGCGTGCTAAGCAGAATTTCACTGCGATGCGATGAAATTTACAGAGCGAACGACTCGGAATGAGGGCCCATATGCAACAACTAGTACAAGCACTCCTGGGGGAAGGTCTGCAGCAGACGGATTTGCATACGGTGATGTAAATCCAAGCAGTGGGCCAAAGTTGACTGGAACCCTCATCTGCATATGAAAAGAGAAAAGGGGCATGCAGGGCATGGCGGCCTTTTGCAGTGCTTGGATGACCCCTAGTTCGCATTAAACACCCCCACCCTCCTTTGGTGTGGGGCTCATGTTGGCCATGCCCCATCCCCTGATGCATTCAAGCTGATTTCTTGCAGCAGCTGGGCACTGTAACAGCTCCAGAGCTGTTCTGTAAGGCAAGTAAAAGGGTGTGGGCCCTGCAGCACCACCTGTTGTTCGCATTGTGCGTTGGAAGGCACAAATTAAGCAGACGGGAGGAGAAGTCAGGATAGTGCGCAAGGGCATTCTTTTCTCTTAGTCCGGGGGCAAGGCTTCAAAATGGGGTCTGCAACGGAGGAGACACAGGGGGCGTGGTCACAGCAGCTTTTCTCTACAGTCTGCACCAGCAGGAGCCTACACCATTTTTTATGATCACGCTGAACTGCAGTGCGACTGCAATTACAGCATGGTCAAGAAGGGAGGCGTCATGCTGGGTGGCCATGCCCTGTCACTGTGCAGGAGCCAGCACCGCTCACACACTAGTCCCCGGGTGCAGCCCCCAACCCCCGGGACACCCGGAGCAACAAAATGTAGATTCAGGCCACCAGGCCACGCCCCTACCTATGAAACCATGCCTCCTTTTTACCATTGCGCTGTTTATCTGCGCGCACTGCATTACAATCTCCCTCGCCACCTCTCTGGGTGTCACCAGTGATAGTGACACCTCTGCCATGCTTGTAGCAGCTGGTCCTAAGATCTACGCCTCAAGCCCTGAGTGTTTGCCCTTGTGACTTGTTGATCATCATAGCGAAGCAGATGCTTACAGAAAACTGCAGGGGCTTAGATTGAAAATAAAAACAATTGATGGGTATAAGGTAGAGAGGAGCGGGTTCGGTTCTCCGAGAACCGAATTCCCCACGAACTCCACGTGGTTTACATTGGTCCGAGGCAGGCTCGGTTGTTCCTGCCTGACTCGGAAAACCTGAACAAGGGAAAATGTCATCATCCCGCTGTCAGATTCTCGTGAGATTCGGATTCCATATAAAGAGCTGCGCGTTGCTGCCATTTTTACTCGTGCATTGAAGAGAGAGCGGAGAGGACGTGGCTATGTTCTCTCAGTGGAAATCTCAATATCAGTGCTCAGTATCAGTGGTTACTTATTGCTGCTCAGTAATACTAGTAGTGTGTCTCTCCTGCTCAGTGTCAGTTCTCAGTAGTATCCTCATCAGTGCTCAGTATCACTGCTCATTGTCTTGTGCTGCATTGTGGTGCTCAGCATACTACAGTACATTACTAATAGTCCAGTGCTGCATCTTGCTGCTCAGTGTCAGTTCTAGTATCCTCATCAGTGCTCACTATCACTGCTCATTGCATTGTGGTGTTCTGTATACTACAGTAACATAGTAATATAGTATATATAGAGGAGCGGGTTCGGTTCTCCGAGAACCGAATTCCCGACGAACTCCACGTGGTTTACACTGGTCCGAGGCAGGCTCGGTTGTTCCCGCCTGACTCGGAAAACCTGAACAAGGGAAAATGTCATCATCCCGCTGTCGGATTCTCGCGAGATTCGGATTCCATATAAAGAGCTGCGCGTTGCCGCCATTTTTACTCGTGCATTGAAGAGAGAGCGGAGAGGACGTGGCTATGTTCTCTCAGTGGAAATCTCAATATCAGTGCTCAGTATCAGTGGTTACTTATTGCTGCTCAGTAATACTAGTAGTGTGTCTCTCCTGCTCAGTGTCAGTTCTCAGTAGTATCCTCATCAGTGCTCAGTATCACTGCTCATTGTCTTGTGCTGCATTGTGGTGCTCAGCATAATACAGTACATTACTAATAGTCCAGTGCTGCATCTTGCTGCTCAGTGTCAGTTCTAGTATCCTCATCAGTGCTCACTATCACTGCTCATTACATTGTGGTGTTCTGTATACTACAGTAACATAGTAATATAGTAACATATGGTAACATAGTTTTTGAGGTTGAATAGAGGCAAATTGCCCATCGTGTTCAACCTGTTTTAAGTTGTGATGATTCTACATACTTGCTGAATAATGTTTTATGACTAGTTAGCTACTATAACTCATGTTACCCCCGGATTAACCATGTTGATATTTTAAGTATTATAACCTTGGATAGCTTTTTCATTCAGAAATGTATTCATTCCTTTTTTAAATCCAATTACAGAGTCCGCCATTACCACCTTCCCTGGCAGGGAATTCCACATCCTGATTGCCCTAACAGTGAAGATCATAGTATCTCACCTGGCAGGTAAGTAGGAGTTGGGCTAGAGCTGTGGAGGATTGCTGCTCGGGCACCCCCTGTCAAGTGAAGGAGATCCAACTGAGGCAGCACAAGGGAACTCTCGAAAGAAGAACAAGGCTAGAGGAAGATCTGAGACAAAGAAATCTGACTTTTACCAGAGCTGACCAGAGGAAAGCACAAACACAGTCCCCCACTACCACAAATAATGCAGTCGAGTTTCCCACATTTGGGGAAATCACAGGGGTCAGCATACCCAGAGTGCAATGAATGAACCTCACCCTGGGAGAACAATCTTCATGACCATGGTATCTCCTATGCAAAATAAGCATGATTTGGGATAGGGCTGGGGAGGGCCGCTGCTCAGGCACATCTCTGTCAAGTAAAGGAGATTCAACTGAGGCAGCACAAGGGAACTCTCATCTGGGGACAACAACTGCAGGGAGAACACATATTTTCAGATGAACATGGGAGGGCAGAAAGCTGCCTAATACTGAAGCACCCCCAAACAACAAACCAAATGCAACTACTAGTGCAAGCATTCCTGGGGGAAGGCCTGCAGCAGACGGATTTGCATATGGTGATGTCATCCATGCAGTGGGTCAAAGTTGGCTTCAACCCTCGTCTGCATATGAAAATAAAAAAGGGGTGTGCAGGGCATGGCTGCCTTTTGCGGCGCTTGGATGACCCCTAGTTCGCATTAAACACCTCCACCCTCCTTCGGTGTGGGGCTCATGTTGGCTATGCCCCAGCCCCTGAAGCATTCAAGCTGATTTCTTGCAGCAGCTGGGCACTGTAACAGCTCCAGAGCTGCTCTGTAAAGCAAGTAAAAGGGTGTGGGCCCTGCAGCACTACCTGTAGTTTGCATTGTGCGTTGGAAGGCACAAAGTAAGCAGACGGGGAAGTCAGGATAGTGCACAAGGGCATAGAAGGGAGCGGCTCAAGAAAAGAGAAGTGGAAACAGACAGCAAACTAGGCTGGAGAGAGACCTGAGACAAAGAGATCTGAATTATACGAGAGCCGACCAGAGGAAACACAAATTATGTAATCAAGTGTCCCACATTTGGGGAAATCGTAGGAGCAGCACACCCAGAGTGCATTGGGTGAGCCTTGCCCTGGGAGAAGCACCTTCCTGATCATAGTATCTCACCTGGCAGGTAAGTAGGAGTTGGGCTAGAGCTGGGGAGGGTTGCTGCTCGGGTACCCCCCTGTCAAGTGAAGGAGATCCAACTGAGGCAGCACAAGGAAACTCTTGAAAAAAGAACAAGGCTAGATAAAGATCTGAGACATAGAAATCTGACTTTTACCAGAGCTGACCAGAGGAAAGCACAAACACAGTCCCCCACTACAACAAATAATGCAGTCGAGTTTCCCACATTTGGGGAAATCACAAGGGTCAGCATACCCAGAATGCAATGAATGAACCTCACCCTGGGAGAACAATCTTCATGATAATGTTATCTCCTATGCAAAATAAGTATAATTTGGGATAGGGCTGGGGAGGGCTGCTGCTCAGGCACATCTCTGTCAAGTAAAGGAGATTCATCTGAGGCAGCACAAGGGAACTCTCATCTGGGGACAACAACTGCAGGGAGAACACATATTTTCAGATGAAAATGGGAGAGCAGAAGGCTGCCTAATACTGAAGCACCCCCAAACAACAAACCAAATGCAACAACTAGTACAAGCATTCCTGGGAAAAGGTCTGCAGAAGACGGATTTGCATACGGTGATGTCATCCAAGCAGTGGGACAAAGTTGGCTGGAACCCTCATCTGCATATGAAAAGAGAAAAGGGGTATGCAGGGCATGGCGGCCTTTTGCGGTGCTTGGATGACCCTTAGTTTGCATTAAACACCTCCACCCTCCGTCGGTGTGGGGCTCATGTTGGCTATGCCCCAGCCCCTGAAGCATTCAAGCTGATTTCTTGCAGCAGCTGGGCACTGTAACAGCTCCAGAGCTGCTCTGTAAGGCAAGTAAAAGGGTGTGGGCCCTGCAGCACTACCTGTAGTTTGCATTGTGCATTGGAAGGCACAAAGTAAGCAGACAGGAGGAGATGTCAGGATAGTCCACAAGGGTATAGAAGGGAGGGGCTTAAGAAAAAAGACGTGGAAACAGACAGCAAACTAGGCTGGAGAGAGACCTGAGACAAAGAGATCTGAATTATATGAGAGCCGACCAGGGGAAACACAAATTATGCAGTCAAGTTTCCCACATTTGGGGAAATCGCAGGGGCAGCACACCCAGAGTGCATTGGGTGAGCCTTGCCCTGGGAGAAGCACCTACATGATCATAGTATCTCACCTGGCAGGTAAGTAGGAGTTGGGCTAGAGCTGGGGAGGGTCGCTGCTCGGGCACCCCCCTGTCAAGTGAAGGAGATCCAACTGAGGCAGCACAAGGGAACTCTCGAAAGAAGAACAAGGCTAGAGGAAGATCTGAGACAAAGAAATCTGACTTTTACCAGAGCTGACCAGAGGAAAGCACAAACACAGTCCCCCACTACCACAAATAATGCAGTTGAGTTCCCCACATTTGGGGAAATCACAGGGGTCAGCATACCCAGAATGCAATGAATGAACCTAACCCTGGGAGAACAATCTTCATGACCATGGTATCTCCTATGCAAAATAAGTATGATTTGGGATAGGGCTGGGGAGGGCCGCTGCTCAGGCACATCTCTGTCAAGTAAAGGAGATTCAACTGAGGCAGCACAAGGGAACTCTCATCTGGGGACAACAACTGCAGGGAGAACACATATTTTCAGATGAACATGGGAGGGCAGAAGGCTGCCTAATACTGAAGCACCCCCAAACAACAAAACAAAAGCAACAACTAGTAAAAGCATTCCTGGGAGAAGGTCTGCAGAAGACGGATTTGCATACGGTGATGTCATCCAAGCAGTGGGCCAAAGTTGGCTGGAACCCTCATCTGCATATGAAAAGAGAATAAGGGTTATGCAGGGAATGGCGGCCTTTTGCGGCGCTTGGATGACCCCTAGTTCGCATTAAACACCTCCATTCTCCTTCGGTGTGGGGCTCATGTTGGCTATGCCCCAGCCCCTGAAGTATTCAAGCTGATTTCTTGCAGCAGCTGGGCACTGTAACTGCTCCAGAGCTGCTCTGTAAGGCAAGTAAAAGGGTGTGGGCCCTGCAGCACTACCTGTAGTTCGCATTGTGCGTTGGAAGGCACAAAGTAAGCAGACGGGAGAAGTCAGGATAGTGCGCAAGGGCATAGAAGGGAGCGGCTCAAGAAAAGAGAAGTGGAAACAGGCAGCAAACTAGGCTGGAGAGAGACCTGAGACAAAGAGATCTAAATTATACGAGAGCCGACCAGGGGAAACACAAATTATGCAGTCAAGTGTCCCACATTTGGGGAAATCGCAGGAGCAGCACACCCAGAGTGCAATGGGTGAGCCTTGCCCTGGGAGAAGCACCTTCATGATCATAGTATCTCACCTGGCAGGTAAGTAGGAGTTGGGCTAGAGCTGGGGTGGGTTGCTGCTCGGGTACCCTCCTGTCAAGTGAAGGAGATCCAACTGAGGCAGCACAAGGGAACTCTCGAAAGAAGAACAAGGCTAGAGGAAAATCTGAGACAAAGAAATCTGACTTTTACCAGAGCTGACCAGAGGAAAGCACAAACACAGTCCCCCACTACCACAAATAATGCAGTCGAGTTTCCCACATTTGGGGAAATCACAGGGGTCAGCATACCCAAAATGCAATGAATGAACCTCACCCTCGGAGAACAATCTTCATGACCATGGTATCTCCTATGCAAAATAAGTATGATTTGGGATAGGGCTGGGGAGGGCCGCTGCTCAGGCACATCTCTGTCAAGTAAAGGAGATTCAACTGAGGCAGCACAAGGGAACTCCCATCTGGGGACAACAACTGCAGGGAGAACACATATTTTCAGATGAACATGGGAGGGCAGAAGGCTGCCTAATACTGAAGCACCCCCAAACAACAAACCAAATGCAACAACTAGTACAAGCATTCCTGGGGGACGTTCTGCAGAAGACGGATTTGCATACGGTGATGTCATCCAAGCAGTGGGCCAAAGTTGGCTGGAACCCTCATCTGCATATGAAAAGAGAAAAGGGGTATGCAGGGCATGGCGGCCTTTTGCGGCGCTTGGATGACCCTTAGTTCGCATTAAACACCCCCACCCTCCTTCGGTGTGGGGCTCATGTTGGCTATGCCCCAGCCCCTGAAGCATTCAAGCTGATTTCTTGCAGCAGCTGGGCACTGTAACAGCTCCAGAGCTGCTCTGTACGGCAAGTAAAAGGGTGTGGGCCCTGCAGCACTACCTGTAGTTTGCATTGTGCATTGGAAGGCACTTAAGAATAGAGAAGTGGAAACAGACAGCAAACTAGGCTGGAGAGAGACCTGAGACAAAGAGATCTGAATTATACGAGAGCCGACCAGGGGAAACACAAATTATGCAGTCAAGTTTCCCACATTTGCGGAAATCGCAGGAGCAGCACACCCAGAGTGCAATGGGTGAGCCTTGCCCTGGGAGAAGCACCTACGTGATCATAGTATCTCACCTGGCAGGTAAGTAGGAGTTGGGCTAGAGCTGGGGAGGGTCGCTGCTCGGGTACCCCCCTGTCAAGTGAAGGAGATCCAACTGAGGCAGCACAAGGGAATTCTCGAAAGAAGAACAAGGCTAGAGGAAGATCTGAGACAAAGAAATCTGACTTTTACCTGAGCTGACCAGAGGAAAACACAAACACAGTCCCCCACTACCACAAATAATGCTGTCGAGTTTCACACATTTGGGGAAATCACAGGGGTCAGCATACCCAGAATGCAATGAATGAACCTCACACTGGGAGAATAATCTTCATGACCATGGTATCTCCTATGCAAAATAAGTATGATTTGGGATAGGGCTGGGGAGGGCCGCTGCTCAGGCACATCTCTGTCAAGTAAAGGAGATTCAACTGAGGCAGCATAAGGGAACTCTCATCTGGGGACAACAACTGCAGGGAGAACACATATTTTCAGATGAACATGGGAGGGCAGAAGGCTGCCTAATACTGAAGCACCCCCAAACAACAAACCAAATGCAACAACTAGTGCAAGCATTCCTGGGGGAAGGCCTGCAGCAGATGGATTTGCATATGGTGATGTCATCCAAGCAGTGGGTCAAAGTTGGCTTCAACCCTCGTCTGCATATGAAAAGAGAAAAGGGGCGTGCAGGGCATGGCGGCCTTTTGCGGCGCTTGGATGACCCCTAGTTCGCATTAAACACCTCCACCCTCCTTTGGTGTGGGGCTCATGTTGGCTATGCCCCAGCCCCTGAAGCATTCAAGCTGATTTCTTGCAGTAGCTGGGCACTGTAACAGCTCCAGAGCTGCTCTGTACGGCAAGTAAAAGGGTGTGGGCCCTGCAGCACTACCTGTAGTTTGCATTGTGCATTGGAAGGCACAAAGTAAGCAGACGGGAGAAGTAAGGATAGTGCGCAAGGCCATAGAATGGAGCGGCTTAAGAAAAGAGAAGTGGAAACAGACAGCAAACTAGGCTGGAGAGAGACCTGAGACAAAGAGATCTGAATTATACGAGAGCCGACCAAGGGAAACACAAATTATGCAGTCAAGTTTCCCACATTTGGGGAAATCACAGGGGCAGCACAACCAGAGTGCAATGGGTGAGCCTTGCCCTGGGAGAAGCACCTTCATGATCATAGTATCTCACCTGGCAGGTAAGTAGGAGTTGGGCTAGAGCTGGGGAGGGTCGCTGCTCGGGCACCCCCCTGTCAAGTGAAAGAGATCCAACTGAGGCAGCACAAGGGAACTCTCGAAAGAAGAACAAGGCTAGAGGAAGATCTGAGATAAAGAAATCTGATTTTTACCAGAGCTGACCAGAGGAAAGCACAAACACAGTCCCCCACTACCACAAATAATGCAGTCGAGTTTCCCACATTTGGGGAAATCACAGGGGTCAGCATACCCAGAATGCAATGAATGAACCTCACCCTGGGAGAACAATCTTCATGACCATGGTATCGCCTATGCAAAATAAGTATGATTTGGGATAGGGCTGGGGAGGGCCGCTGCTCAGGCACATCTCTGTCAAGTAAAGGAGATTCAACTGAGGCAGCACAAGGGAACTCTCATCTGGGGACAACAACTGCAGGGAGAACATATATTTTCAGATGAACATGGGAGGGCAGAAGGCTGCCTAATACTGAAGCACCCCCAAACAACAAACCAAATGCAACAACTAGTGCAAGCATTCCTGGGGGAAGGCCTGCAGCAGATGGATTTGCATATGGTGATGTCATCCAAACAGTGGGTCAAAGTTGGCTTCAACCCTCGTCTGCATATGAAAAGAGACAAGGGGCGTGCAGGGCATGGCGGCCTTTTGCGGCGCTTGGATGACCCCTAGTTCGCATTACACACCTCCACCCTCCTTCGGTGTGGGGCTCATGTTGGCTATTCCCCAGCCCCTGAAGCATTCAAGCTGATTTCTTGCAGCAGCTGGGCACTGTAACTGCTCCAGAGACGCTCTGTAAGGCAAGTAAAAGGGTGTGGGTCCTGCAGCACTACCTGTAGTTTGCATTGTGCGTTGGAAGGCACAAAGTAAGCAGACGGGAGAAGTCAGGATAGTGCGCAAGGGCATAGAAGGGAGCGGCTCAAGAAAAGAGAAGTAGAAACAGACAGCAAACTAGGCTGGAGAGAGACCTGAGACAAAGAGATCTGAATTATACGAGAGCCGACCAGGGGAAACACAAATTATGCAGTCAAGTTTCCCACATTTGGGGAAATCGCAGAAGCAGCACACCCAGAGTGCAATGGGTGAGCCTTGCCCTGAAAGAAGCACCTTCATGATCATAGTATCTCACCTGGCAGGTAAGTAGGAGTTGGGCTAGAGCTGGGGAGGGTCGCTGCTCGAGCATCCCCCTGTCAAGTAAAGGAGATTCAACTGAGGCAGCACAAGGGAACTCTCATCTGGGGACAACAACTGCAGGGAGAACACATATTTTCAGATAAAAATCTTGGTCATGCTCTGGTTTCTCTTCAGAACGAACAAATCTTTCGCCTTTTACTAAAGATTTCCGTGGAGAGGAGCAAAACCGAGTTTTATCTCAATTTTTGCATGCCCCATCTTTTTGGGGTTTCTTTTATCGGTTTAAAGATAGAATGAGTGTGCTTTAATGTAAGCTCATTTGCATAGAAATGACAGTAAATGTTTGTTTCTTTTCAAACAGAACTTTCTTGACCATGCTACTTGCTTGAAAGATCTGGGAGCACATGGAATACAGTACAAACCATGCTTATAGCAAGGAGAAGACAGGTGAGAAATCTGCTTTCTTTCAAATTGGGCGCTCACTTTGATCTGAATGAGGACTGCTGGCACGGCACTCAGGCGACAGGTGGAATCTTGGTCATGCTCTGGTTTCTCTTCAGAACGAACAAATCTTTCGCCTTTTACTAAAGATTTCCGTGGAGAGGAGCAAAACTGAGTTTTATCTCAATTTTTGCATGTCCCATATTATTGGGGTTTCTTTTATCGGATTAAAGACAGAACGAGTGTGCTTTCTTGTTAGCTTTAATGTAAGTATATTTGCATAACAATGACAATAAATGTCTGTTTCTTTTCAAGCAGAACTTTCTTGACCATACTAATTGCTTGAAAGATCTGGGAGCACATGGAAAAGAGTACAAACCATGCTTATAGCAAGGGGAAGCCTGGTGAGAAATCTGCTTTCTTTCTTTCAAATTGGGTGCTCACTTTGAGCTGAATGAGGACTGCTGGCATGGCACTCAGGCGACAGGTGGAATCTTGGTCATGCTCTGGTTTCTCTTCAGAACGAACAAATCTTTCGCCTTTTACTAAAGATTTCCGTGGAGAGGAGCAAAACTGAGTTTTATCTCAATTTTTGCATGCCCCGTCTTATTGGGGTTTCTTTTATCAGTTTAAAGATAGAACGAGTGTGCTTTAATGTAAGCTCATTTGCGTAGAAATGACAGTAAATGTTTGTTTCTTTTCAAACAGAACTTTCTTGACTATACTAATTGCTTGAAAGATCTGGGAGCACATGGAAAAGAGTACAAACCATGTTTATAGCAAGGGGAAGCCTGGTGAGAAATCTGCTTTCTTTCTTTCAAATTGGGTGCTCACTTTGAGCTGAATGAGGACTGCTGGCATGGCACTCAGGCGACAGGTAGAATCTTGGTCATGCTGTGGTTTCTCTTCAGAACGAACAAATCTTTCGCCTTTTACTAAAGATTTCCGTGGAGAGGAGCAAAACTGAGTTTTATCTCAATTTTTGCATGCCCCATCTTATTGGGGTTTTATTTTATTGGTTTAAAGATAGAACGAGTGTGCTTTAATGTAAGCTCATTTGCATAGAAATTACAGTAAATGTTTGTTTCTTTTCAAACAGAACTTTCTTGACCACACTAATTGTTTGAAAGATCTGGGAGCACATGGAAAAGAGTACAAACCATGTTTATAGCAAGGGGAAGCCTGGTGAGAAATCTGCTTTCTTTCATTCAAATTGGGTGCTCACTTTGAGCTGAATGAGAACTGCTGGCATGGCACTCAGGCGACAGGTGGAATCTTGGTCATGCTCTGGTTTCTCTTCAGAACTAACAAATATTTCGCCTTTTATTAAAGATTTCCGTGGAGAGGAGCAAAACTGAGTTTTATCTCAATTTTTGCATGCCCCATATTATTGGGGTTTCTTTTATCAGTTTAAAGACAGAACGAGTGTGCTTTCTTGTTAGCTTTAATGTAAGTTTATTTGCATAACAATGACAGTAAATGTTTGTTTCTTTTCAAACAGAACTTTCTTGACCATGCTACTTGCTTGAAAGATCTGGGAGCACATGGAAAACAGTACAAACCATGCAGTATCACAAGAGCCTTTATTTGATCTTTCATGAAGATAGAGCAGAATTGAGGACACGTCAACAATTTCTGCCGAAGGTGGTTCATCTTTCCACATGGTGTCTTTGGCCACTGACACCTTCGTTGAGTCAAAGTCTCTGGCTGTGGTCAGAACTTTGAAAATTTATGTCACCAGAACGGTTCAGATTAGGAAAACAGAGGCTCTGTTTGTCCTGTATGCTCCCAACATGATTGGGTGTCCTGCTTCCATGCAGACCATTATGCGCTGGATCTGTGGTAAGATTCAGCATGCTCATTCCACGGCAGGATTGCCGTTACTGAATTAGGTGAAGACCCATTCTACTAGAAAGGTGGGTTCATCCTGGGCAGCTGGTCGGGGAGTCTCGGCATTGCAACTTTGCCGAGCAGCTATTTAGTAAACACTTTTGCTAAGTTTTACAAGTTTGATACCTTGGCTGATGATAACCTCAAGTTGGGTCATTCGGTGCTGCAGAGTCGTACGCACTCTCCCACCCGTTCAAGAGCTTTGGTATAACCCCATGGTTCTTAATGTGACCCCAGCATCCTCTAGGTCGTATGAGAAAATAGGATTTTAATACCTACCGGTAAATCCTTTTCTCTTAGTACGTAGAGGATGCTGGGCACCCGTCCCAGTCCATACTGTGTCTGCAGTTATTACTTGTGGTTATACACATGTTGTGTTACGGTTCTGGTCAGCTTTTTGCTGCAATTGTTCATGCCGTTGGCTTGTGTTCTGTTGAATGCCACGTTCTGCGGCATGCTTAAGGTGTGAGCTGGTAAGATGCTCACCTTAGTTTAACTATAAATCCTTTCCTCGAAATGTCCGTCTCCCTGGGCACAGTTCCTATAACTGGAGTCTGGAGGAGGGGCATAGAGGGAGGAGCCAGTTCACACCCTTTGAAAGTCTTAAAGTGCCCATGTCTCTTGCGGATCCCGTCTATACCCCATGGTTCTTAATGTGACCCCAGCATCCTCTACGGACTAAGAGAAAAGGATGCCCTTGTGTACTATCCTGACTTCTCCTCCCGTCTGCTTACTTTGTGCCTTCCAACGCACAATGCGAACTACAGGTGGTGCTGCAGGGCCCACACCCTTTTACTTGCCTTACAGAGCAGCTCTGGAGCTGTTACAGTGCCCAGCTGCTGCAAGAAATCAGCTTGAATGCTTCAGGGGATGGGGCATGGCCAACATGAGCCCCACACCAAAGGAGGTTGGGGGTGTTTAATGCGAACAAGGGGTCATCCAAGCACTGCAAAAGGCCGCCATGCCCTGCATGCCCCTTTTCTCTATGGAATCCGAATCTCGCAAGAATCCGACAGCGGGATGATGACATTTTCCCTTGTTCAGGTTTTCCGAGTCAGGCGGGAACAACCGAGCCTGCCTCGGACCAGTGTAAACCACGTGGAGTTCGTGGGGAATTCGGTTCTCGGAGAACCGAACCCGCTCCTCTCTACCTTATACCCATCAATTTTTTTATTTTCAATCTAAGCCCCTGCAGTTTTCTGTAAGCATCTGCTTCGCTATGATGATCAACAAGTCACAAGGGCAAACACTCAGGGTGTGAGGCGTAGATCTTAGGACCAGCTGCTACAAGCATGGCAGAGGTGTCACTATCACTGGTGACACCCAGAGAGGTGGCGAGGGAGATTGTAATGCAGTGCGCGCAGATAAGCAGCGCAATGGTAAAAAGGAGGCATGGTTTCATAGGTAGGGGCGTGGCCTGGTGGCCTGAATCTACATTTTGTTGCTCCGGGTGTCCCGGGGGTTGGGGGCTGCACCCGGGGACTAGTGTGTGAGCGGTGCTGGCTCCTGCACAGTGACAGGGCATGGCCACCCAGCATGACGCCTCCCTTCTTGACCATGCTGTAATTGCAGTCGCACTGCAGTTCAGCGTGATCATAAAAAATGGTGTAGGCTCCTGCTGGTGCAGACTGTATGTGCGCGCAGGAAGCCGCCACCATTTTTGTGATCACAGCGGCTGAATGTGATGTCATACAGCCGCTGTGACCACGCCCCCTGTGTCTCCTCCGTTGCAGACCCCATTTTGAAGCCTTGCCCCCGCACCGCTCCATCCCTGACTTGGAAATGGAGTGTTGCTGACCCACCTCTCCCCCCCTTCCCCGCCCCGATTGACAGGCAGAGGCGATCACATTCTCTGCGGGGTGCCGCAGAAAATGCAGGCACATGCGTATGCTCTTAGCAATTTTTGCAGTTGGATCGCTTATTGTGATTGCAATCCAACCTGAATCAGGCCCTATTACCTATCACAATGCGCTGCGGGCAGTACAAAATTGGGTTAATATAGGAGAAAAACCCCCAGACCTGTGCTCCTTAACTGTACCTGGTGGCTAGTGGAGCGGCTGCCCAGTAATCAGTGTCCACCGCAGTGCGCACACGGCCCACCCCTTACGGCCTCGCTCCCCTTCATCAGCGGCCTCGTGATCCGGAAGGGTGGTGTGTGTGTGACTGACCTTAGGATGAAACCGGAACCTCCGCTGCAGTGACCCAGCAACCAGGGCACGGGAGTATACAGCGCCGCTGGGAGTGATGAAGCTGCAGTAAAGATGTCTATTAGACCTAGCCTGCTGCAGCCCTTGTAGATTCTCATAAAACAAGTTCTTCTTTTCTTGTCAAAATTAATAGCTAAGAATAGGCTGCCTGAGGCAGGCCCCTGTTAATTGGCCTGTTACTGAAGGCACCAACTACAAACTGAGCTCCCTGTTCATGGAAGCGGGGTTATAGAGGAGAATGCACTGAGCTTCTTGGGAACAGTCAAAAGCTTTGAGCCGGTTGGTGCCTCAGATCAAGATCCTACTCTACACCCCAATGTGAATCCTTGTGGAGTCCAGTGTACCCCACAGAAGAAATTAATGTGTCACACCCATTGGCAGCAACCTTAGAATAGCTGCTGACGGGCACAATTGAGAAAGGAAGGGGGGGGGGGACATTTGAATCCAGCACATAGATGCAATTCAAATATGTAATTTGTACCTTCCTATTTTAAAATATAATGGATGAACCTCACCCTGTGAGAACAATCTTCATGATCAAGAGATCTAATATGTAAAATAAGTATGAGTTGGGATAGGGCTGGGGAGGGTGGCAGCTCGGGCAGCCCCTCCCCCGTCAAGTTAAGGAGATTCAACTGAGGAAGCACAAGGGAACTCTCGTCTGGGGACAACAACTGCAGGGAGACCACATCTTTTCAGATGAACATGGGAGGGCGGAAGGCTGCCTAATACTGAAGCACCATCAAATATCAAACCATATCCAACAACTAGTACAAGCATTCCTGGGGGAAGGTCTGCAGCAGAAGGATTTGCATACGGTGATGTCATCCAAGCAGTGGGCCAAAGTTGGCTGGAACCCTCATCTGCATATAAAAAGAGAAAAGGGGCATGCAGGGCATGGCGGCCTTTTGCAGTGCTTGGATGACCCCTAGTTCGCATTAAACACCCCCACCCTCCTTTGGTGTGGGGCTCATGTTGGCCATGCCCCATCCCCTGAAGCATTCATGCTGATTCGGATTCCATAGAGAAAAGGGGCATGCAGGGCATGGCGGCCTTTTGCAGTGCTTGGATGACCCCTAGTTTGCATTAAACACCCCCACCCTCCTTTGGTGTGGGGCTCATGTTGGCCATGCCCCATCCCCTGAAGCATTCAAGCTGATTTCTTGCAGCAGCTGGGCACTGTAACATATAAAGAGCTGCGCGTTGCTGCCATTTTTACTCGTGCATTGAAGAGAGAGCGGAGAGGACGTGGCTATGTTCTCTCAGTGGAAATCTCAATATCAGTGCTCAGTATCAGTGGTTACTTATTGCTGCTCAGTAATACTAGTAGTGTGTCTCTCCTGCTCAGTGTCAGTTCTCAGTAGTATCCTCATCAGTGCTCAGTATCACTGCTCATTGTCTTGTGCTGCATTGTGGTGCTCAGCATACTGCAGTACATTACTAATAGTCCAGTGCTGCATCTTGCTGCTCAGTGTCAGTTCTAGTATCCTCATCAGTGCTCACTATCACTGCTCATTGCATTGTGGTGTTCTGTATACTACAGTAACATAGTAATATAGTATATATAGAGGAGCGGGTTCGGTTCTCCGAGAACCGAATTCCCGACGAACTCCACGTGGTTTACACTGGTCCGAGGCAGGCTCGGTTGTTCCCGCCTGACTCGGAAAACCTGAACAAGGGAAAATGTCATCATCCCGCTGTCGGATTCTCGCGAGATTCGGATTCCATATAAAGAGCTGCGCGTTGCAGCCATTTTTACTCGTGCATTGAAGAGAGAGCGGAGAGGACGTGGCTATGTTCTCTCAGTGGAAATCTCAATATCAGTGCCCAGTATCAGTGGTTACTTATTGCTGCTCAGTAATACTAGTAGTGTGTCTCTCCTGCTCAGTGTCAGTTCTCAGTAGTATCCTCATCAGTGCTCAGTATCACTGCTCATTGTCTTGTGCTGCATTGTGGTGCTCAGCATACAACAGTACATTACTAATAGTCCAGTGCTGCATCTTGCTGCTCATGTTGGCTATGCCCCAGCCCCTGAAGCATTCAAGCTGATTTCTTGCAGCAGCTGGGCACTGTAACAGCTCCAGAGCTGCTCTGTAAGGCAAGTAAAAGGGTGTTGGCCCTGCAGCACTACCTGTAGTTTGCATTGTGCGTTGGAAGGCACAAAGTAAGCAGACAGGAGAAGTCAGGAGAGTGCACAAGGGCATAGAAGGCAGGGGCTCAAGAAAAGAGAAGTGGAAACAGACAGCAAACTAGGCTGGAGAGAGACCTGAGACAAAGAGATCTGAATTATACGAGTAGCCGACCAGAGGAAACACAAATTATGCAGTCAAGTGTCCCACATTTGGGGAAATCGTAGGAGCAGCACACCCAGAGTGCAATGGGTGAGCCTTGCCCTGGTAGAAGCACCTTCCTGATCATAGTATCTCACTTGGCAGGTAAGTAGGAGTTGGGCTTGAGCTGGGGAGGGTCGCTGCTCGGATACCCCCCTGTCAAGTGAAGGAGATCCAACTGAGGCAGCACAAGGAAACTCTCGAAAAAAGAACAAGGCTAGAGGAAGATCTGAGACAAAGAAATCTGACTTTTACCAGAGCTGACCAGAGGTAAGCACAAACACAGTCCCCCACTACCACAAATAATGCAGTCGAGTTTCCCACATTTGGGGAAATCACAGGGGTCAGCATACCCAGAATGCAATGAATGAACCTCACCCTGGGAGAACAATCTTCATGACCATGGTATCTCCTATGCAAAATAAGTATGATTTGGGATAGGGCTGGGGAGGGCCGCTGCTCAGGCACATCTCTGTCAAGTAAAGGAGATTCAACTGAGGCAGCACAAGGGAACTCTCATCTGGGGACAACAACTGCAGGGAGAACACATATTTTCAGATGAACATGGGAGAGCAGAAGGCTGCCTAATACTGAAGCACCCCAAACAACAAACCAAATGCAACAACTAGTACAAGCATTCCTGGGGGAAGGTCTGCAGAAGACGGATTTGCATACGGTGATGTCATCCAAGCAGTGGGCCAAAGTTGGCTGGAACCCTCATCTGCATATGAAAAGAGAAAAGGGGTATGCAGGGCATGGCGGCCTTTTGCGGCGCTTGGATGACCCTTAGTTCGCATTAAACACCTCCACCCTCCGTCGGTGTGGGGCTCATGTTGGCTATGCCCCAGCCCCTGAAGCATTCAAGCTGATTTCTTGCAGCAGCTGGGCACTGTAACAGCTCCAGAGCTGCTCTGAAAGGCAAGTAAAAGGGTGTGGGCCCTGCAGCACTACCTGTAGTTTGCATTGTGCGTTGGAAGGCACAAAGTAAGCAGACAGGAGAAGTCAGGAGAGTGCACAAGGGCATAGAAGGCAGCGGCTCAAGAAAAGAGAAGTGGAAACAGACAGCAAACTAGGCTGGAGAGAGACCTGAGACAAAGAGATCTGAATTATACGAGTAGCCGACTAGAGGAAACACAAATTATGCAGTCAAGTGTCCCACATTTGGGGAAATCGTAGGAGCAGCACACCCAGAGTGCAATGGGTGAGCCTTGCCCTGGGAGAAGCACCTTCATGATCATAGTATCTCACCTGGCAGGTAAGTAGGAGTTGGGCTAGAGCTGGGGAGGGTCGCTGCTCGGGCACCCCCCTGTCAAGTGAAGGAGATCCAACTGAGGCAGCACAAGGAAACTCTCGAAAAAAGAACAAGGCTAGAGGAAGATCTGAGACAAAGAAATCTGTCTTTTACCAGAGCTGACCAGAGGAAAGCACAAACACAGTCCCCCACTACCACAATTAATGCAGTCGAGTTTCCCACATTTGGGGAAATCACAGGGGTCAGCATACCCAGAATGCAATGAATGAACCTCACCCTGGGAGAACAATCTTCATGACCATGGTATCTCCTATGCAAAATAAGTATGATTTGGGATAGGGCTGGGGAGGGCCGCTGCTCAGGCACATCTCTGTCAAGTAAAGGAGATTCAACTGAGGCAGCACAAGGGAACTCTCATCTGGGGACAACAACTGCAGGGAGAACACATATTTTCAGATGAACATGGGAGAGCAGAAGGCTGCCTAATACTGAAGCACCCCAAACAACAAACCAAATGCAACAACTAGTACAAGCATTCCTGGGGGAAGGTCTGCAGAAGACGGATTTGCATACGGTGATGTCATCCAAGCAGTGGGCCAAAGTTGGCTGGAACCCTCATCTGCATATGAAAAGAGAAAAGGGGTATGCAGGGCATGGCGGCCTTTTGCGGCGCTTGGATGACCCTTAGTTCGCATTAAACACCTCCACCCTCCGTCGGTGTGGGGCTCATGTTGGCTATGCCCCAGCCCCTGAAGCATTCAAGCTGATTTCTTGCAGCAGCTGGGCACTGTAACAGCTCCAGAGCTGCTCTGAAAGGCAAGTAAAAGGGTGTGGGCCCTGCAGCACTACCTGTAGTTTGCATTGTGCGTTGGAAGGCACAAAGTAAGCAGACAGGAGAAGTCAGGAGAGTGCACAAGGGCATAGAAGGCAGCGGCTCAAGAAAAGAGAAGTGGAAACAGACAGCAAACTAGGCTGGAGAGAGACCTGAGACAAAGAGATCTGAATTATACGAGTAGCCGACTAGAGGAAACACAAATTATGCAGTCAAGTGTCCCACATTTGGGGAAATCGTAGGAGCAGCACACCCAGAGTGCAATGGGTGAGCCTTGCCCTGGGAGAAGCACCTTCATGATCATAGTATCTCACCTGGCAGGTAAGTAGGAGTTGGGCTAGAGATGGGGAGGGTCGCTGCTCGGGCACCCCCCTGTCAAGTGAAGGAGATCCAACTGAGGCAGCACAAGGAAACTCTCGAAAAAAGAACAAGGCTAGAGGAAGATCTGAGACAAAGAAATCTGTCTTTTACCAGAGCTGACCAGAGGAAAGCACAAACACAGTCCCCCACTACCACAATTAATGCAGTCGAGTTTCCCACATTTGGGGAAATCACAGGGGTCAGCATACCCAGAGTGCAATGAATGAACCTCACCCTGGGAGAACAATCTTCATGACCATGGTATCTCCTATGCAAAATAAGTATGATTTGGGATAGGTCTGGGGAGGGCCGCTGCTCAGGCACATCTCTGTCAAGTAAAGGAGATTCAACTGAGGCAGCACAAGGGAACTCTCATCTGGGGACAACAACTGCCGGGAGAACACATATTTTTTAGATGAACATGGGAGGGCAGAAGGCTGCCTAATACTGAAGCACGCCCAAACAACAAACCAAATGCAACAACTAGTACAAGCATTCCTGGGAGAAGGTCTGCAGAAGACGGATTTACATACGGTGATGTCATCCAAGCAGTGGGCCAAAGTTGGCTGGAACCCTCATCTGCATATGTTGAAGATACAATTTGTGAATTGCATTTAACACTATCTCCCTTTCCTGGGGAGAAGATGGTAGGGCCGATTTGAAATACAGGCGAGGAGGCACCTCTTCGAATTTCAGCTTGTAACCCTGAGAAACAATTTCTATTGCCTAGGGATCCACCTGCGAATGAACCCAGATGTGGCTGAAAACTCGAAGACGTGCCCCCAACTGGGCGGACTCCTTTAGCGGAGCCCCAGCGTCATGCGGTGGATTTTGTAGAGGCCGGGGAGGACTTCTGTTCCTGGGAACTAGCTGTGTTGTGCAGCTTCTTCCCTCTGCCCTTACCTCTGGCAAGAAAGGACGCACCTCGTACTTTCTTGTTTCTCTGTGATCGAAAGGACTGCATTTGATAATGTGGTGCTTTCTTAGGCTGTGAGGGAATATAAGGCAAAAAATTTGATTTACCAGCTGTAGCTGTGGAGACTAGGTCCGAGAGACCTTCCCCAAACAATTCCTCACCCCTGTAAGGTAAAACCTCCATATGCCTTTTTGAGTCGGCATCACCTGTCCATTGCCGGGTCCATAGGACTCGTCTAGCAGAAATCGACATAGCGTTTATTCTAGAACCCAGTAGACTAATGTCACTTTGAGCATCTCTCATATATAGGACAGCATCTTTTATATGCCCTATGGTCAATAACATAGCATCCTTATCTAGGGTCTCAATCTCTGCTGATAAGGTATCTGTCCATGCTGCCACCGCGCTACAACCCCGGCCGACGCAATTGCCGGTCTGAGTAAGGTACCAGAATGTGTGTAAATGGACTTTAGGGTAACCTCCTGCTTGCGGTCAGCAGGGTCCCTGATGGTAGCCGTATCCTGGGATGGCAGCGCTACCTTTTTGGATAAGCGTGTCAATGCTTTATCCACCCTAGGGGAGGATTCCCACCGTATCCTGTCCATTGGCGGGAAAGGATACGCCATAAGAATCCTTTTGGGAATCTGCAGCTTTTTGTCTGGAGATTCCCAAGCTTTTTCACATAATTCGTTCAACTCATGTGAGGGGGGAAAGGTTATCTCAGGTTTCTTTCCCTTATACATGTGTACCCTCGTGTCAGGGACAGGGGACTCTGTGATGTGCAAAACATCTTTTATTGCAATAATCATATATCGAATACATTTAGCCAATTTTGGCTGTAACTTTGCATCATCGTAGTCGACACTGGAGTCAAAATCTGTGTCGGTATCTGTGTCAACTATTTGGGATAGTGGGCGCTTTTGAGACCCCGAAGGTCCCTGCGACATAGGGACAGGCATGGGTTGACTCCCTGACTGTTCCCTAGCTTCAGCTTTGTCTAATCTCTTGTGTAATAAGTTTACATTAGCACTTAAAACATTCCACATATCCATCCAGTCAGGTGTCGGCGTTGTCGATGGAGACACCACATTAATTTGCTCCTGCTCCTCTCTAGGAGAGCCTTCTACCTCAGACATGTCGACACACGTGTACCGACACACCATACACTCAGGGAATCCTCTTATCTGAGGACAGTTCCCCAACAAGGCCCTTTGGAGAGACAGAGAGAGAGAGTATGCCAGCACACACCCCAGCGCTATATGACCCAGGAAAAAAACACAATAATTTTATGTTTACCCAGTAGCGCTGTATTTCCATATATATATGCGCCTAATTATGTGCCCCCCTCTTCTTTAAGACCCTCTTTCTACCGTGGTATAAGCAGGGGAGAGTCCATGGAGCTTCCCCTCAGCGGTGCTGTGGAGAAAATGGCGCTGGTGAGTGCTGAGGGAGAAGCCCCACCCCCTCAGCGACGGGCTTCTGTCCCGCTCAAATATAGTAAAAAAATGGCGGGGGCTCTTATATATATATACAGTGCCTAGCTGCATATATATTTATTTTGCCAAAGAGAGGTCTATATTGCTGCCCAGGGCGTCCCCCCTGCGCCCTTCACCCTTACACTGACTGCCGTGTGTGAGGTGTATTGGGGCAATGGAGCACAGCTTTACTGCTGTGCGTTACCTCAGTGAAGATCATGAAGTCTTCCGCCGCCTCTGAAGTCTTCTTTTCTTCTCATACTCACCCGGCTTCTATCTTCCGGCTCTGCGAGGGGGACGGCGGCGCGGCTCTGGGACGGACGGCGAGGGTGAGACCTGCGTACCGATCCCTCTGGAGCTAATGCTGTACAGTAGCCTAAGAAGCAGAGCCTATCAACTCACAGAAGTAGGTGTGCATCTCTCCCCTCCGCCCCTCGATGCAGGGAGTCTGTTGCCAGCAGGCTCCCTGAAAATAAAAAAAATCTAACAAATATACTTTCTGTCAGGAAACTCAGGAGAGCTCTCTGAAAAGCACCCAGTCTCCTCTGGGCACAGTAGTAAACTGAGGTCTGGAGGAGGGGCATAGAGGGAGGAGCCAGTGCACACCCAGATCTAAAGTCTTTCTTAAAGTGCCCATGTCTCCTGCGGAGCCCGTCTATCCCCCATGGTCCTTACGGAGTCCCCAGCATCCTCTAGGACGTAAGAGAAAAATTATGCTGGCAGAAAAATCCAATTGAGTGATTAAACAGCTCCAGAGCTGCTCTGTAAGGCAAGTAAAAGGGTGTGGGCCCTGCAGCACTACCTGTAGTTTGCATTGTGCATTGGAAGCCTAGTTTGCTGTCTGTTTCCACTTCTTTTTTCTTGAGCCCCTCCCGTCTATACCCTTGTGCACTATCCTGACTTCTCCTCCCGTCTGCTTACTTTGTGCCTTCCAATGCACAATGCAAACTACAGGTAGTGCTGCAGGGCCCACACCCTTTTACTTGCCTTATAGAGCAGCTCTTGAGCTGTTACAGTGCCCAGCTGCTGCAAGAAATCAGCGTGAATGCTTCAGGGGCTGGGGCATGGCCAACATGAGCCCCACACCGAAGGAGGGTGGGGGTGTTTAATGCGAACTAGGGGTCTCGCACAATGCGAACTACAGGTAGTGCTGCAGGGCCCACACCCTTTTACTTGCCTTACAGAGCAGCTCTGGAGATGTTACAGTGCCCAGCTGCTGCAAGAAATCAGCTTGAATCCTTCAGGGGCTGGGGCATAGCCAACATGAGCCCCACACCGACGGAGGGTGGAGGTGTTTAATGCGAACTAGGGGTCATCCAAGTGCCGCAAAAGGCCGCCATGCCCTGCACGCCCCTTTTCTCTTTTCATATGCAGACGAGGGTTGAAGCCAACTTTGACCCACTGCTTGGATGACATCGCCATATGCAAATCCATCTGCTGCAGGCCTTCCCCCAGGAATGCTTGCACTAGTTGTTGCATTTGGTTTGTTGTTTGGGGGTGCTTCAGTATTAGGCAGCCTTCTGCCCTCCCATGTTCATCTGAAAATATGTGTTCTCCCTGCAGTTGTTGTCCCCAGATGAGAGTTCCCTTGTGCTGCCTCAGTTGAATCTCCTTTACTTGACAGAGATGTGCCTGAGCAGCGGCCCTCCCCAGCCCTATCACAAATCATACTTATTTTGCATAGGAGATACCATGGTCATGAAGACTGTTCTCCCAGGGTGCGGTTCATTCATTGCATTCTGGGTATGCTGACCCCTGTGATTTCCCCAAATGTGGGAAACTCGACTGCATTATTTAATGCGAACTAGGGGTCATCCAAGCACCGCAAAAGGCCGCCATGCCCTGCATACCCCTTTTCTCTTTTCATAAGCAGACGAGGTTTGAAGCCAACTTTGACCCACTGCTTGGATGACATCACTTGCTGCCTTTCCAATGAAGCAAGTTTAATTTAATAATAGGTGAAAAACGATCCCTACAAAGGTGTTAATCAGATACTTGGCTTTGTGGACACTTTTCAGAGCACAAATTTGTTAGCATAAAAATAAAGCCAGAAAATGAAGAGCTGTTTAATCACTCAATTGGATTTTTCTGCCAGCATATTTCTTTTTCTCTGCAACCCACTGCTAAATTGTGCTTACTAGCTGTTTTTATAAAATCACTGAATCAAATCTAACTCTGATTACATCAGAGAAGGCCAGGTACCCTACACCATAACAGGGGGTTTGAAATTTTGACTTGTCTACTTAAAGATCACCAAAATCTGATAACAAGGTCAATTAAGTCCCTGGGTGGGATTGAACCACCAACCTTTTGGTTAATAGCCTTACACACTAACTGATTGCGCCACAGCGACACTTTACAAAAGTACATACTGACAAAGGCTAATAAGCATTCATCTAGAACGATTCCTAGAAACATTTTAAAAAGTCAATAATGTGGAGAGTTTTTGTAAGATGTTTCTTCCATCAACCAATGAAGAAACACATTGGTACTTTCCCATGATGAGTGAGTGCTTCAGGATCTTTTGCACTTACATGTGCAGCAGAGTACTGTAATGGAAGCATGCTGGGTCCATAACCCAGAGGTAGGCAGATTGAAACTATCCTCTGCTATATGCATTTTTTTTGTTAATTAAAGTAATCCAAAACTGGGATTGATATTTTTGCTCTTTTATTTTTACTTAAAGTACAATAACTTTTACCATTTTAATTTGTTTTAATAGTATATTGACAGTATTGTTTTCTTTCAAAAATCCAATTAATTTTCTTTACCCGATTATTAAAATGGTAATTGACAAAAACAAACTACATTGTCACCAGAAGAGCAATACAAAATGTACAAGTGATATATTAAAATCATCTTTCCAGCTTGAATTTCAATGATGCATTGGGGCAACAATTTTGTGAGAAACATCTTCACCCTTAAATAAAGATTTTCTTAATTCCTTACCTGTGTGCTAATTAGATATCACCTTGTTTTCACATTAAACAGACTTCCACATGAGAAAACAGCAAATATGCAGTGGCGTTAATGTTTCCTGGTGTCAACCTGTATTATTTCCGTAGATATTGAAATGAGGATGCATCTTGCTGCCTTTCCAATGAAACAAGTTTAATTTAGTAATAGGTGAAAAACCATCCCTACAAAGATGTTAATCAGATACTTGGCTTTGTGGACACTTTTCAGAGAACAAATTTGTAATCATAAAAATAAAGCCAGAAAATGAAGAGCTGTTTAATCACTCAATTGGATTTTTCTGCCAGCATTTTTCTTTTTCTCTGCAACCCACTGCTAAATTGTGCTTCCTAGCTGTTTTTTTATAAAATCACTTAATCAAATCTAACTCTGATTACATCAGAGAAGGCCAGGTACCCTATACCATAAGAGGGGGTTTGCAATTTTGACTTGTCTACTTAAATATCACCAAAATCTGATCACAAGGTCAATTACGTCCCTGGGTGGGATTGAACCACCAACCTTTTGATAAATAGCTGAACACACTAACCGATTGCGCCACAGAGACACTTTGCAAAAAGCACATACTGACAAAGACTAATAAGCATTCATCTAGAACGTTTCCTAGAAAAACTTTAAAAAGTCAATAATCTGGAGAGTTTTTGTAAGATGTTTCTTCCAGCAACCAATGAAGAAACACATTGGTACTTTCGCATGATGAGTGCGTGCTTCAGGATCTCTTGCACTTACATGTGCAGCAGAGTACTGCAATGGAAGCATGCTGGGCCCATAACCCAGAGGTAGGCAGATTGAAACTATCCTTTGCTATATGAATTTTTTTTTTTGTTCATTAAAGTAATCCAAAACTGGGATTGATATTTTAGCTTTTATTTTTACTTAAAGTACAATAACTTTTACCATTTTAATTTGTTTTAATAGTATATTGACAGTATTGTTTTCTTTCAAAAATCCACTTAATTTTCTTTACCCTATTATTAAAATGGTAATTGACAAAAACAAACTACATTGTCACCATAAGAGCAATACAAAATGTACAAGTGATATATTAAAATCATCTTTCCAGCTTGAATTTCAATGATGCATTGGGGCAACGATTTTGTGAGAAACATCTTCACCCTTAAATAAAGATTTTCTTAATTCCTTACCTGTGTGCTAATTAGATATCACCTTGTTTTCACATTAAACAGACTTCCACATGAGAAAGCAGCAAGGATGCAGTGGCGTTAATGTTTCCTGGTGTCAACCTGTATTATTTCAGTAGATATTGAAATGAGGATGCATCTTGCTGCCTTTCCAATGAAGCAAGTTTAATTTAGTAATAGGTGAAAAACCATCCCTACAAATATGTTAATCAGATACTTGGCTTTGTGGACACTTTTCAGAGAACAAATTAGTTAGCATAAAAATAAAGCCAGAAAATGAAGAGCTGTTTAATCACTCAATTGGATTTTTCTTCCAGCATATTTCTTTTTCTTTGCAACCCACTGCCAAATTGTGCTTCCTAGCTGTTTTTATAAAATCAATGAATCAAATCTAACTATGATTACATCAGAGAAGGCCAGGTACCCTACACCATAACAGGGGGTTTGAAATTTTGACTTGTCTACTTAAAGATCACCAAAATCTGATAACAAGGTCAATTAAGTCCCTGGGTGGGATTGAACAACCAACCTTTTGGTTAATAACCTTACACACTAACTGATTGCGCCACAGCTACACTTTGCAAAAGTACATACTGACAAAGGCTAATAAGCATTCATCTAGAACGATTCCTAGAAACATTTTAAAAAGTCAATAATGTGGATAGTTTTTGTAAGATGTTTCTTCCATCAACCAATGAAGAAACACATTGGTACTTTCCCATGATAAGTGAGTGCTTCAGGACCTCTTGCACTTACATGTGCAGCAGAGTACTGTAATGGAAGCATGCTGGGTCCATAACCCAGAGGTAGGCAGATTGAAACTATCCTCTGCTATATGCATTTTTTTTTGTTAATTAAAGTAATCCAAAACTGGGATTGATATTTTTGCTCTTTTATTTTTACTTAAAGTACAATAACTTTTACCATTTTAATTTGTTTTAATAGTATATTGACAGTATTGTTTTCTTTCAAAAATCCACTTAATTTTCTTTACCCGATTATTAAAATGGTAATTGACAAAAACAAACTACATTGTCACCAGAAGAGCAATACAAAATGTACAAGTGATATATTAAAATAATCTTTCCAGCTTGAATTTCAATGATGCATTGGGGCAACGATTTTGTGAGAAACATCTTCACCCTTAAATAAAGATTTTCTTAATTCCTTACCTGTGTGCTAATTAGATATCACCTTGTTTTCACATTAAACAGACTTCCACATGCGAAAGCAGCAAGGATGCAGTGGCGTTAATGTTTCCTGGTGTCAACCTGTATTATTTCAGTAGACATTGAAATGAAGATGCATCTTGCTGCCTTTCCAATGAAGCAAGTTTAATTTAGTAATAGGTGAAAAACCATCCCTACAAAGGTGTTAATCAGAGACTTGGCTTTGTGGACACTTTTCAGAGAACAAATTTGTTAGTATAAAAATAAAGCCAGAAAATGAAGAGCTGTTTAATCACTCAATTGGATTTTTCTGCCAGCATATTTCTTTTTCTCTGCAACCCACTGCTAAATTGTTCTTCCTAGCTGTTTTTCTAAAATCACTGAATCAAATCTAACTCTGATTACATTAGAGAAGGCCAGGTACCCTACACCATAACAGGGGGTTTGAAATTTTGACTTGTCTACTTAAAGATCACCAAAATCTGATAACAAGGTCAATTAAGTCCCTTGGTGGGATTGAACCACCAACCTTTTGGTTAATAGCCTTACACACTAACTGATTGCGCCACAGCGACACTTTGCAAAAGAACATACTGACAAAGGCTAATAAGCATTCATCTAGAACGATTCCTAGAAACATTTTAAAAAGTCAATAATGTGGAGAGTTTTTGTAAGATGTTTCTTCCATCAACCAATGAAGAAACACATTGGTACTTTCCCATGATGAGTGAGTGCTTCAGGATCTCTTGCACTTACATGTGCAGCAGAGTACTGTAATGGAAGCATGCTGGGTCCATAACCCAGAGGTAGGCAGATTGAAACTATCCTCTGCTATATGCATTTTTTTTGTTAATTAAAGTAATCCAAAACTGGGATTGATATTTTTGCTCTTTTATTTTTACTTAAAGTACAATAACTTTTACCATTTTAATTTGTTTTAATAGTATATTGACAGTATTGTTTTCTTTCAAAAATCCTATTAATTTTCTTTACCCGATTATTAAAATGGTAATTGACAAAAACAAACTACATTGTCACCAGAAGAGCAATACAAAATGTACAAGTGATATATTAAAATCATCTTTCCAGCTTGAATTTCAATGATGCATTGGGGCAACGATTTTGTGAGAAACATCTTCACCCTTAAATAAAGATGTTCTTAATTCCTTACCTGTGTGCTAATTAGATATCACCTTGTTTTCACATTAAACAGACTTCCACATGAGAAAACAGCAAAGATGCAGTGGCGTTAATGTTTCCTGGTGTCAACCTGTATTATTTCCGTAGATATTGAAATGAGGATGCATCTTGCTGCCTTTCCAATGAAGCAAGTTTAATTTAGTAATAGGTGAAAAACCATCCCTACAAAGATGTTAATCAGATACTTGGCTTTGTGGACACTTTTCAGAGAACAAATTTGTTATCATTAAAATAAAGCCAGAAAATGAAGAGCTGTTTAATCACTCAATTGGATTTTTCTGCCAGCATTTTTCTTTTTCTCTGCAACCCACTGCTAAATTGTGCTTCCTAACTGTTTTTTTATAAAATCACTTAATGAAATCTAACTCTGATTACATCAGAGAAGGCCAGGTACCCTACACCATAAGAGGGGGTTTGCAATTTTGACTTGTCTACTTAAATATTACCAAAATCTGATCACAAGGTCAATTACGTCCCTGGATGGGATTGAACCACCAACCTTTTGATCAATAGCTGAACACACTAACCGATTGCGCCACAGAGACACTTTGCGAAAAATCCATACTGACAAAGACTAATAAGCATTCATCTAGAACGTTTCCTAGAAAAACTTTAAAAAGTCAATAATCTGGAGAGTTTTTGTAAGATGTTTCTTCCAGCAACCAATGAAGAAACACATTGGTACTTTCGCATGATGAGTGAGTGCTTCAGGATCTCTTGCACTTACATGTGCAGCAGAGTACTGCAATGGAAGCATGCTGGGCCCATAACCCAGAGGTAGGCAGATTGAAACTATCCTTTGCTATATGCATTTTTTTTTTGTTCATTAAAGTAATCCAAAACTGGGATTGATATTTTAGCTTTTATTTTTACTTAAAGTACAATAACTTTTACCATTTTAATTTGTTTTAATAGTATATTGACAGTATTGTTTTCTTTCAAAAATCCAATTAATTTTCTTTACCCGATTATTAAAATGGTAATTGACAAAAACAAACTACATTGTCACCAGAAGAGCAATACAAAATGTACAAGTGATATATTAAAATCATCTTTCCAGCTTGAATTTCAATGATGCATTGGGGCAACGATTTTGTGAGAAACATCTTCACCCTTAAATAAAGATTTTCTTAATTCCTTACCTGTGTGCTAATTAGATATCACCTTGTTTTCACATTAAACAGACTTCCACATGAGAAAGCAGCAAGGATGCAGTGGCGTTAATGTTTCCTGGTGTCAACCTGTATTATTTCAGTAGATATTGAAATGAGGATGCATCTTGCTGCCTTTCCAATGAAGCAAGTTTAATTTAGTAATAGGTGAAAAACCATCCCTACAAATATGTTAATCAGATACTTGGCTTTGTGGACACTTTTCAGAGAACAAATTCGTTAGCATAAAAATAAAGCCAGAAAATGAAGAGCTGTTTAATCACTCAATTGGATTTTTCTGCCAGCATATTTCTTTTTCTCTGCAACCCACTGCTAAATTGTGCTTCCTAGCTGTTTTTTTTATAAAATCACTTATTCAAATCTAACTCTGATTACATCAGAGTAGGCCAGGTAACCTACACCATAAGAAGGGGGTTTGAAATTTTGACTTGTCTACTTAAAGATCACCAAAATCTGATAACAAGGTCAATTACATCCCTGGGTGGGATTGAACCACCAACTCTTTGATTAATAACCAAACACACTAACAGATTGAGCCACAGAGACACTTTACAAACGTACATACTGACAAAGGCTAATAAGCATTCATCTAGAACGTTTCCTAGAAAAACTTTAAAAAGTCAATAATCTGGAGAGTTTTTGTAAGATGTTTCTTCCATCAACCAACGAAGAAACACATTGGTACTTTCCCATGATGAGTGAGTGCTTCAGGATCTCTTGCACTTACATGTGCAGCAGAGTACTGCAATGGAAAAATGCTGGGCCCATAACCCAGAGGTAGGCAGATTGAAACTATCCTCTGCTATATGCATTTTTTTTTGTTAATTAAAGTAATCCAAAACTGGGATTGATATTTTTGCTCTTTTATTTTTACTTAAAGTACAATAACTTTTACCATTTTAATTTGTTTTAATAGTATATTGACAGTATTGTTTTCTTTCAAAAATCCACTTAATTTTCTTTACCCTATTATTAAAATGGTAATTGACAAAAACAAACTACATTGTCACCAGAAGAGCAATACAAAATGTACAAGTGATATATTAAAATCATCTTTCCAGCTTGAATTTCAATGATGCATTGGGGCAACGATTTTGTGAGAAACACCTTCACCCTTAAATAAAGATTTTCTTAATTCCTTACCTGTGTGCTAATTAGATATCACCTTGTTTTCACATTAAACAGACTTTCACATGCGAAAACAGCAAATATGCAGTGGCGTTAATGTTTCCTGGTGTCAACCTGTATTATTTCCGTAGATATTGAAATGAGGATGCATCTTGCTGCCTTTCCAATGAAGCAAGTTTAATTTAGTAATAGGTGAAAAACCATCCCTACAAAGATGTTAATCAGATACTTGGCTTTGTGGACACTTTTCAGAGAACAAATTTGTAATCATAAAAATAAAGCCAGAAAATGAAGAGCTGTTTAATCACTCAATTGGATTTTTCTGCCAGCATTTTTCTTTTTCTCTGCAACCCACTGCTAAATTGTGCTTCCTAGCTGTTTTTTTATAAAATCACTTAATCAAATCTAACTCTGATTACATCAGAGAAGGCCAGGTACCCTATACCATAAGAGGGGGTTTGCAATTTTGACTTGTCTACTTAAATATCACCAAAATCTGATCACAAGGTCAATTACGTCCCTGGGTGGGATTGAACCACCAACCTTTTGATAAATAGCTGAACACACTAACCGATTGCGCCACAGAGACACTTTGCAAAAAGCACATACTGACAAAGACTAATAAGCATTCATCTAGAACGTTTCCTAGAAAAACTTTAAAAAGTCAATAATCTGGAGAGTTTTTGTAAGATGTTTCTTCCAGCAACCAATGAAGAAACACATTGGTACTTTCGCATGATGAGTGAGTGCTTCAGGATCTCTTGCCCTTACATGTGCAGCAGAGTACTGCAATGGAAGCATGCTGGGCCCATAACCCAGAGGTAGGCAGATTGAAACTATCCTTTGCTATATGAATTTTTTTTTTGTTCATTAAAGTAATCCAAAACTGGGATTGATATTTTAGCTTTTATTTTTACTTAAAGTACAATAACTTTTACCATTTTAATTTGTTTTAATAGTATATTGACAGTATTGTTTTCTTTCAAAAATCCACTTAATTTTCTTTACCCTATTATTAAAATGGTAATTGACAAAAACAAACTACATTGTCACCATAAGAGCAATACAAAATGTACAAGTGATATATTAAAATCATCTTTCCAGCTTGAATTTCAATGATGCATTGGGGCAACGATTTTGTGAGAAACATCTTCACCCTTAAATAAAGATTTTCTTAATTCCTTACCTGTGTGCTAATTAGATATCACCTTGTTTTCACATTAAACAGACTTCCACATGAGAAAGCAGCAAGGATGCAGTGGCGTTAATGTTTCCTGGTGTCAACCTGTATTATTTCAGTAGATATTGAAATGAGGATGCATCTTGCTGCCTTTCCAATGAAGCAAGTTTAATTTAGTAATAGGTGAAAAACCATCCCTACAAATATGTTAATCAGATACTTGGCTTTGTGGACACTTTTCAGAGAACAAATTAGTTAGCATAAAAATAAAGCCAGAAAATGAAGAGCTGTTTAATCACTCAATTGGATTTTTCTGCCAGCATATTTCTTTTTCTTTGCAACCCACTGCCAAATTGTGCTTCCTAGCTGTTTTTATAAAATCAATGAATCAAATCTAACTATGATTACATCAGAGAAGGCCAGGTACCCTACACCATAACAGGGGGTTTGAAATTTTGACTTGTCTACTTAAAGATCACCAAAATCTGATAACAAGGTCAATTAAGTCCCTGGGTGGGATTGAACAACCAACCTTTTGGTTAATAACCTTACACACTAACTGATTGCGCCACAGCTACACTTTGCAAAAGTACATACTGACAAAGGCTAATAAGCATTCATCTAGAACGATTCCTAGAAACATTTTAAAAAGTCAATAATGTGGAGAGTTTTTGTAAGATGTTTCTTCCATCAACCAATGAAGAAACACATTGGTACTTTCCCATGATAAGTGAGTGCTTCAGGACCTCTTGCACTTACATGTGCAGCAGAGTACTGTAATGGAAGCATGCTGGGTCCATAACCCAGAGGTAGGCAGATTGAAACTATCCTCTGCTATATGCATTTTTTTTTGTTAATTAAAGTAATCCAAAACTGGGATTGATATTTTTGCTCTTTTTTTTTTACTTAAAGTACAATAACTTTTACCATTTTAATTTGTTTTAATAGTATATTGACAGTATTGTTTTCTTTCAAAAATCCACTTAATTTTCTTTACCCGATTATTAAAATGGTAATTGACAAAAACAAACTACATTGTCACCAGAAGAGCAATACAAAATGTACAAGTGATATATTAAAATAATCTTTCCAGCTTGAATTTCAATGATGCATTGGGGCAACGATTTTGTGAGAAACATCTTCACCCTTAAATAAAGATTTTCTTAATTCCTTACCTGTGTGCTAATTAGATATCACCTTGTTTTCACATTAAACAGACTTCCACATGCGAAAGCAGCAAGGATGCAGTGGCGTTAATGTTTCCTGGTGTCAACCTGTATTATTTCAGTAGACATTGAAATGAAGATGCATCTTGCTGCCTTTCCAATGAAGCAAGTTTAATTTAGTAATAGGTGAAAAACCATCCCTACAAAGGTGTTAATCAGAGACTTGGCTTTGTGGACACTTTTCAGAGAACAAATTTGTTAGTATAAAAATAAAGCCAGAAAATGAAGAGCTGTTTAATCACTCAATTGGATTTTTCTGCCAGCATATTTCTTTTTCTCTGCAACCCACTGCTAAATTGTTCTTCCTAGCTGTTTTTATAAAATCACTGAATCAAATCCAACTCTGATTACATTAGAGAAGGCCAGGTACCCTACACCATAACAGGGGGTTTGAAATTTTGACTTGTCTACTTAAAGATCACCAAAATCTGATAACAAGGTCAATTAAGTCCCTTGGTGGGATTGAACCACCAACCTTTTGGTTAATAGCCTTACACACTAACTGATTGCGCCACAGCGACACTTTGCAAAAGAACATACTGACAAAGGCTAATAAGCATTCATCTAGAACGATTCCTAGAAACATTTTAAAAAGTCAATAATGTGGAGAGTTTTGGTAAGATGTTTCTTCCATCAACCAATGAAGAAACACATTGGTACTTTCCCATGATGAGTGAGTGCTTCAGGATCTCTTGCACTTACATGTGCAGCAGAGTACTGTAATGGAAGCATGCTGGGTCCATAACCCAGAGGTAGGCAGATTGAAACTATCCTCTGCTATATGCATTTTTTTTGTTAATTAAAGTAATCCAAAACTGGGATTGATATTTTTGCTCTTTTATTTTTACTTAAAGTACAATAACTTTTACCATTTTAATTTGTTTTAATAGTATATTGACAGTATTGTTTTCTTTCAAAAATCCTATTAATTTTCTTTACCCGATTATTAAAATGGTAATTGACAAAAACAAACTACATTGTCACCAGAAGAGCAATACAAAATGTACAAGTGATATATTAAAATCATCTTTCCAGCTTGAATTTCAATGATGCATTGGGGCAACGATTTTGTGAGAAACATCTTCACCCTTAAATAAAGATGTTCTTAATTCCTTACCTGTGTGCTAATTAGATATCACCTTGTTTTCACATTAAACAGACTTCCACATGAGAAAACAGCAAAGATGCAGTGGCGTTAATGTTTCCTGGTGTCAACCTGTATTATTTCCGTAGATATTGAAATGAGGATGCATCTTGCTGCCTTTCCAATGAAGCAAGTTTAATTTAGTAATAGGTGAAAAACCATCCCTACAAAGATGTTAATCAGATACTTGGCTTTGTGGACACTTTTCAGAGAACAAATTTGTTATCATTAAAATAAAGCCAGAAAATGAAGAGCTGTTTAATCACTCAATTGGATTTTTCTGCCAGCATTTTTCTTTTTCTCTGCAACCCACTGCTAAATTGTGCTTCCTAGCTGTTTTTTTATAAAATCACTTAATGAAATCTAACTCTGATTACATCAGAGAAGGCCAGGTACCCTACACCATAAGAGGGGGTTTGCAATTTTGACTTGTCTACTTAAATATTACCAAAATCTGATCACAAGGTCAATTACGTCCCTGGATGGGATTGAACCACCAACCTTTTGATCAATAGCTGAACACACTAACCGATTGCGCCACAGAGACACTTTGCGAAAAATCCATACTGACAAAGACTAATAAGCATTCATCTAGAACGTTTCCTAGAAAAACTTTAAAAAGTCAATAATCTGGAGAGTTTTTGTAAGATGTTTCTTCCAGCAACCAATGAAGAAACACATTGGTACTTTCGCATGATGAGTGAGTGCTTCAGGATCTCTTGCACTTACATGTGCAGCAGAGTACTGCAATGGAAGCATGCTGGGCCCATAACCCAGAGGTAGGCAGATTGAAACTATCCTTTGCTATATGCATTTTTTTTTTGTTCATTAAAGTAATCCAAAACTGGGATTGATATTTTAGCTTTTATTTTTACTTAAAGTACAATAACTTTTACCATTTTAATTTTTTTTAATAGTATATTGACAGTATTGTTTTCTTTCAAAAATCCAATTAATTTTCTTTACCCGATTATTAAAATGGTAATTGACAAAAACAAACTACATTGTCACCAGAAGAGCAATACAAAATGTACAAGTGATATATTAAAATCATCTTTCCAGCTTGAATTTCAATGATGCATTGGGGCAACGATTTTGTGAGAAACATCTTCACCCTTAAATAAAGATTTTCTTAATTCCTTACCTGTGTGCTAATTAGATATCACCTTGTTTTCACATTAAACAGACTTCCACATGAGAAAGCAGCAAGGATGCAGTGGCGTTAATGTTTCCTGGTGTCAACCTGTATTATTTCAGTAGATATTGAAATGAGGATGCATCTTGCTGCCTTTCCAATGAAGCAAGTTTAATTTAGTAATAGGTGAAAAACCATCCCTACAAATATGTTAATCAGATACTTGGCTTTGTGGACACTTTTCAGAGAACAAATTCGTTAGCATAAAAATAAAGCCAGAAAATGAAGAGCTGTTTAATCACTCAATTGGATTTTTCTGCCAGCATATTTCTTTTTCTCTGCAACCCACTGCTAAATTGTGCTTCCTAGCTGTTTTTTTTATAAAATCACTTATTCAAATCTAACTCTGATTACATCAGAGTAGGCCAAGTACCCTACACCATAAGAAGGGGGTTTGAAATTTTGACTTGTCTACTTAAAGATCACCAAAATCTGATAACAAGGTCAATTACATCCCTGGGTGGGATTGAACCACCAACTCTTTGATTAATAACCAAACACACTAACAGATTGCGCCACAGAGACACTTTACAAACGTACATACTGACAAAGGCTAATAAGCATTCATCTAGAACGTTTCCTAGAAAAACTTTAAAAAGTCAATAATCTGGAGAGTTTTTGTAAGATGTTTCTTCCATCAACCAACGAAGAAACACATTGGTACTTTCCCATGATGAGTGAGTGCTTCAGGATCTCTTGCACTTACATGTGCAGCAGAGTACTGCAATGGAAAAATGCTGGGCCCATAACCCAGAGGTAGGCAGATTGAAACTATCCTCTGCTATATGCATTTTTTTTTGTTAATTAAAGTAATCCAAAACTGGGATTGATATTTTTGCTCTTTTATTTTTACTTAAAGTACAATAACTTTTACCATTTTAATTTGTTTTAATAGTATATTGACAGTATTGTTTTCTTTCAAAAATCCACTTAATTTTCTTTACCCTATTATTAAAATGGTAATTGACAAAAACAAACTACATTGTCACCAGAAGAGCAATACAAAATGTACAAGTGATATATTAAAATCATCTTTCCAGCTTGAATTTCAATGATGCATTGGGGCAACGATTTTGTGAGAAACACCTTCACCCTTAAATAAAGATTTTCTTAATTCCTTACCTGTGTGCTAATTAGATATCACCTTGTTTTCACATTAAACAGACTTTCACATGCGAAAACAGCAAATATGCAGTGGCGTTAATGTTTCCTGGTGTCAACCTGTATTATTTCCGTAGATATTGAAATGAGGATGCATCTTGCTGCCTTTCCAATGAAGCAAGTTTAATTTAGTAATAGGTGAAAAACCATCCCTACAAAGATGTTAATCAGATACTTGGCTTTGTGGACACTTTTCAGAGAACAAATTTGTAATCATAAAAATAAAGCCAGAAAATGAAGAGCTGTTTAATCACTCAATTGGATTTTTCTGCCAGCATTTTTCTTTTTCTCTGCAACCCACTGCTAAATTGTGCTTCCTAGCTGTTTTTTTATAAAATCACTTAATCAAATCTAACTCTGATTACATCAGAGAAGGCCAGGTACCCTATACCATAAGAGGGGGTTTGCAATTTTGACTTGTCTACTTAAATATCACCAAAATCTGATCACAAGGTCAATTACGTCCCTGGGTGGGATTGAACCACCAACCTTTTGATAAATAGCTGAACACACTAACCGATTGCGCCACAGAGACACTTTGCAAAAAGCACATACTGACAAAGACTAATAAGCATTCATCTAGAACGATTCCTAGAAACATTTTAAAAAGTCAATAATGTGGAGAGTTTTTGTAAGATGTTTCTTCCATCAACCAATGAAGAAACACATTGGTACTTTCCCATGATAAGTGAGTGCTTCAGGATCTCTTGCCCTTACATGTGCAGCAGAGTACTGCAATGGAAGCATGCTGGGCCCATAACCCAGAGGTAGGCAGATTGAAACTATCCTTTGCTATATGAATTTTTTTTTTGTTCATTAAAGTAATCCAAAACTGGGATTGATATTTTAGCTTTTATTTTTACTTAAAGTACAATAACTTTTACCATTTTAATTTGTTTTAATAGTATATTGACAGTATTGTTTTCTTTCAAAAATCCACTTAATTTTCTTTACCCTATTATTAAAATGGTAATTGACAAAAACAAACTACATTGTCACCATAAGAGCAATACAAAATGTACAAGTGATATATTAAAATCATCTTTCCAGCTTGAATTTCAATGATGCATTGGGGCAACGATTTTGTGAGAAACATCTTCACCCTTAAATAAAGATTTTCTTAATTCCTTACCTGTGTGCTAATTAGATATCACCTTGTTTTCACATTAAACAGACTTCCACACGAGAAAGCAGCAAGGATGCAGTGGCGTTAATGTTTCCTGGTGTCAACCTGTATTATTTCAGTAGATATTGAAATGAGGATGCATCTTGCTGCCTTTCCAATGAAGCAAGTTTAATTTAGTAATAGGTGAAAAACCATCCCTACAAATATGTTAATCAGATACTTGGCTTTGTGGACACTTTTCAGAGAACAAATTAGTTAGCATAAAAATAAAGCCAGAAAATGAAGAGCTGTTTAATCACTCAATTGGATTTTTCTGCCAGCATATTTCTTTTTCTTTGCAACCCACTGCCAAATTGTGCTTCCTAGCTGTTTTTATAAAATCAATGAATCAAATCTAACTATGATTACATCAGAGAAGGCCAGGTACCCTACACCATAACAGGGGGTTTGAAATTTTGACTTGTCTACTTAAAGATCACCAAAATCTGATAACAAGGTCAATTAAGTCCCTGGGTGGGATTGAACAACCAACCTTTTGGTTAATAACCTTACACACTAACTGATTGCGCCACAGCTACACTTTGCAAAAGTACATACTGACAAAGGCTAATAAGCATTCATCTAGAACGATTCCTAGAAACATTTTAAAAAGTCAATAATGTGGAGAGTTTTTGTAAGATGTTTCTTCCATCAACCAATGAAGAAACACATTGGTACTTTCCCATGATAAGTGAGTGCTTCAGGACCTCTTGCACTTACATGTGCAGCAGAGTACTGTAATGGAAGCATGCTGGGTCCATAACCCAGAGGTAGGCAGATTGAAACTATCCTCTGCTATATGCATTTTTTTTTGTTAATTAAAGTAATCCAAAACTGGGATTGATATTTTTGCTCTTTTTTTTTTACTTAAAGTACAATAACTTTTACCATTTTAATTTGTTTTAATAGTATATTGACAGTATTGTTTTCTTTCAAAAATCCACTTAATTTTCTTTACCCGATTATTAAAATGGTAATTGACAAAAACAAACTACATTGTCACCAGAAGAGCAATACAAAATGTACAAGTGATATATTAAAATAATCTTTCCAGCTTGAATTTCAATGATGCATTGGGGCAACGATTTTGTGAGAAACATCTTCACCCTTAAATAAAGATTTTCTTAATTCCTTACCTGTGTGCTAATTAGATATCACCTTGTTTTCACATTAAACAGACTTCCACATGCGAAAGCAGCAAGGATGCAGTGGCGTTAATGTTTCCTGGTGTCAACCTGTATTATTTCAGTAGACATTGAAATGAAGATGCATCTTGCTGCCTTTCCAATGAAGCAAGTTTAATTTAGTAATAGGTGAAAAACCATCCCTACAAAGGTGTTAATCAGAGACTTGGCTTTGTGGACACTTTTCAGAGAACAAATTTGTTAGTATAAAAATAAAGCCAGAAAATGAAGAGCTGTTTAATCACTCAATTGGATTTTTCTGCCAGCATATTTCTTTTTCTCTGCAACCCA
Organism: Pseudophryne corroboree; assembly: GCF_028390025.1. Lineage (NCBI taxonomy): Eukaryota > Metazoa > Chordata > Amphibia > Anura > Myobatrachidae > Pseudophryne > Pseudophryne corroboree. The sequence continues at coordinate 186,956 of NW_026970078.1, read as the reverse complement.
CTGCTAAATTGTTCTTCCTAGCTGTTTTTATAAAATCACTGAATCAAATCCAACTCTGATTACATTAGAGAAGGCCAGGTACCCTACACCATAACAGGGGGTTTGAAATTTTGACTTGTCTACTTAAAGATCACCAAAATCTGATAACAAGGTCAATTAAGTCCCTTGGTGGGATTGAACCACCAACCTTTTGGTTAATAGCCTTACACACTAACTGATTGCGCCACAGCGACACTTTGCAAAAGAACATACTGACAAAGGCTAATAAGCATTCATCTAGAACGATTCCTAGAAACATTTTAAAAAGTCAATAATGTGGAGAGTTTTGGTAAGATGTTTCTTCCATCAACCAATGAAGAAACACATTGGTACTTTCCCATGATGAGTGAGTGCTTCAGGATCTCTTGCACTTACATGTGCAGCAGAGTACTGTAATGGAAGCATGCTGGGTCCATAACCCAGAGGTAGGCAGATTGAAACTATCCTCTGCTATATGCATTTTTTTTGTTAATTAAAGTAATCCAAAACTGGGATTGATATTTTTGCTCTTTTATTTTTACTTAAAGTACAATAACTTTTACCATTTTAATTTGTTTTAATAGTATATTGACAGTATTGTTTTCTTTCAAAAATCCTATTAATTTTCTTTACCCGATTATTAAAATGGTAATTGACAAAAACAAACTACATTGTCACCAGAAGAGCAATACAAAATGTACAAGTGATATATTAAAATCATCTTTCCAGCTTGAATTTCAATGATGCATTGGGGCAACGATTTTGTGAGAAACATCTTCACCCTTAAATAAAGATGTTCTTAATTCCTTACCTGTGTGCTAATTAGATATCACCTTGTTTTCACATTAAACAGACTTCCACATGAGAAAACAGCAAAGATGCAGTGGCGTTAATGTTTCCTGGTGTCAACCTGTATTATTTCCGTAGATATTGAAATGAGGATGCATCTTGCTGCCTTTCCAATGAAGCAAGTTTAATTTAGTAATAGGTGAAAAACCATCCCTACAAAGATGTTAATCAGATACTTGGCTTTGTGGACACTTTTCAGAGAACAAATTTGTTATCATTAAAATAAAGCCAGAAAATGAAGAGCTGTTTAATCACTCAATTGGATTTTTCTGCCAGCATTTTTCTTTTTCTCTGCAACCCACTGCTAAATTGTGCTTCCTAGCTGTTTTTTTATAAAATCACTTAATGAAATCTAACTCTGATTACATCAGAGAAGGCCAGGTACCCTACACCATAAGAGGGGGTTTGCAATTTTGACTTGTCTACTTAAATATTACCAAAATCTGATCACAAGGTCAATTACGTCCCTGGATGGGATTGAACCACCAACCTTTTGATCAATAGCTGAACACACTAACCGATTGCGCCACAGAGACACTTTGCGAAAAATCCATACTGACAAAGACTAATAAGCATTCATCTAGAACGTTTCCTAGAAAAACTTTAAAAAGTCAATAATCTGGAGAGTTTTTGTAAGATGTTTCTTCCAGCAACCAATGAAGAAACACATTGGTACTTTCGCATGATGAGTGAGTGCTTCAGGATCTCTTGCACTTACATGTGCAGCAGAGTACTGCAATGGAAGCATGCTGGGCCCATAACCCAGAGGTAGGCAGATTGAAACTATCCTTTGCTATATGCATTTTTTTTTGTTCATTAAAGTAATCCAAAACTGGGATTGATATTTTAGCTTTTATTTTTACTTAAAGTACAATAACTTTTACCATTTTAATTTTTTTTAATAGTATATTGACAGTATTGTTTTCTTTCAAAAATCCAATTAATTTTCTTTACCCGATTATTAAAATGGTAATTGACAAAAACAAACTACATTGTCACCAGAAGAGCAATACAAAATGTACAAGTGATATATTAAAATCATCTTTCCAGCTTGAATTTCAATGATGCATTGGGGCAACGATTTTGTGAGAAACATCTTCACCCTTAAATAAAGATTTTCTTAATTCCTTACCTGTGTGCTAATTAGATATCACCTTGTTTTCACATTAAACAGACTTCCACATGAGAAAGCAGCAAGGATGCAGTGGCGTTAATGTTTCCTGGTGTCAACCTGTATTATTTCAGTAGATATTGAAATGAGGATGCATCTTGCTGCCTTTCCAATGAAGCAAGTTTAATTTAGTAATAGGTGAAAAACCATCCCTACAAATATGTTAATCAGATACTTGGCTTTGTGGACACTTTTCAGAGAACAAATTCGTTAGCATAAAAATAAAGCCAGAAAATGAAGAGCTGTTTAATCACTCAATTGGATTTTTCTGCCAGCATATTTCTTTTTCTCTGCAACCCACTGCTAAATTGTGCTTCCTAGCTGTTTTTTTTATAAAATCACTTATTCAAATCTAACTCTGATTACATCAGAGTAGGCCAAGTACCCTACACCATAAGAAGGGGGTTTGAAATTTTGACTTGTCTACTTAAAGATCACCAAAATCTGATAACAAGGTCAATTACATCCCTGGGTGGGATTGAACCACCAACTCTTTGATTAATAACCAAACACACTAACAGATTGCGCCACAGAGACACTTTACAAACGTACATACTGACAAAGGCTAATAAGCATTCATCTAGAACGTTTCCTAGAAAAACTTTAAAAAGTCAATAATCTGGAGAGTTTTTGTAAGATGTTTCTTCCATCAACCAACGAAGAAACACATTGGTACTTTCCCATGATGAGTGAGTGCTTCAGGATCTCTTGCACTTACATGTGCAGCAGAGTACTGCAATGGAAAAATGCTGGGCCCATAACCCAGAGGTAGGCAGATTGAAACTATCCTCTGCTATATGCATTTTTTTTTGTTAATTAAAGTAATCCAAAACTGGGATTGATATTTTTGCTCTTTTATTTTTACTTAAAGTACAATAACTTTTACCATTTTAATTTGTTTTAATAGTATATTGACAGTATTGTTTTCTTTCAAAAATCCACTTAATTTTCTTTACCCTATTATTAAAATGGTAATTGACAAAAACAAACTACATTGTCACCAGAAGAGCAATACAAAATGTACAAGTGATATATTAAAATCATCTTTCCAGCTTGAATTTCAATGATGCATTGGGGCAACGATTTTGTGAGAAACACCTTCACCCTTAAATAAAGATTTTCTTAATTCCTTACCTGTGTGCTAATTAGATATCACCTTGTTTTCACATTAAACAGACTTTCACATGCGAAAACAGCAAATATGCAGTGGCGTTAATGTTTCCTGGTGTCAACCTGTATTATTTCCGTAGATATTGAAATGAGGATGCATCTTGCTGCCTTTCCAATGAAGCAAGTTTAATTTAGTAATAGGTGAAAAACCATCCCTACAAAGATGTTAATCAGATACTTGGCTTTGTGGACACTTTTCAGAGAACAAATTTGTAATCATAAAAATAAAGCCAGAAAATGAAGAGCTGTTTAATCACTCAATTGGATTTTTCTGCCAGCATTTTTCTTTTTCTCTGCAACCCACTGCTAAATTGTGCTTCCTAGCTGTTTTTTTATAAAATCACTTAATCAAATCTAACTCTGATTACATCAGAGAAGGCCAGGTACCCTATACCATAAGAGGGGGTTTGCAATTTTGACTTGTCTACTTAAATATCACCAAAATCTGATCACAAGGTCAATTACGTCCCTGGGTGGGATTGAACCACCAACCTTTTGATAAATAGCTGAACACACTAACCGATTGCGCCACAGAGACACTTTGCAAAAAGCACATACTGACAAAGACTAATAAGCATTCATCTAGAACGATTCCTAGAAACATTTTAAAAAGTCAATAATGTGGAGAGTTTTTGTAAGATGTTTCTTCCATCAACCAATGAAGAAACACATTGGTACTTTCCCATGATAAGTGAGTGCTTCAGGACCTCTTGCACTTACATGTGCAGCAGAGTACTGTAATGGAAGCATGCTGGGTCCATAACCCAGAGGTAGGCAGATTGAAACTATCCTCTGCTATATGCATTTTTTTTTTGTTAATTAAAGTAATCCAAAACTGGGATTGATATTTTTGCTCTTTTATTTTTACTTAAAGTACAATAACTTTTACCATTTTAATTTGTTTTAATAGTATATTGACAGTATTGTTTTCTTTCAAAAATCCACTTAATTTTCTTTACCCGATTATTAAAATGGTAATTGACAAAAACAAACTACATTGTCACCAGAAGAGCAATACAAAATGTACAAGTGATATATTAAAATCATCTTTCCAGCTTGAATTTCAATGATGCATTGGGGCAACGATTTTGTGAGAAACATCTTCACCCTTAAATAAAGATTTTCTTAATTCCTTACCTGTGTGCTAATTAGATATCACCTTGTTTTCATATTAAACAGACTTCCACATGCGAAAGCAGCAAGGATGCAGTGGCGTTAATGTTTCCTGGTGTCAACCTGTATTATTTCAGTAGACATTGAAATGAAGATGCATCTTGCTGCCTTTCCAATGAAGCAAGTTTAATTTAGTAATAGGTGAAAAACCATCCCTACAAAGGTGTTAATCAGAGACTTGGCTTTGTGGACACTTTTCAGAGAACAAATTTGTTAGTATAAAAATAAAGCCAGAAAATGAAGAGCTGTTTAATCACTCAATTGGATTTTTCTGCCAGCATATTTCTTTTTCTCTGCAACCCACTGCTAAATTGTTCTTCCTAGCTGTTTTTATAAAATCACTGAATCAAATCTAACTCTGATTACATTAGAGAAGGCCAGGTACCCTACACCATAACAGGGGGTTTGAAATTTTGACTTGTCTACTTAAAGATCACCAAAATCTGATAACAAGGTCAATTAAGTCCCTTGGTGGGATTGAACCACCAACCTTTTGGTTAATAGCCTTACACAGTAACTGATTGCGCCACAGCGACACTTTGCAAAAGAACATACTGACAAAGGCTAATAAGCATTCATCTAGAACGATTCCTAGAAACATTTTAAAAAGTCAATAATGTGGAGAGTTTTTGTAAGATGTTTCTTCCATCAACCAATGAAGAAACACATTGGTACTTTCCCATGATGAGTGAGTGCTTCAGGATCTCTTGCACTTACATGTGCAGCAGAGTACTGTAATGGAAGCATGCTGGGTCCATAACCCAGAGGTAGGCAGATTGAAACTATCCTCTGCTATATGCATTTTTTTTGTTAATTAAAGTAATCCAAAACTGGGATTGATATTTTTGCTCTTTTATTTTTACTTAAAGTACAATAACTTTTACCATTTTAATTTGTTTTAATAGTATATTGACAGTATTGTTTTCTTTCAAAAATCCTATTAATTTTCTTTACCCGATTATTAAAATGGTAATTGACAAAAACAAACTACATTGTCACCAGAAGAGCAATACAAAATGTACAAGTGATATATTAAAATCATCTTTCCAGCTTGAATTTCAATGATGCATTGGGGCAACGATTTTGTGAGAAACATCTTCACCCTTAAATAAAGATGTTCTTAATTCCTTACCTGTGTGCTAATTAGATATCACCTTGTTTTCACATTAAACAGACTTCCACATGAGAAAACAGCAAAGATGCAGTGGCGTTAATGTTTCCTGGTGTCAACCTGTATTATTTCCGTAGATATTGAAATGAGGATGCATCTTGCTGCCTTTCCAATGAAGCAAGTTTAATTTAGTAATAGGTGAAAAACCATCCCTACAAAGATGTTAATCAGATACTTGGCTTTGTGGACACTTTTCAGAGAACAAATTTGTTATCATTAAAATAAAGCCAGAAAATGAAGAGCTGTTTAATCACTCAATTGGATTTTTCTGCCAGCATTTTTCTTTTTCTCTGCAACCCACTGCTAAATTGTGCTTCCTAGCTGTTTTTTTATAAAATCACTTAATGAAATCCAACTCTGATTACATCAGAGAAGGCCAGGTACCCTACACCATAAGAGGGGGTTTGCAATTTTGACTTGTCTACTTAAATATTACCAAAATCTGATCACAAGGTCAATTACGTCCCTGGATGGGATTGAACCACCAACCTTTTGATCAATAGCTGAACACACTAACCGATTGCGCCACAGAGACACTTTGCGAAAAATCCATACTGACAAAGACTAATAAGCATTCATCTAGAACGTTTCCTAGAAAAACTTTAAAAAGTCAATAATCTGGAGAGTTTTTGTAAGATGTTTCTTCCAGCAACCAATGAAGAAACACATTGGTACTTTCGCATGATGAGTGAGTGCTTCAGGATCTCTTGCACTTACATGTGCAGCAGAGTACTGCAATGGAAGCATGCTGGGCCCATAACCCAGAGGTAGGCAGATTGAAACTATCCTTTGCTATATGCATTTTTTTTTTGTTCATTAAAGTAATCCAAAACTGGGATTGATATTTTAGCTTTTATTTTTACTTAAAGTACAATAACTTTTACCATTTTAATTTGTTTTAATAGTATATTGACAGTATTGTTTTCTTTCAAAAATCCAATTAATTTTCTTTACCCGATTATTAAAATGGTAATTGACAAAAACAAACTACATTGTCACCAGAAGAGCAATACAAAATGTACAAGTGATATATTAAAATCATCTTTCCAGCTTGAATTTCAATGATGCATTGGGGCAACGATTTTGTGAGAAACATCTTCACCCTTAAATAAAGATTTTCTTAATTCCTTACCTGTGTGCTAATTAGATATCACCTTGTTTTCACATTAAACAGACTTCCACATGAGAAAGCAGCAAGGATGCAGTGGCGTTAATGTTTCCTGGTGTCAACCTGTATTATTTCAGTAGATATTGAAATGAGGATGCATCTTGCTGCCTTTCCAATGAAGCAAGTTTAATTTAGTAATAGGTGAAAAACCATCCCTACAAATATGTTAATCAGATACTTGGCTTTGTGGACACTTTTCAGAGAACAAATTCGTTAGCATAAAAATAAAGCCAGAAAATGAAGAGCTGTTTAATCACTCAATTGGATTTTTCTGCCAGCATATTTCTTTTTCTCTGCAACCCACTGCTAAATTGTGCTTCCTAGCTGTTTTTTTTATAAAATCACTTATTCAAATCTAACTCTGATTACATCAGAGTAGGCCAGGTACCCTACACCATAAGAAGGGGGTTTGAAATTTTGACTTGTCTACTTAAAGATCACCAAAATCTGATAACAAGGTCAATTACATCCCTGGGTGGGATTGAACCACCAACTCTTTGATTAATAACCAAACACACTAACAGATTGCGCCACAGAGACACTTTACAAACGTACATACTGACAAAGGCTAATAAGCATTCATCTAGAACGTTTCCTAGAAAAACTTTAAAAAGTCAATAATCTGGAGAGTTTTTGTAAGATGTTTCTTCCATCAACCAACGAAGAAACACATTGGTACTTTCCCATGATGAGTGAGTGCTTCAGGATCTCTTGCACTTACATGTGCAGCAGAGTACTGCAATGGAAAAATGCTGGGCCCATAACCCAGAGGTAGGCAGATTGAAACTATCCTCTGCTATATGCATTTTTTTTTGTTAATTAAAGTAATCCAAAACTGGGATTGATATTTTTGCTCTTTTATTTTTACTTAAAGTACAATAACTTTTACCATTTTAATTTGTTTTAATAGTATATTGACAGTATTGTTTTCTTTCAAAAATCCACTTAATTTTCTTTACCCTATTATTAAAATGGTAATTGACAAAAACAAACTACATTGTCACCAGAAGAGCAATACAAAATGTACAAGTGATATATTAAAATCATCTTTCCAGCTTGAATTTCAATGATGCATTGGGGCAACGATTTTGTGAGAAACACCTTCACCCTTAAATAAAGATTTTCTTAATTCCTTACCTGTGTGCTAATTAGATATCACCTTGTTTTCACATTAAACAGACTTTCACATGCGAAAACAGCAAATATGCAGTGGCGTTAATGTTTCCTGGTGTCAACCTGTATTATTTCCGTAGATATTGAAATGAGGATGCATCTTGCTGCCTTTCCAATGAAGCAAGTTTAATTTAGTAATAGGTGAAAAACCATCCCTACAAAGATGTTAATCAGATACTTGGCTTTGTGGACACTTTTCAGAGAACAAATTTGTAATCATAAAAATAAAGCCAGAAAATGAAGAGCTGTTTAATCACTCAATTGGATTTTTCTGCCAGCATTTTTCTTTTTCTCTGCAACCCACTGCTAAATTGTGCTTCCTAGCTGTTTTTTTATAAAATCACTTAATCAAATCTAACTCTGATTACATCAGAGAAGGCCAGGTACCCTATACCATAAGAGGGGGTTTGCAATTTTGAATTGTCTACTTAAATATCACCAAAATCTAATCACAAGGTCAATTACGTCCCTGGGTGGGATTGAACCACCAACCTTTTGATAAATAGCTGAACACACTAACCGATTGCGCCACAGAGACACTTTGCAAAAAGCACATACTGACAAAGACTAATAAGCATTCATCTAGAACGTTTCCTAGAAAAACTTTAAAAAGTCAATAATCTGGAGAGTTTTTGTAAGATGTTTCTTCCAGCAACCAATGAAGAAACACATTGGTACTTTCGCATGATGAGTGAGTGCTTCAGGATCTCTTGCACTTACATGTGCAGCAGAGTACTGCAATGGAAGCATGCTGGGCCCATAACCCAGAGGTAGGCAGATTGAAACTATCCTTTGCTATATGAATTTTTTTTTTTGTTCATTAAAGTAATCCAAAACTGGGATTGATATTTTAGCTTTTATTTTTACTTAAAGTACAATAACTTTTACCATTTTAATTTGTTTTAATAGTATATTGACAGTATTGTTTTCTTTCAAAAATCCACTTAATTTTCTTTACCCTATTATTAAAATGGTAATTGACAAAAACAAACTACATTGTCACCATAAGAGCAATACAAAATGTACAAGTGATATATTAAAATCATCTTTCCAGCTTGAATTTCAATGATGCATTGGGGCAACGATTTTGTGAGAAACATCTTCACCCTTAAATAAAGATTTTCTTAATTCCTTACCTGTGTGCTAATTAGATATCACCTTGTTTTCACATTAAACAGACTTCCACATGAGAAAGCAGCAAGGATGCAGTGGCGTTAATGTTTCCTGGTGTCAACCTGTATTATTTCAGTAGATATTGAAATGAGGATGCATCTTGCTGCCTTTCCAATGAAGCAAGTTTAATTTAGTAATAGGTGAAAAACCATCCCTACAAATATGTTAATCAGATACTTGGCTTTGTGGACACTTTTCAGAGAACAAATTAGTTAGCATAAAAATAAAGCCAGAAAATGAAGAGCTGTTTAATCACTCAATTGGATTTTTCTGCCAGCATATTTCTTTTTCTCTGCAACCCACTGCCAAATTGTGCTTCCTAGCTGTTTTTATAAAATCACTGAATCAAATCTAACTCTGATTACATCAGAGAAGGCCAGGTACCCTACACCATAACAGGGGGTTTGAAATTTTGACTTGTCTACTTAAAGATCACCAAAATCTGATAACAAGGTCAATTAAGTCCCTGGGTGGGATTGAACAACCAACCTTTTGGTTAATAGCCTTACACACTAACTGATTGCGCCACAGCTACACTTTGCAAAAGTACATACTGACAAAGGCTAATAAGCATTCATCTAGAACGATTCCTAGAAACATTTTAAAAAGTCAATAATGTGGAGAGTTTTTGTAAGATGTTTCTTCCATCAACCAATGAAGAAACACATTGGTACTTTCCCATGATAAGTGAGTGCTTCAGGACCTCTTGCACTTACATGTGCAGCAGAGTACTGTAATGGAAGCATGCTGGGTCCATAACCCAGAGGTAGGCAGATTGAAACTATCCTCTGCTATATGCATTTTTTTTTGTTAATTAAAGTAATCCAAAACTGGGATTGATATTTTTGCTCTTTTATTTTTACTTAAAGTACAATAACTTTTACCATTTTAATTTGTTTTAATAGTATATTGACAGTATTGTTTTCTTTCAAAAATCCACTTAATTTTCTTTACCCGATTATTAAAATGGTAATTGACAAAAACAAACTACATTGTCACCAGAAGAGCAATACAAAATGTACAAGTGATATATTAAAATCATCTTTCCAGCTTGAATTTCAATGATGCATTGGGGCAACGATTTTGTGAGAAACATCTTCACCCTTAAATAAAGATTTTCTTAATTCCTTACCTGTGTGCTAATTAGATATCACCTTGTTTTCATATTAAACAGACTTCCACATGCGAAAGCAGCAAGGATGCAGTGGCGTTAATGTTTCCTGGTGTCAACCTGTATTATTTCAGTAGACATTGAAATGAAGATGCATCTTGCTGCCTTTCCAATGAAGCAAGTTTAATTTAGTAATAGGTGAAAAACCATCCCTACAAAGGTGTTAATCAGAGACTTGGCTTTGTGGACACTTTTCAGAGAACAAATTTGTTAGTATAAAAATAAAGCCAGAAAATGAAGAGCTGTTTAATCACTCAATTGGATTTTTCTGCCAGCATATTTCTTTTTCTCTGCAACCCACTGCTAAGTTGTTCTTCCTAGCTGTTTTTATAAAATCACTGAATCAAATCTAACTCTGATTACATTAGAGAAGGCCAGGTACCCTACACCATAACAGGGGGTTTGAAATTTTGACTTGTCTACTTAAAGATCACCAAAATCTGATAACAAGGTCAATTAAGTCCCTTGGTGGGATTGAATCACCAACCTTTTGGTTAATAGCCTTACACACTAACTGATTGCGCCACAGCGACACTTTGCAAAAGAACATACTGACAAAGGCTAATAAGCATTCATCTAGAACGATTCCTAGAAACATTTTAAAAAGTCAATAATGTGGAGAGTTTTTGTAAGATGTTTCTTCCATCAACCAATGAAGAAACACATTGGTACTTTCCCATGATGAGTGAGTGCTTCAGGATCTCTTGCACTTACATGTGCAGCAGAGTACTGTAAGGGAAGCATGCTGGGTCCATAACCCAGAGGTAGGCAGATTGAAACTATCCTCTGCTATATGCATTTTTTTTGTTAATTAAAGTAATCCAAAACTGGGATTGATATTTTTGCTCTTTTATTTTTACTTAAAGTACAATAACTTTTACCATTTTAATTTGTTTTAATAGTATATTGACAGTATTGTTTTCTTTCAAAAATCCTATTAATTTTCTTTACCCGATTATTAAAATGGTAATTGACAAAAACAAACTACATTGTCACCAGAAGAGCAATACAAAATGTACAAGTGATATATTAAAATCATCTTTCCAGCTTGAATTTCAATGATGCATTGGGGCAACGATTTTGTGAGAAACATCTTCACCCTTAAATAAAGATTTTCTTAATTCCTTACCTGTGTGCTAATTAGATATCACCTTGTTTTCACATTAAACAGACTTCCACATGAGAAAGCAGCAAGGATGCAGTGGCGTTAATGTTTCCTGGTGTCAACCTGTATTATTTCAGTAGATATTGAAATGAGGATGCATCTTGCTGCCTTTCCAATGAAGCAAGTTTAATTTAGTAATAGGTGAAAAACCATCCCTACAAATATGTTAATCAGATACTTGGCTTTGTGGACACTTTTCAGAGAACAAATTAGTTAGCATAAAAATAAAGCCAGAAAATGAAGAGCTGTTTAATCACTCAATTGGATTTTTCTGCCAGCATATTTCTTTTTCTCTGCAACCCACTGCCAAATTGTGCTTCCTAGCTGTTTTTATAAAATCACTGAATCAAATCTAACTCTGATTACATCAGAGAAGGCCAGGTACCCTACACCATAACAGGGGGTTTGAAATTTTGACTTGTCTACTTAAAGATCACCAAAATCTGATAACAAGGTCAATTAAGTCCCTGGGTGGGATTGAACAACCAACCTTTTGGTTAATAGCCTTACACACTAACTGATTGCGCCACAGCTACACTTTGCAAAAGTACATACTGACAAAGGCTAATAAGCATTCATCTAGAACGATTCCTAGAAACATTTTAAAAAGTCAATAATGTGGAGAGTTTTTGTAAGATGTTTCTTCCATCAACCAATGAAGAAACACATTGGTACTTTCCCATGATAAGTGAGTGCTTCAGGACCTCTTGCACTTACATGTGCAGCAGAGTACTGTAATGGAAGCATGCTGGGTCCATAACCCAGAGGTAGGCAGATTGAAACTATCCTCTGCTATATGCATTTTTTTTTGTTAATTAAAGTAATCCAAAACTGGGATTGATATTTTTGCTCTTTTATTTTTACTTAAAGTACAATAACTTTTACCATTTTAATTTGTTTTAATAGTATATTGACAGTATTGTTTTCTTTCAAAAATCCACTTAATTTTCTTTACCCGATTATTAAAATGGTAATTGACAAAAACAAACTACATTGTCACCAGAAGAGCAATACAAAATGTACAAGTGATATATTAAAATCATCTTTCCAGCTTGAATTTCAATGATGCATTGGGGCAACGATTTTGTGAGAAACATCTTCACCCTTAAATAAAGATTTTCTTAATTCCTTACCTGTGTGCTAATTAGATATCACCTTGTTTTCATATTAAACAGACTTCCACATGCGAAAGCAGCAAGGATGCAGTGGCGTTAATGTTTCCTGGTGTCAACCTGTATTATTTCAGTAGACATTGAAATGAAGATGCATCTTGCTGCCTTTCCAATGAAGCAAGTTTAATTTAGTAATAGGTGAAAAACCATCCCTACAAAGGTGTTAATCAGAGACTTGGCTTTGTGGACACTTTTCAGAGAACAAATTTGTTAGTATAAAAATAAAGCCAGAAAATGAAGAGCTGTTTAATCACTCAATTGGATTTTTCTGCCAGCATATTTCTTTTTCTCTGCAACCCACTGCTAAGTTGTTCTTCCTAGCTGTTTTTATAAAATCACTGAATCAAATCTAACTCTGATTACATTAGAGAAGGCCAGGTACCCTACACCATAACAGGGGGTTTGAAATTTTGACTTGTCTACTTAAAGATCACCAAAATCTGATAACAAGGTCAATTAAGTCCCTTGGTGGGATTGAATCACCAACCTTTTGGTTAATAGCCTTACACACTAACTGATTGCGCCACAGCGACACTTTGCAAAAGAACATACTGACAAAGGCTAATAAGCATTCATCTAGAACGATTCCTAGAAACATTTTAAAAAGTCAATAATGTGGAGAGTTTTTGTAAGATGTTTCTTCCATCAACCAATGAAGAAACACATTGGTACTTTCCCATGATGAGTGAGTGCTTCAGGATCTCTTGCACTTACATGTGCAGCAGAGTACTGTAAGGGAAGCATGCTGGGTCCATAACCCAGAGGTAGGCAGATTGAAACTATCCTCTGCTATATGCATTTTTTTTGTTAATTAAAGTAATCCAAAACTGGGATTGATATTTTTGCTCTTTTATTTTTACTTAAAGTACAATAACTTTTACCATGTTAATTTGTTTTAATAGTATATTGACAGTATTGTTTTCTTTCAAAAATCCTATTAATTTTCTTTACCCGATTATTAAAATGGTAATTGACAAAAACAAACTACATTGTCACCAGAAGAGCAATACAAAATGTACAAGTGATATATTAAAATCATCTTTCCAGCTTGAATTTCAATGATGCATTGGGGCAACGATTTTGTGAGAAACATCTTCACCCTTAAATAAAGATGTTCTTAATTCCTTACCTGTGTGCTAATTAGATATCACCTTGTTTTCACATTAAACAGACTTCCACATGAGAAAACAGCAAAGATGCAGTGGCGTTAATGTTTCCTGGTGTCAACCTGTATTATTTCCGTAGATATTGAAATGAGGATGCATCTTGCTGCCTTTCCAATGAAGCAAGTTTAATTTAGTAATAGGTGAAAAACCATCCCTACAAAGATGTTAATCAGATACTTGGCTTTGTGGACACTTTTCAGAGAACAAATTTGTTATCATAAAAATAAAGCCAGAAAATGAAGAGCTGTTTAATCACTCAATTGGATTTTTCTGCCAGCATTTTTCTTTTTCTCTGCAACCCACTGCTAAATTGTGCTTCCTAGCTGTTTTTTTATAAAATCACTTAATGAAATCTAACTCTGATTACATCAGAGAAGGCCAGGTACCCTACACCATAAGAGGGGGTTTGCAATTTTGACTTGCCTACTTAAATATTACCAAAATCTGATCACAAGGTCAATTACGTCCCTGGATGGGATTGAACCACCAACCTTTTGATTAATAGCTGAACACACTAACCGATTGCGCCACAGAGACACTTTGCGAAAAGTACATACTGACAAAGACTAATAAGCATTCATCTAGAACGTTTCCTAGAAAAACTTTAAAAAGTCAATAATCTGGAGAGTTTTTGTAAGATGTTTCTTCCAGCAACCAATGAAGAAACACATTGGTACTTTCGCATGATGAGTGAGTGCTTCAGGATCTCTTGCACTTACATGTGCAGCAGAGTACTGCAATGGAAGCATGCTGGGCCCATAACCCAGAGGTAGGCAGATTGAAACTATCCTTTGCTATATGCATTTTTTTTTTGTTCATTAAAGTAATCCAAAACTGGGATTGATATTTTAGCTTTTATTTTTACTTAAAGTACAATAACTTTTACCATTTTAATTTGTTTTAATAGTATATTGACAGTATTGTTTTCTTTCAAAAATCCAATTAATTTTCTTTACCCGATTATTAAAATGGTAATTGACAAAAACAAACTACATTGTCACCAGAAGAGCAATACAAAATGTACAAGTGATATATTAAAATCATCTTTCCAGCTTGAATTTCAATGATGCATTGGGGCAACGATTTTGTGAGAAACATCTTCACCCTTAAATAAAGATTTTCTTAATTCCTTACCTGTGTGCTAATTAGATATCACCTTGTTTTCACATTAAACAGACTTCCACATGAGAAAGCAGCAAGGATGCAGTGGCGTTAATGTTTCCTGGTGTCAACCTGTATTATTTCAGTAGATATTGAAATGAGGATGCATCTTGCTGCCTTTCCAATGAAGCAAGTTTAATTTAGTAATAGGTGAAAAACCATCCCTACAAATATGTTAATCAGATACTTGGCTTTGTGGACACTTTTCAGAGAACAAATTCGTTAGCATAAAAATAAAGCCAGAAAATGAAGAGCTGTTTAATCACTCAATTGGATTTTTCTGCCAGCATATTTCTTTTTCTCTGCAACCCACTGCTAAATTGTGCTTCCTAGCTGTTTTTTTTATAAAATCACTTATTCAAATCTAACTCTGATTACATCAGAGTAGGCCAGGTACCCTACACCATAAGAAGGGGGTTTGAAATTTTGACTTGTCTACTTAAAGATCACCAAAATCTGATAACAAGGTCAATTACATCCCTGGGTGGGATTGAACCACCAACCCTTTGATTAATAACCAAACACACTAACAGATTGCGCCACAGAGACACTTTACAAACGTACATACTGACAAAGGCTAATAAGCATTCATCTAGAACGTTTCCTAGAAAAACTTTAAAAAGTCAATAATCTGGAGAGTTTTTGTAAGATGTTTCTTCCATCAACCAATGAAGAAACACATTGGTACTTTCCCATGATGAGTGAGTGCTTCAGGATCTCTTGCACTTACATGTGCAGCAGAGTACTGTAATGGAAGCATGCTGGGTCCATAACCCAGAGGTAGGCAGATTGAAACTATCCTCTGCTATATGCATTTTTTTTGTTAATTAAAGTAATCCAAAACTGGGATTGACATTTTTGCTCTTTTATTTTTACTTAAAGTACAATAACTTTTACCATTTTAATTTGTTTTAATAGTATATTGACAGTATTGTTTTCTTTCAAAAATTCACTTAATTTTCTTTTCTGTGTGCTAATTAGATATCACCTTGTTTTCACATTAAATAGACTTCCACATGAGAAAGCAGCAAGGATGCAGTGGCGTTAATGTTTCCTGGTGGTAGTGGGGGACTGTGTTTGTGCTTTCCTCTGGTCAGCTCTGGTAAAAGTCAGATTTCTTTGTCTCAGATCTTCCTCTAGCCTTGTTCTTCTTTCGAGAGTTCCCTTGTGCTGCCTCAGTTGGATCTCCTTCACTTGACAGGGGCGTACCCGAGCAGCGACCCTCCCCAGCACTAGCCCAACTCCTACTTACCTGCCAGGTGAGATACTATGATCATGAAGGTGCTTCTCCCAGGGCAAGGCTCACCCATTGCACTCTGGGTGTGCTGCTCCTGCGATTTCCCCAAATGTGGGAAACTTGACTGCATAATTTGTGTTTCCCCTGGTCGGCTCTCGTATAATTCAGATCTCTTTGTCTCAGGTCTCTCTCCAGCCTAGTTTGCTGTCTGTTTCCACTTCTCTTTTCTTAAACCGCTCCCTTCTATGCCCTTGCGCACCTTAATTAAATCTAACTCTGATTACGTCAGAGAAGGCCAGGTACCCTACACCATAAGAGGGGGTTTGAAATTTTGACTTGTCTACTTAAAGATCACCAAAATCTGATCACAAGGTCAATTACATCACTGGGTGGGAACCTTTTGGTTAATAGCCCATGTAAGTGCAAGAGATCCTGAAGCACTCACTCATCATGGGAAAGTACCAATGTGTTTCTTACAAAAATTCTCCAGATTATTGACTTTTTAAAGTTTTTCTAGGAAACGTTCTAGATGAATGCTTATTAGCCTTTGTCAGTATGTACTTTCGCAAAGTGTCGCTGTGGCGCAATCAGTTAGTGTGTATGGCTATTAACCTAAAGGTTGGTGATTCAATCCCACCCAGGGACGTAATTGACCTTGTTATCAGATTTTGGTGATCTTTAAGTAGACAAGTCAAAATTTCAAACCCCCTCTTATGGTGTAGGGTACCCGGCCTTCTCTGATGTAATCAGAGTTAGATTTGATTAAGTGATTTTATAAAAACAGCTAGGAAGCACAATTTAGCAGTGGGTTGCAGAGAAAAAAAATTATGCTGGCAGAAAAGTCCAATTGAGTGATTAAACAGCTCTTCATTTTCTGATTTTATGTTTATGCTAACAAATTTGCTCTCTGAAAAGTGTCCACAAAGCCAAGTCTCTGATTAACACCTTTAGTAGGAATGGTTTTTCACCTATTACTGAATTAAACTTGCTTCATTGGAAAGGCAGCAAGATGCATCCTCATTTGAATGTCTACTGAAATAATACAGGTTGACACCAGGAAACATAAACGTCACTGCATCCTTGCTGCTTCCTCATGGGGAAGTCTGTTTAATGTGAAAACAAGGTGATATCTAATCAGCACACAGGTAAGGAATTAAGAAAATCTTTCTTTATGGGTGAAGATGTTTCTCACAAAATTGTTGCACCAAGGCATCATTGAAATTAAAGCTGGAAAGATGATTTTAATATATCACTTGTATATTTTGTACTGCTCTTCTGGTGACAATGTAGTTTGTTTTTGTCAATTACCATTTTAATAATAGGGTAAAGAAAATTAAGTGGATTTTTGAAAGAAAACAATACTGTCAATATACTATTAAAACAAATTAAAATGGTAAAAGTTATTGTACTTTAAGTAAAAATAAAAGAGCAAAAATATCAATCCCAGTTTTGGATTACTTTAATTAACAAAAAACAATGCATATAGCAGAGGATAGTTTCAATCTGCCTACCTCTGGGTTATGGACCCAGCATGCTTCCATTACAGTACTCTGCTGCACATGTAAGTGCAAGAGATCCTGAAGCACTCACTCATCATGGGAAAGTACCAATGTGTTTCTTCATTGGTTGATGGAAGAAACATCTTACAAAAACTCTCCAGATTATTGACTTTTTAAAGTTTTTCTAGGAAACGTTCTAGATGAATGCTTATTAGCCTTTGTCAGTATGTACTTTCGCAAAGTGTCTCTGAGGCACAAACAGTTAGCGTGTTCAGTTGTTAACCAAAAGGTTGGTGGTTCAATCCCACCTAGGGACGTAATTGACCTTGTTATCAGATTTTGGTGATCTTTAAGTAGACAAGTAAAAATTTCAAACCACCTCTTATGGTGTAGGGTACCTGGCCTTCTCTGATGTAATCAGAGTTAGATTTGATTAAGTGATTTTATAAAAAAAACAGCCACAAAGCACAATTTAGCAGTGGGTTGCAGAGAAAAAGAAATATGCTGGCAGAAAAATCCAATTGAGTGATTAAACAGCTCTTCATTTTCTGGCTTTATTTTTATGCTAACAAATTTGTGCTCTGAAAAGTGTCCACAAAGCCAAGTATCTGATTAACACCTTTGTAGGGATGGTTTTTCACCTATTATTAAATTAAACTTGCTTCATTGGAAAGGCAGCAAGTGATGTCATCCAAGCAGTGGGTCAAGGTTGGCTTCAAACCTCGTCTGCTTATGAAAAGAGAAAAGGGGTATGCAGGGCATGGCGGCCTTTTGCGGTGCTTGGATGACCCCTAGTTCGCATTAAATAATGCAGTCGAGTTTCCCACATTTGGGGAAATCACAGGGGTCAGCATACCCAGAATGCAATGAATGAACCGCACCCTGGGAGAACAGTCTTCATGACCATGGTATCTCCTATGCAAAATAAGTATGATTTGGGATAGGGCTGGGGAGGGCCGCTGCTCAGGCACATCTCTGTCAAGTAAAGGAGATTCAACTGAGGCAGCACAAGGGAACTCTCATCTGGGGACAACAACTGCAGGGAGAACACATATTTTCAGATGAACATGGGAGGGCAGAAGGCTGCCTAATACTGAAGCACCCCCAAACAACAAACCAAATGCAACAACTAGTGCAAGCATTCCTGGGGGAAGGCCTGCAGCAGATGGATTTGCATATGGCGATGTCATCCAAGCAGTGGGTCAAAGTTGGCTTCAACCCTCGTCTGCATATGAAAAGAGAAAAGGGGCGTGCAGGGCATGGCGGCCTTTTGCTGCACTTGGATGACCCCTAGTTCGCATTAAACACCTCCACCCTCCGTCGGTGTGGGGCTCATGTTGGCTATGCCCCAGCCCCTGAAGGATTCAAGCTGATTTCTTGCAGCAGCTGGGCACTGTAACAGCTCCAGAGCTGCTCTGTAATGCAAGTAAAAGGGTGTGGGCCCTGCAGCACTACCTGTAGTTCGCATTGTGCGAGACCCCTAGTTCGCATTAAACACCCCCACCCTCCTTCGGTGTGGGGCTCATGTTGGCCATGCCCCAGCACCTGAAGCATTCACGCTGATTTCTTGCAGCAGCTGGGCACTGTAACAGCTCAAGAGCTGCTCTGTAAGGCAAGTAAAAGGGTGTGGGCCCTGCAGCACTACCTGTAGTTTGCATTGTGCATTGGAAGGCACAAAGTAAGCAGACGGGAGGAGAAGTCAGGATAGTGCACAAGGGTATAGACGGGAGGGGCTCAAGAAAAAAGAAGTGGAAACAGACAGCAAACTAGGCTTCCAATGCACAATGCAAACTACAGGTAGTGCTGCAGGGCCCACACCCTTTTACTTGCCTTACAGAGCAGCTCTGGAGCTGTTTAATCACTCAATTGGATTTTTCTGCCAGCATAATTTTTCTCTTACGTCCTAGAGGATGCTGGGGACTCCGTAAGGACCATGGGGGATAGACGGGCTCCGCAGGAGACATGGGCACTTTAAGAAAGACTTTAGATCTGGGTGTGCACTGGCTCCTCCCTCTATGCCCCTCCTCCAGACCTCAGTTTACTACTGTGCCCAGAGGAGACTGGGTGCTTTTCAGGGAGCTCTCCTGAGTTTCCTGACAGAAAGTATATTTGTTAGATTTTTTTATTTTCAGGGAGCCTGCTGGCAACAGACTCCCTGCATCGAGGGGCGGAGGGAAGAGATGCACACCTACTTCTGTGAGTTGATAGGCTCTGCTTCTTAGGCTACTGTACAGCATTAGCTCCAGAGGGATCGGTACGCAGGTCTCACCCTCGCCGTCCGTCCCAGAGCCGCGCCGCCGTCCCCGTCGCAGAGCCGGAAGATAGAAGCCGGGTGAGTATGAGAAGAAAAGAAGACTTCAGAGGCGGCGGAAGACTTCATGATCTTCACTGAGGTAACGCACAGCAGTAAAGCTGTGCTCCATTGCTCCCATACACCTCACACACGGCAGTCAGTGTAAGGGTGAAGGGCGCAGGGGGGACGCCCTGGGCAGCAATATAGACCTCTCTTTGGCAAAATAAATATATATGCAGCTAGGCACTGTATATATATATAAGAGCCCCCGCCATTTTTTTACTATATTTGAGCGGGACAGAAGCCCGTCGCTGAGGGGGTGGGGCTTCTCCCTCAGCACTCACCAGCGCCATTTTCTCCACAGCACCGCTGAGGGGAAGCTCCATGGACTCTCCCCTGCTTATACCATGGTAGAAAGAGGGTCTTAAAGAAGAGAGGGCACATAATTAGGCGCATATATATATGGAAATACAGCGCTACTGGGTAAACATAAAATGATTGTGTTTTTTTCCTGGGTCATATAGCGCTGGGGTGTGTGCTGGCATACTTTCTCTCTCTGTCTCTCCAAAGGGCCTTGTTGGGGAACTGTCCTCAGATAAGAGGATTCCCTGAGTGTATGGTGTGTCGGTACACGTGTGTCGACATGTCTGAGGTAGAAGGCTCTCCTAGAGAGGAGCAGGAGCAAATTAATGTGGTGTCTCCATCGACAACGCCGACACCTGACTGGATGGATATGTGGAATGTTTTAAGTGCTAATGTAAACTTATTACACAAGAGATTAGACAAAGCTGAAGCTAGGGAACAGTCAGGGAGTCAACCCATGCCTGTCCCTATGTCGCAGGGACCTTCGGGGTCTCAAAAGTGCCCACTATCCCAAATAGTTGACACAGATACCGACACGGATTCTGACTCCAGTGTCGACTACGATGATGCAAAGTTACAACCAAAATTGGCTAAATGTATTCGATATATGATTATTGCAATAAAAGATGTTTTGCACATCACAGAGTCCCCTGTCCCTGACACGAGGGTACACATGTATAAGGGAAAGAAACCTGAGATAACCTTTCCCCCCTCACATGAGTTGAACGAATTATGTGAAAAAGCTTGGGAATCTCCAGACAAAAAGCTGCAGATTCCCAAAAGGATTCTTATGGCGTATCCTTTCCCGCCAATGGACAGGATACGGTGGGAATCCTCCCCTAGGGTGGATAAAGCATTGACACGCTTATCCAAAAAGGTAGCGCTGCCATCCCAGGATACGGCTACCATCAGGGACCCTGCTGACCGCAAGCAGGAGGTTACCCTAAAGTCCATTTACACACATTCTGGTACCTTACTCAGACCGGCAATTGCGTCGGCCGAGGTTGTAGCGCGGTGGCAGCATGGACAGATACCTTATCAGCAGAGATTGAGACCCTAGATAAGGATGCTATGTTATTGACCATAGGGCATATAAAAGATGCTGTCCTATATATGAGAGATGCTCAAAGTGACATTAGTCTACTGGGTTCTAGAATAAACGCTATGTCGATTTCTGCTAGACGAGTCCTATGGACCCGGCAATGGACAGGTGATGCCGACTCAAAAAGGCATATGGAGGTTTTACCTTACAGGGGTGAGGAATTGTTTGGGGAAGGTCTCTCGGACCTTGTC
This sequence comes from Pseudophryne corroboree, assembly GCF_028390025.1. Lineage (NCBI taxonomy): Eukaryota > Metazoa > Chordata > Amphibia > Anura > Myobatrachidae > Pseudophryne > Pseudophryne corroboree. The sequence continues at coordinate 165,370 of NW_026970078.1, read as the reverse complement.
TCCACAGCTACAGCTGGTAAATCAAATTTTTTGCCTTATATTCCCTCACAGCCTAAGAAAGCACCACATTATCAAATGCAGTCCTTTCGATCACAGAGAAACAAGAAAGTACGAGGTGCGTCCTTTCTTGCCAGAGGTAAGGGCAGAGGGAAGAAGCTGCACAACACAGCTAGTTCCCAGGAACAGAAGTCCTCCCCGGCCTCTACAAAATCCACCGCATGACGCTGGGGCTCCGCTAAAGGAGTCCGCCCAGTTGGGGGCACGTCTTCGAGTTTTCAGCCACATCTGGGTTCATTCGCAGGTGGATCCCTAGGCAATAGAAATTGTTTCTCAGGGTTACAAGCTGAAATTCGAAGAGGTGCCTCCTCGCCGGTTTTTCAAATCGGCCCTACCATCTTCTCCCCAGGAAAGGGAGATAGTGTTAAATGCAATTCACAAATTGTATCTTCAACAGGTGGTGGTCAAGGTTCCCCTGCTTCAACAAGGAAAGGGAAATTATTCGACCCTGTTTGTAGTCCCAAAACCGGACGGTTTGGTCAGACCCATATTAAATTTAAAATCCCTGAACCTATACTTGAAAAGGTTCAAGTTCAAGATGGAATCGCTAAGAGCGGTCATCGCCAGCCTAGAAGGGGGGGATTTTATGATATCTCTGGACATAAAGGATGCATACCTTCATGTACTCATTTATCCACCTCATCAGGTGTACCTAAGATTTGCGGTACAGTATTGTCATTACCAATTTCAGACGTTGCCGTTTGGTCTCTCCAGAATTTTCTCCGAGAATTTTCACCAAGGTAATGACGGAAATTATGGTGCTCCTGCGAAAGCAAGGTGTCACAATTATCCCGTACTTGAACGATCTCCTCATAAAAGCGAGATCAAGAGAGCAGTTGCTGAACAGCGTATAACTTTCATTGAAGGTGTTACAGCAAAACGGCTGGATTCTCAATATCCCGAAGTCGCAGTTGGTTCCTACGACTCGTCTGACTTTGCTTGGGCATTATTCTGGATACGGACCAGAAAAGGGTTTATCTTCCGATAGAAAAGGCCCAGGAACTCATGACTCTGGTCAGGAACCTATTGAAACCAAAACAGGTGTCAGTGCATCACTGCACTCGAGTCCTGGGAATGATGGTGGCATCATACGAGGCCATTCCCTTCGGCAGGTTCCATGCGAGGATCTTGCAATGGGACCTACTGGACAAGTGGTCCGGGTCACATCTACAGATTCATCAGTTGATCACCCTGTCCCCCAGGGCCAGGGTATCTCTCCTGTGGTGGCTGCAGAGTGCTCACCTTCTAGAGGGCCGCAGGTTCGGCATTCAGGACTGGATCCTGGTGACCACGAACGCGAGCCTCCGAGGTTGGGGAGCAGCCACACAGGGAAGAAATTTCCAAGGTCTTTGGTCAAGTCAGGAGACTTGTCTTCACATCAACATCCTGGAGCTAAGGGCCATATACAACGCCCTATGTCAAGCGGAGACCTTACTTCGCGACCAACCAGTTCTGATCCAGTCAGACAACGTCACCGCAGTAGTTCATGTAAACCGCCAAGGCGGCACAAGGAGCAGAGTGGCGATGGCGGAAGCCACCAGAATTCTTCGCTGGGTGGAGAATCATGTAAGCGCACTGTCAGCAGTGTTCATTCCGGGAGTGGACAACTGGGAAGCAGACTTCCTCAGCAGACACGACCTACATCCAGGAGAGTGGGGACTCCATCAGGAAGTCTTCGCACAGATTGCAAGTCGGTGGGGACTGTTCCAGATAGACATGATGGCGTCCCGCCTCAACAAAAAGCTACAGAGGTATTGCACCAGGTCAAGAGACCCTCAGGCAGTAGCTGTTTAAACAGCTCTTCATTTTCTGATTTTATGTTTATGCTAACAAATTTGCTCTCTGAAAAGTGTCCACAAAGCCAAGTCTCTGATTAACACCTTTGTAGGAATGGTTTTTCACCTATTACTGAATTAAACTTGCTTCATTGGAAAGGCAGCAAGATGCATCCTCATTTCAATGTCTACTGAAATAATACAGGTTGACACCAGGAAACATTAACGCCACTGCATCCTTGCTGCTTTCGCATGTGGAAGTCTGTTTAATGTGAAAACAAGGTGATATCTAATTAGCACACAGGTAAGGAATTAAGAAAATCTTTATTTAAGGGTGAAGGTGTTTCTCACAAAATCGTTGCCCCAATGCATCATTGAAATTCAAGCTGGAAAGATGATTTTAATATATCACTTGTACATTTTGTATTGCTCTTCTGGTGACAATGTAGTTTGTTTTTGTCAATTACCATTTTAATAATAGGGTAAAGAAAATTAAGTGGATTTTTGAAAGAAAACAATACTGTCAATATACTATTAAAACAAATTAAAATGGTAAAAGTTATTGTACTTTAAGTAAAAATAAAAGAGCAAAAATATCAATCCCAGTTTTTGATTACTTTAATTAACAAAAAAAAATGCATATAGCAGAGGATAGTTTCAATCTGCCTACCTCTGGGTTATGGGCCCAGCATGTTTCCATTGCAGTACTCTGCTGCACATGTAAGTGCAAGAGATCCTGAAGCACTCACTCATCATGGGAAAGTACCAATGTGTTTCTTCGTTGGTTGATGGAAGAAACATCTTACAAAAACTCTCCAGATTATTGACTTTTTAAAGTTTTTCTAGGAAACGTTCTAGATGAATGCTTATTAGCCTTTGTCAGTATGTATGTTTGTAAAGTGTCTCTGTGGCGCAATCGGTTAGTGTGTTTGGTTATTAATCAAAGGGTTGGTGGTTCAATCCCACCCGGCGATGTGATTGACTTTGTTATCAGATTTTGGTGATCTTTAAGTAGACAAGTCAAAATTTCAAACCCCCTTCTTATGGTGTAGGGAACCTGGCCTACTCTGATGTAATCAGAGTTAGATTTGAATCAGTGATTTTATAAAAAAACAGCTAGGAAGCACAATTTAGCAGTGGGTTGCAGAGAAAAAGAAATATGCTGGCAGAAAAATCCAATTGAGTGATTAAACAGCTCTTCATTTTCTGGCTTTATTTTTATGCTAACTAATTTGTTCTCTGAAAAGTGTCCACAAAGCCAAGTATCTGATTAACATATTTGTAGGTATGGTTTTTCACCTATTACTAAATTAAACTTGCTTCATTGGAAAGGCAGCAAGATGCATCCTCATTTCAATATCTACTGAAATAATACAGGTTGACACCAGGAAACATTAACGCCACTGCATCCTTGCTGCTTTCTCATGTGGAAGTCTGTTTAATGTGAAAACAAGGTGATATCTAATTAGCACACAGGTAAGGAATTAAGAAAATCTTTATTTAAGGGTGAAGATGTTTCTCACAAAATCGTTGCCCCAATGCATCATTGAAATTCAAGCTGGAAAGATGATTTTAATATATCACTTGTACATTTTGTATTGCTCTTCTGGTGACAATGTAGTTTGTTTTTGTCAATTACCATTTTAATAATCGGGTAAAGAAAATTAATTGGATTTTTGAAAGAAAACAACACTGTCAATATACTATTAAAACAAATTAAAATGGTAAAAGTTATTGTACTTTAAGTAAAAATAAAAGCTAAAATATCAATCCCAGTTTTGGATTACTTTAATGAACAAAAAAAAATGCATATAGCAAAGGATAGTATCAATCTGCCTACCTCTGGGTTATGGGCCCAGCATGCTTCCATTGCAGTACTCTGCTGCACATGTAAGTGCAAGAGATCCTGAAGCACTCACTCATCATGGGAAAGTACCAATGTGTTTCTTCATTGGTTGCTGGAAGAAACATCTTACAAAAACTCTCCAGGTTATTGACTTTTTAAAGTTTTTCTAGGAAACGTTCTAGATGAATGCTTATTAGTCTTTGTCAGTATGTACTTTTTGCAAAGTGTCTCTGTGGCGCAATCGGTTAGTGTGTTCAGCTCTTAATCAAAAGGTTGGTGGTTCAATCCCATCCAGGGACGTAATTGACCTTGTGATCAAATTTTGGTAATATTTAAGTAGACAAGTCATATAGCAGAGGATAGTTTCAATCTGCCTACCTCTGGGTTATGGACCCAGCATGCTTCCATTACAGTACTCTGCTGCACATGTAAGTGCAAGAGATCCTGAAGCACTCACTCATCATGGGAAAGTACCAATGTGTTTCTTCATTGGTTGATGGAAGAAACATCTTACAAAAACTCTCCAGATTATTGACTATTTAAAGTTTTTATAGGAAACGTTCTAGATGAATGCTTATTAGCCTTTGTCAGTATGTACTTTTGCAAAGTTTCGCTGTGGCGCAATCAGTTAGTGTGTACGGCTATTAACCAAAAGGTTGGTGGTTCAATCCCACCCAGGGATGTAATTGAACTTGTTATCAGTTTTTGTTGATCTTTAAGTAGACAAGTCAAAATTTCGAAAACCCCTGCTATGGTGTAGGGTACCTGGCCTTCTCTGATGTAATCAGAGTTAGATTTGATTCATACTGTTAACTGGGTAGTATATCACAAGTTATACGGTGTGATTGGTGTGGCTGGTATGAATCTTGACCTTGGATTAACAAAAATCCTTTCCTCGTACTGTCCGTCTCCTCTGGGCACAGTTTCTCTAACTGAGGTATGGAGGAGGGGCATAGAGGGAGGAGCCAGTGCACACCCAGATCTAAAGTCTTTCTTAAAGTGCCCATGTCTGCTGCGGAGCCCGTCTATCCCCCATGGTCCTTACGGAGTCCCCATCATCCTCTACGGACTACGAGAAAAAAAAATTACCGGTAGGTTTAAAATGTTATTTTTTTCTCTGCAACCCACTGCTAAATTGTGCTTCCTAGCTGTTTTTTATAAAATCACTTAATTAAATCTAACTCTGATTACGTCAGAGAAGGCCAGGTACCCTACACCATAAGAGGGGGTTTGAAATTTTGACTTGTCTACTTAAAGATCACCAAAATCTGATGACAAGGTCAATTACATCCCTGGGTGGGATTGAACCACCAACATTTTGGTTAATAGCCCATGTAAGTGCAAGAAATCCTGAAGCACTCACTCATCATGGGAAAGTACCAATGTGTTTCTTACAAAAATTCTCCAGATTATTGACTTTTTAAAGTTTTTCTAGGAAACGTTCTAGATGAATGATTATTAGCCTTTGTCAGTATTGACTTTTGCAAGGTGTCTCTGTGGCGCAATCGGTTAGCATGTTTGGCTATTAACCAAAAGGTTGGTGGTTCAATCCCACCCAGGGATGTAATTGACCTTGTAATCAGATTTTGGTGATCTTTAAGTAGACAAGTCAAAATTTCAAAAACCCCCCTTATGGTGTAGGGTACCTGGCCTTCTCTGATGCAATCAGAGTTAGATTTGATTAAGTGATTTTATAAAAAAAACAGCTAGGAAGCACAATTTAGCAGTGGGTTGCAGAGAAAAAAAAATATGCTGGCAGAAAAGTCCAATTGAGTGATTAAACAGCTCTTCATTTTCTGATTTTATGTTTATGCTAACAAATTTGCTCTCTGAAAAGTGTCCACAAAGCCAAGTCTCTGATTAACACCTTTGTAGGAATGGTTTTTCACCTATTACTGAAATAAACTTGCTTCATTGGAAAGGCATCAAAGATGCATCCTCATTTCAATGTCTACTGAAATAATACAGGTTGACACCAGGAAACGTCACTGCATCCTTGCTGCTTCCTCACGGGGAAGTCTGTTTAATGTGAAAACAAGGTGATATCTAATCAGCACACAGGTAAGGAATTAAGAAAATCTTTCTTTATGGGTGAAGATGTTTCTCACAAATTGTTGTCCCAATGCATCATTGAAATTCAAGATGGAAGATGATTTTCATATATCACTTGTACATTTTGCATTGCTCTTCTGGTGACAATGTAGTTTGTTTTTGTCAATTACCATTTCAGTAATAGGGTAAAGAAAATTAAGTGGATTTTTTAAAGAAAACAATGCTGTCAATATACTATTAAAACAAATTAAAATGATAAAAGTTATTGTACTTTAAGTAAAAATAAAAGAGCCAAAATATCAATCCCAGTTTTTGATTACTTTAATTATAAAAAAAAAAATGCACATAGCAGAGGATAGTTTCGATCAATCGACCTCTGGGTTATGGGCCCAGCATGCTTCCATTGCACTACTCTGCTGCTCATGGAAGTGTAAGAGATCCTGAAGACTAAATTGATTAAAGGCCTAAAAGTACTGGACTATAAGGAAAGACTTACTAGGCTGAATATTTATACACTAGAAAAGAGGTGCCTAAGAGGAGATATTATTAATATCTTCAAATATGTAAAGATACATAACAAAGAGTTATCAGAGGAATTATTTATTAAAAGAACACGTGGTCACTCGCTGCGACTGGAGGAAAGTTCAGAACGCAATGGAGGAAAGGTTTCTTCACTGTTAGGGCAATCAGGATGTGGAATTCCCTGCCAGGGAAGGTGGTAATGGCGGACTCTGTAATTGGATTTAAAAAAGGAATGGATACATTTCTGAATGAAAAAGCTATCCAAAGTTATAATACTTAAAATATCAACATGGTTAATCCGGGGGTAACATGAGTTATAGTAGCTAACTAGTCATAAAACATTATTCAGCAAGTATGTAGAATCATCACAACTTAAAACAGGTTGAACACGATGGGCAATTTGCCTCTATTCAACCTCAAAAACTATGTTACTATATTACTATGTTATTGTAGTATACAGAACACCACAATGCAATGAGCAGTGATAGTGAGCACTGATGAGGATACTAGAACTGACACTGAGCAGCAAGATGCAGCACTGGACTATTAGTAATGTACTGTAGTATGCTGAGCACCACAATGCAGCACAAGACAATGAGCAGTGATACTGAGCACTGATGAGGATACTACTGAGAACTGACACTGAGCAGGAGAGACACACTACTAGTATTACTGAGCAGCAATAAGTAACCACTGATACTGAGCACTGATATTGAGATTTCCACTGAGAGAACATAGCCACGTCCTCTCCGCTCTCTCTTCAATGCACGAGTAAAAATGGCGGCAACGCGCAGCTCTTTATATGGAATCCGAATCTCGCGAGAATCCGACAGCGGGATGATGACATTTTCCCTTGTTCAGGTTTTCCGAGTCAGGCGGGAACAACCGAGCCTGCCTCGGACCAGTGTAAACCACGTGGAGTTCGTGGGGAATTCGGTTCTCGGAGAACCGAACCCGCTCCTCTCTACCTTATACCCATCAATTTTTTTATTTTCAATCTAAGCCCCTGCAGTTTTCTGTAAGCATCTGCTTCGCTATGATGATCAACAAGTCACAAGGGCAAACACTCAGGGTTTGAGGCGTAGATCTTAGGACCAGCTGCTACAAGCATGGCAGAGGTGTCACTATCACTGGTGACACCCAGAGAGGTGGCGAGGGAGATTGTAATGCAGTGCGCGCAGATAAGCAGCGCAATGGTAAAAAGGAGGCATGGTTTCATAGGTAGGGGCGTGGCCTGGTGGCCTGAATCTACATTTTGTTGCTCCGGGTGTCCCGGGGGTTGGGGGCTGCACCCGGGGACTAGTGTGTGAGCGGTGCTGGCTCCTGCACAGTGACAGGGCATGGCCACCCAGCATGACGCCTCCCTTCTTGACCATGCTGTAATTGCAGTCGCACTGCAGTTCAGCGTGATCATAAAAAATGGTGTAGGCTCCTGCTGGTGCAGACTGTATGTGCGCGCAGGAAGCCGCCACCATTTTTGTGATCACAGCGGCTGAATGTGATGTCATACAGCCGCTGTGACCACGCCCCCTGTGTCTCCTCCGTTGCAGACCCCATTTTGAAGCCTTGCCCCCGCACCGCTCCATCCCTGACTTGGAAATGGAGTGTTGCTGACCCACCTCTCCCCCCCTTCCCCGCCCCGATTGACAGGCAGAGGCGATCACATTCTCTGCGGGGTGCCGCAGAAAATGCAGGCACATGCGTATGCTCTTAGCAATTTTTGCAGTTGGATCGCTTATTGTGATTGCAATCCAACCTGAATCAGGCCCTATTACCTATCACAATGCGCTGCGGGCAGTACAAAATTGGGTTAATATAGGAGAAAACCCCCCAGACCTGTGCTCCTTAACTGTACCTGGTGGCTAGTGGAGCGGCTGCCCAGTAATCAGTGTCCACCGCAGTGCGCACACGGCCCACCCCCTACGACCTCGCTCCCCTTCATCAGCGGCCTCGTGATCCGGAAGGGTGGTGTGTGTGTGACTGACCTTAGGATGAAACCGGAGCCTCCGCTGCAGTGACCCAGCAACCAGGGCACGGGAGTATATAGCGCCGCTGGGAGTGATGAAGCTGCAGTAAAGATGTATATTAGACCTAGCCTGCTGCAGCCCTTGTAGATTCTCATAAAACAAGTTCTTCTTTTCTTGTCAAAATTAATAGCTAAGAATAGGCTGCCTGAGGCAGGCCCCTGTTAATTGGCCTGCTACTGAAGGCACCAACTACAAACTGAGCTCCCTGTTCATGGAAGCGGGGTTATAGAGGAGAATGCACTGAGCTTCTTGGGAACAGTCAAAAGCTTTGAGCCGGTTGGTGCCTCAGATCAAGATCCTACTCTACACCCCAATGTGAATCCTTGTGGAGTCCAGTGTACCCCACAGAAGAAATTAATGTGTCACACCCATTGGCAGCAACCTTAGAATAGCTGCTGACGGGCACAATTGAGAAAGGAAGGGGGGGGACATTTGAATCCAGCACATAGATGCAATTCAAATATGTAATTTGTACCTTCCTATTTTAAAATATAATGGATGAACCTCACCCTGTGAGAACAATCTTCATGATCAAGAGATCTAATATGTAAAATAAGTATGAGTTGGGATAGGGCTGGGGAGGGTGGCAGCTCGGGCAGCCCCTCCCCCGTCAAGTTAAGGAGATTCAACTGAGGAAGCACAAGGGAACTCTCGTCTGGGGACAACAACTGCAGGGAGACCACATCTTTTCAGATGAACATGGGAGGGCGGAAGGCTGCCTAATACTGAAGCACCATCAAATATCAAACCATATCCAACAACTAGTACAAGCATTCCTGGGGGAAGGTCTGCAGCAGACGGATTTGCATACGGTGATGTCATCCAAGCAGTGGGCCAAAGTTGGCTGGAACCCTCATCTGCATATAAAAAGAGAAAAGGGGCATGCAGGGCATGGCGGCCTTTTGCAGTGCTTGGATGACCCCTAGTTCGCATTAAACACCCCCACCCTCCTTTGGTGTGGGGCTCATGTTGGCCATGCCCCATCCCCTGAAGCATTCATGCTGATTTCTTGCAGCAGCTGGGCACTGTAACAGCTCCAGAGCTGCTCTATAAGGCAAGTAAAAGGGTGTGGGCCCTGCAGCACCACCTGTAGTTCGCATTGTGCGTTGGAAGGCACAAAGTAAGCAGACGGGAGGAGAAGTCAGGATAGTACACAAGGGCATCCTTTTCTCTTAGTCCGTAGAGGATGCTGGGGTCACATTAAGAACCATGGGGTATAGACGGGATCCGCAAGAGACATGGGCACTTTAAGACTTTCAAAGGGTGTGAACTGGCTCCTCCCTCTATGCCCCTCCTCCAGACTCCAGTTATAGGAACTGTGCCCAGGGAGACGGACATTTCGAGGAAAGGATTTATTGTTAAACTAAGGTGAGCATCTTACCAGCTCACACCTTAAGCATGCCGCAGAACGTGGCATTCAACAGAACACAAGCCAACGGCATGAACAATTGCAGCAAAAAGCTGACCAGAACCGTAACACAACATGTGTATAACCACAAGTAATAACTGCAGACACAGTATGGACTGGGACGGGTGCCCAGCATCCTCTACGTACTAAGAGAAAAGGATTTACCGGTAGGTATTAAAATCCTATTTTCTCATACGACCTAGAGGATGCTGGGGTCACATTAAGAACCATGGGGTTATACCAAAGCTCTTGAACGGGTGGGAGAGTGCGTACGACTCTGCAGCACCGAATGACCCAACTTGAGGTTATCATCAGCCAAGGTATCAAACTTGTAAAACTTAGCAAAAGTGTTTACTAAATAGCTGCTCGGCAAAGTTGCAATGCCGAGACTCCCCGACCAGCTGCCCAGGATGAACCCACCTTTCTAGTAGAATGGGTCTTCACCTAATTCAGTAACGGCAATCCTGCCGTGGAATGAGCATGCTGAATCTTACCACAGATCCAGCGCATAATGGTCTGCATGGAAGCAGGACACCCAATCATGTTGGGAGCATACAGGACAAACAGAGCCTCTGTTTTCCTAATCTGAACCGTTCTGGTGACATAAATTTTCAAAGTTCTGACCTCAGCCAGAGACTTTGACTCAACGAAGGTGTCAGTGGCCAAAGGCACCATGTGGAAAGATGAACCACCTTCGGCAGAAATTGTTGACGTGTCCTCAATTCTGCTCTATCTTCATGAAAGATCAAATAAAGGCTCTTGTGATACTGCATGGTTTGTACTGTTTTCCATGTGCTCCCAGATCTTTCAAGCAAGTAGCATGGTCAAGAAAGTTCTGTTTGAAAAGAAACAAACATTTACTGTCATTGTTATGCAAATAAACTTACATTAAAGCTAACAAGAAAGCACACTCGTTCTGTCTTTAAACTGATAAAAGAAACCCCAATAATATGGGGCATGCAAAAATTGAGATAAAACTCAGTTTTGCTCCTCTCCACGGAAATCTTTAATAAAAGGCGAAATATTTGTTAGTTCTGAAGAGAAACCAGAGCATGACCAAGATTCCACCTGTCGCCTGAGTGCCATGCCAGCAGTTCTCATTCAGCTCAAAGTGAGCACCCAATTTGAATGAAAGAAAGCAGATTTCTCACCAGGCTTCCCCTTGCTATAAACATGGTTTGTACTCTTTTCCATGTGCTCCCAGATCTTTCAAACAATTAGTGTGGTCAAGAAAGTTCTGTTTGAAAAGAAACAAACATTTACTGTCATTTCTATGCAAATGAGCTTACATTAAAGCACACTCGTTCTATCTTTAAACCAATAAAATAAAACCCCAATAAGATGGGGCATGCAAAAATTGAGATAAAACTCAGTTTTGCTCCTCTCCACGGAAATCTTTAGTAAAAGGCGAAAGATTTGTTCGTTCTGAAGAGAAACCACAGCATGACCAAGATTCTACCTGTCGCCTGAGTGCCATGCCAGCAGTCCTCATTCAGCTCAAAGTGAGCACCCAATTTGAAAGAAAGAAAGCAGATTTCTCACCAGGCTTCCCCTTGCTATAAACATGGTTTGTACTCTTTTCCATGTGCTCCCAGATCTTTCAAGCAATTAGTATAGTCAAGAAAGTTCTGTTTGAAAAGAAACAAACATTTACTGTCATTTCTACGCAAATGAGCTTACATTAAAGCACACTCGTTCTATCTTTAAACTGATAAAAGAAACCCCAATAAGACGGGGCATGCAAAAATTGAGATAAAACTCAGTTTTGCTCCTCTCCACGGAAATCTTTAGTAAAAGGCGAAAGATTTGTTCATTCTGAAGAGAAACCAGAGCATGACCAAGATTCCACCTGTCGCCTGAGTGCCATGCCAGCAGTCCTCATTCAGCTCAAAGTGAGCACCCAATTTGAAAGAAAGAAAGCAGATTTCTCACCAGGCTTCCCCTTGCTATAAGCATGGTTTGTACTCTTTTCCATGTGCTCCCAGATCTTTCAAGCAATTAGTATGGTCAAGAAAGTTCTGCTTGAAAAGAAACAGACATTTATTGTCATTGTTATGCAAATAAACTTACATTAAAGCTAACAAGAAAGCACACTCGTTCTGTCTTTAATCCGATAAAAGAAACCCCAATAATATGGGGCATGCAAAAATTGAGATAAAACTCAGTTTTGCTCCTCTCCACGGAAATCTTTAGTAAAAGGCGAAAGATTTGTTCGTTCTGAAGAGAAACCAGAGCATGACCAAGATTCCACCTGTCGCCTGAGTGCCATGCCAGCAGTCCTCATTCAGATCAAAGTGAGCGCCCAATTTGAAAGAAAGCAGATTTCTCACCTGTCTTCTCCTTGCTATAAGCATGGTTTGTACTGTATTCCATGTGCTCCCAGATCTTTCAAGCAAGTAGCATGGTCAAGAAAGTTCTGTTTGAAAAGAAACAAACATTTACTGTAATTTCTATGCAAATGAGCTTACATTAAAGCACACTCATTCTATCTTTAAACCGATAAAAGAAACCCCAAAAAGATGGGGCATGCAAAAATTGAGATAAAACTCGGTTTTGCTCCTCTCCACGGAAATCTTTAGTAAAAGGCGAAAGATTTGTTCGTTCTGAAGAGAAACCAGAGCATGACCAAGATTTTTATCTGAAAATATGTGTTCTCCCTGCAGTTGTTGTCCCCAGATGAGAGTTCCCTTGTGCTGCCTCAGTTGAATCTCCTTTACTTGACAGGGGGATGCTCGAGCAGCGACCCTCCCCAGCTCTAGCCCAACTCCTACTTACCTGCCAGGTGAGATACTATGATCATGAAGGTGCTTCTCCCAGGGCAAGGCTCACCCATTGCACTCTGGTTGTGCTGCCCCTGTGATTTCCCCAAATGTGGGAAACTCGACTGCATTATTTGTGGTAGTGGGGGACTGTGTTTGTGCTTTCCTCTGGTCAGCTCTGGTAAAAATCAGATTTCTTTATCTCAGATCTTCCTCTAGCCTTGTTCTTCTTTCGAGAGTTCCCTTGTGCTGCCTCAGTTGGATCTCTTTCACTTGACAGGGGGGTGCTCGAGCAGCGACCCTCCCCAGCTCTAGCCCAACTCCTACTTACCTGCCAGGTGAGATACTATGATCATGAAGGTGCTTCTCCCAGGGCAAGGCTCACCCATTGCACTCTGGTTGTGCTGCCCCTGTGATTTCCCCAAATGTGGGAAACTTGACTGCATAATTTGTGTTTCCCTTGGTCGGCTCTCGTATAATTCAGATCTCTTTGTCTCAGGTCTCTCTCCAGCCTAGTTTGCTGTCTGTTTCCACTTCTCTTTTCTTGAGCCGCTCCCTTCTATGCCCTTGCGCACTATCCTGACTTCTCCCGTCTGCTTACTTCGTGCCTTCCAACGCACAATGCAAACTACAGGTAGTGCTGCAGGGCCCACACCCTTTTACTTGCCTTACAGAGCAGCTCTGGAGCAGTTACAGTGCCCAGCTGCTGCAAGAAATCAGCTTGAATGCTTCAGGGGCTGGGGCATAGCCAACATGAGCCCCACACCGAAGGAGGGTGGAGGTGTGTAATGCGAACTAGGGGTCATCCAAGCGCCGCAAAAGGCCGCCATGCCCTGCACGCCCCTTTTCTCTTTTCATATGCAGACGAGGGTTGAAGCCAACTTTGACCCACTGCTTGGATGGCATCACCATATGCAAATCCATCTGCTGCAGGCCTTCCCCCAGGAATGCTTGCACTAGTTGTTGCATTTGGTTTGTTGTTTGGGGGTGCTTCAGTATTAGGCAGCCTTCTGCCCTCCCATGTTCATCTGAAAATATGTGTTCTCCCTGCAGTTGTTGTCCCCAGATGAGAGTTCCCTTGTGCTGCCTCAGTTGAATCTCCTTTACTTGACAGAGATGTGCCTGAGCAGCGGCCCTCCCCAGCCCTATCCCAAATCATACTTATTTTGCATAGGAGAGACCATGGTCTTGAAGATTGTTCTCCCAGGGTGAGGTTCATTCATTGCATTCTGGGTATGCTGACCCCTGTGATTTCCCCAAATGTGGGAAACTCAACTGCATTATTTGTGGTAGTGGGGGACTGTGTTTGTGCTTTCCTCTGGTCAGCTCTGGTAAAAGTCAGATTTCTTTGTTTCAGTTCTTCCTCTAGCCTTGTTCTTCATTCGAGAGTTCCCTTGTGCTGCCTCAGTTGGATCTCCTTCACTTGACAGGGGGGTGCCCGAGCAGCGACCCTCCCCAGCTCTAGCCCAACTTCTACTTACCTGCCAGGTGAGATACTATAATCATGAAGGTGCTTCTCCCAGGGCAAGGCTCACCCATTGCACTCTGGATGTGCTGCCCCTGCGATTTCCCCAAATGTGGGAAACTTGACTGCATAATTTGTGTTTCCCCTGGTCGGCTCTCGTATAATTCAGATCTCTTTGTCTCAGGTCTCTCTCCAGCCTAGTTTGCTGTCTGTTTCCACTTCTCTTTTCTTAAGCCGCTCCATTCTATGGCCTTGCGCACTATCCTTACTTCTCCCGTCTGCTTACTTTGTGCCTTCCAATGCACAATGCAAACTACAGGTAGTGCTGCAGGGCCCACACCCTTTTACTTGCCGTACAGAGCAGCTCTGGAGCTGTTACAGTGCCCAGCTACTGCAAGAAATCAGCTTGAATGCTTCAGGGGCTGGGGCATAGCCAACATGAGCCCCACACCAAAGGAGGGTGGAGGTGTTTAATGCGAACTAGGGGTCATCCAAGCGCCGCAAAAGGCCGCCATGCCCTGCACGCCCCTTTTCTCTTTTCATATGCAGACGAGGGTTGAAGCCAACTTTGACCCACTGCTTGGATGACATCACCATATGCAAATCCATCTGCTGCAGGCCTTCCCCCAGGAATGCTTGCACTAGTTGTTGCATTTGGTTTGTTGTTTGGGGGTGCTTCAGTATTAGGCAGCCTTCTGCCCTCCCATGTTCATCTGAAAATATGTGTTCTCCCTGCAGTTGTTGTCCCCAGATGAGAGTTCCCTTATGCTGCCTCAGTTGAATCTCCTTTACTTGACAGAGATGTGCCTGAGCAGCGGCCCTCCCCAGCCCTATCCCAAATCATACTTATTTTGCATAGGAGATACCATGGTCATGAAGATTATTCTCCCAGTGTGAGGTTCATTCATTGCATTCTGGGTATGCTGACCCCTGTGATTTCCCCAAATGTGTGAAACTCGACAGCATTATTTGTGGTAGTGGGGGACTGTGTTTGTGTTTTCCTCTGGTCAGCTCAGGTAAAAGTCAGATTTCTTTGTCTCAGATCTTCCTCTAGCCTTGTTCTTCTTTCGAGAATTCCCTTGTGCTGCCTCAGTTGGATCTCCTTCACTTGACAGGGGGGTACCCGAGCAGCGACCCTCCCCAGCTCTAGCCCAACTCCTACTTACCTGCCAGGTGAGATACTATGATCACGTAGGTGCTTCTCCCAGGGCAAGGCTCACCCATTGCACTCTGGGTGTGCTGCTCCTGCGATTTCCCCAAATGTGGGAAACTTGACTGCATAATTTGTGTTTCCCCTGGTCGGCGCTCGTATAATTCAGATCTCTTTGTCTCAGGTCTCTCTCCAGCCTAGTTTGCTGTCTGTTTCCACTTCTCTATTCTTAAGTGCCATCCAATGCACAATGCAAACTACAGGTAGTGCTGCAGGGCCCACACCCTTTTACTTGCCGTACAGAGCAGCTCTGGAGCTGTTACAGTGCCCAGCTGCTGCAAGAAATCAGCTTGAATGCTTCAGGGGCTGGGGCATAGCCAACATGAGCCCCACACCGAAGGAGGGTGGGGGTGTTTAATGCGAACTAAGGGTCATCCAAGCGCCGCAAAAGGCCGCCATGCCCTGCATACCCCTTTTCTCTTTTCATATGCAGATGAGGGTTCCAGCCAACTTTGGCCCACTGCTTGGATGACATCACCGTATGCAAATCCGTCTTCTGCAGAACTTCCCCCAGGAATGCTTGTACTAGTTGTTGCATTTGGTTTGTTGTTTGGGGGTGCTTCAGTATTAGGCAGCCTTCTGCCCTCCCATGTTCATCTGAAAATATGTGTTCTCCCTGCAGTTGTTGTCCCCAGATGGGAGTTCCCTTGTGCTGCCTCAGTTGAATCTCCTTTACTTGACAGAGATGTGCCTGAGCAGCGGCCCTCCCCAGCCCTATCCCAAATCATACTTATTTTGCATAGGAGATACCATGGTCATGAAGATTGTTCTCCGAGGGTGAGGTTCATTCATTGCATTTTGGGTATGCTGACCCCTGTGATTTCCCCAAATGTGGGAAACTCGACTGCATTATTTGTGGTAGTGGGGGACTGTGTTTGTGCTTTCCTCTGGTCAGCTCTGGTAAAAGTCAGATTTCTTTGTCTCAGATTTTCCTCTAGCCTTGTTCTTCTTTCGAGAGTTCCCTTGTGCTGCCTCAGTTGGATCTCCTTCACTTGACAGGGGGGTACCCGAGCAGCAGCCCTCCCCAGCTCTAGCCCAACTCCTACTTACCTGCCAGGTGAGATACTATGATCATGAAGGTGCTTCTCCCAGGGCAAGGCTCACCCATTGCACTCTGGGTGTGCTGCTCCTGCGATTTCCCCAAATGTGGGACACTTGACTGCATAATTTGTGTTTCCCCTGGTCGGCTCTCGTATAATTTAGATCTCTTTGTCTCAGGTCTCTCTCCAGCCTAGTTTGCTGCCTGTTTCCACTTCTCTTTTCTTGAGCCGCTCCCTTCTATGCCCTTGCGCACTATCCTGACTTCTCCCGTCTGCTTACTTTGTGCCTTCCAACGCACAATGCGAACTACAGGTAGTGCTGCAGGGCCCACACCCTTTTACTTGCCTTACAGAGCAGCTCTGGAGCTGTTACAGTGCCCAGCTGCTGCAAGAAATCAGCTTGAATACTTCAGGGGCTGGGGCATAGCCAACATGAGCCCCACACCGAAGGAGAATGGAGGTGTTTAATGCGAACTAGGGGTCATCCAAGCGCCGCAAAAGGCCGCCATGCCCTGCATAACCCTTTTCTCTTTTCATATGCAGATGAGGGTTCCAGCCAACTTTGGCCCACTGCTTGGATGACATCACCGTATGCAAATCCGTCTTCTGCAGACCTTCTCCCAGGAATGCTTTTACTAGTTGTTGCATTTGGTTTGTTGTTTGGGGGTGCTTCAGTATTAGGCAGCCTTCTGCCCTCCCATGTTCATCTGAAAATATGTGTTCTCCCTGCAGTTGTTGTCCCCAGATGAGAGTTCCCTTGTGCTGCCTCAGTTGAATCTCCTTTACTTGACAGAGATGTGCCTGAGCAGCGGCCCTCCCCAGCCCTATCCCAAATCATACTTATTTTGCATAGGAGATACCATGGTCATGAAGATTGTTCTCCCAGGGTTAGGTTCATTCATTGCATTCTGGGTATGCTGACCCCTGTGATTTCCCCAAATGTGGGAAACTCAACTGCATTATTTGTGGTAGTGGGGGACTGTGTTTGTGCTTTCCTCTGGTCAGCTCTGGTAAAAGTCAGATTTCTTTGTCTCAGATCTTCCTCTAGCCTTGTTCTTCTTTCGAGAGTTCCCTTGTGCTGCCTCAGTTGGATCTCCTTCACTTGACAGGGGGGTGCCCGAGCAGCGACCCTCCCCAGCTCTAGCCCAACTCCTACTTACCTGCCAGGTGAGATACTATGATCATGTAGGTGCTTCTCCCAGGGCAAGGCTCACCCAATGCACTCTGGGTGTGCTGCCCCTGCGATTTCCCCAAATGTGGGAAACTTGACTGCATAATTTGTGTTTCCCCTGGTCGGCTCTCATATAATTCAGATCTCTTTGTCTCAGGTCTCTCTCCAGCCTAGTTTGCTGTCTGTTTCCACTTCTTTTTTCTTAAGCCCCTCCCTTCTATACCCTTGTGGACTATCCTGACATCTCCTCCTGTCTGCTTACTTTGTGCCTTCCAATGCACAATGCAAACTACAGGTAGTGCTGCAGGGCCCACACCCTTTTACTTGCCTTACAGAGCAGCTCTGGAGCTGTTACAGTGCCCAGCTGCTGCAAGAAATCAGCTTGAATGCTTCAGGGGCTGGGGCATAGCCAACATGAGCCCCACACCGACGGAGGGTGGAGGTGTTTAATGCAAACTAAGGGTCATCCAAGCACCGCAAAAGGCCGCCATGCCCTGCATACCCCTTTTCATATGCAGATGAGGGTTCCAGCCAACTTTGGCCCACTGCTTGGATAACATCACCGTATGCAAATCCGTCTTCTGCAGACCATTTCCCAGAAATGCTTGTACTAGTTGTTGCATTTGGTTTGTTGTTTGGGGGTGCTTCAGTATTAGGCAGCCTTCTGCTCTCCCATTTTCATCTGAAAATATGTGTTCTCCTTGCAGTTGTTGTCCCCAGATGAGAGTTCCCTTGTGCTGCCTCAGTTGAATCTCCTTTACTTGACAGAGATGTGCCTGAGCAGCGGCCCTCCCCAGCCCTATCCCAAATCATACTTATTTTGCATAGGAGATACCATTATCATGAAGATTGTTCTCCGAGGGTGAGGTTCATTCATTGCATTTTGGGTATGCTGACCCCTGTGATTTCCCCAAATGTGGGAAACTCGACTGCATTATTTGTGGTAGTGGGGGACTGTGTTTGTGCTTTCCTCTAGTCAGCTCTGGTAAAAATCAGATTTCTTTGTCTCAGATTTTCCTCTAGCCTTGTTCTTCTTTCGAGAGTTCCCTTGTGCTGCCTCAGTTGGATCTCCTTCACTTGACAGGGGGGTACCCGAGCAGCAACCCTCCCCAGCTCTAGCCCAACTCCTACTTACCTGCCAGGTGAGATACTATGATCATGAAGGTGCTTCTCCCAGGGCAAGGCTCACCCATTGCACTCTGGGTGTGCTGCTCCTGCGATTTCCCCAAATGTGGGACACTTGACTGCATAATTTGTGTTTCCCCTGGTCGGCTCTCGTATAATTTAGATCTCTTTGTCTCAGGTCTCTCTCCAGCCTAGTTTGCTGCCTGTTTCCACTTCTCTTTTCTTGAGCCGCTCCCTTCTATGCCCTTGCGCACTATCCTGACTTCTCCCGTCTGCTTACTTTGTGCCTTCCAACGCACAATGCGAACTACAGGTAGTGCTGCAGGGCCCACACCCTTTTACTTGCCTTACAGAGCAGCTCTGGAGCTGTTACAGTGCCCAGCTGCTGCAAGAAATCAGCTTGAATACTTCAGGGGCTGGGGCATAGCCAACATGAGCCCCACACCGAAGGAGAATGGAGGTGTTTAATGCGAACTAGGGGTCATCCAAGCGCCGCAAAAGGCCGCCATGCCCTGCATAACCCTTTTCTCTTTTCATATGCAGATGAGGGTTCCAGCCAACTTTGGCCCACTGCTTGGATGACATCACCGTATGCAAATCCGTCTTCTGCAGACCTTCTCCCAGGAATACTTTTACTAGTTGTTGCATTTGGTTTGTTGTTTGGGGGTGCTTCAGTATTAGGCAGCCTTCTGCCCTCCCATGTTCATCTGAAAATATGTGTTCTCCCTGCAGTTGTTGTCCCCAGATGAGAGTTCCCTTGTGCTGCCTCAGTTGAATCTCCTTTACTTGACAGAGATGTGCCTGAGCAGCGGCCCTCCCCAGCCCTATCCCAAATCATACTTATTTTGCATAGGAGATACCATGGTCATGAAGATTGTTCTCCCAGGGTTAGGTTCATTCATTGCATTCTGGGTATGCTGACCCCTGTGATTTCCCCAAATGTGGGAAACTCAACTGCATTATTTGTGGTAGTGGGGGACTGTGTTTGTGCTTTCCTCTGGTCAGCTCTGGTAAAAGTCAGATTTCTTTGTCTCAGATCTTCCTCTAGCCTTGTTCTTCTTTCGAGAGTTCCCTTGTGCTGCCTCAGTTGGATCTCCTTCACTTGACAGGGGGGTGCCCGAGCAGCGACCCTCCCCAGCTCTAGCCCAACTCCTACTTACCTGCCAGGTGAGATACTATGATCATGTAGGTGCTTCTCCCAGGGCAAGGCTCACCCAATGCACTCTGGGTGTGCTGCCCCTGCGATTTCCCCAAATGTGGGAAACTTGACTGCATAATTTGTGTTTCCCCTGGTCGGCTCTCATATAATTCAGATCTCTTTGTCTCAGGTCTCTCTCCAGCCTAGTTTGCTGTCTGTTTCCACTTCTTTTTTCTTAAGCCCCTCCCTTCTATACCCTTGTGGACTATCCTGACATCTCCTCCTGTCTGCTTACTTTGTGCCTTCCAATGCACAATGCAAACTACAGGTAGTGCTGCAGGGCCCACACCCTTTTACTTACCTTACAGAGCAGCTCTGGAGCTGTTACAGTGCCCAGCTGCTGCAAGAAATCAGCTTGAATGCTTCAGGGGCTGGGGCATAGCCAACATGAGCCCCACACCGACGGAGGGTGGAGGTGTTTAATGCAAACTAAGGGTCATCCAAGCACCGCAAAAGGCCGCCATGCCCCGCATACCCCTTTTCTCTTTTCATATGCAGATGAGGGTTCCAGCCAACTTTGGCCCACTGCTTGGATAACATCACCGTATGCAAATCCGTCTTCTGCAGACCTTTTCCCAGGAATGCTTGTACTAGTTGTTGCATTTGGTTTGTTGTTTGGGGGTGCTTCAGTATTAGGCAGCCTTCTGCTCTCCCATTTTCATCTGAAAATATGTGTTCTCCCTGCAGTTGTTGTCCCCAGATGAGAGTTCCCTTGTGCTGCCTCAGTTGAATCTCCTTTACTTGACAGAGATGTGCCTGAGCAGCGGCCCTCCCCAGCCCTATCCCAAATCATACTTATTTTGCATAGGAGATACCATTATCATGAAGATTGTTCTCCCAGGGTGAGGTTCATTCATTGCATTCTGGGTATGCTGACCCCTGTGATTTCCCCAAATGTGGGAAACTCGACTGCATTATTTGTTGTAGTGGGGGACTGTGTTTGTGCTTTCCTCTGGTCAGCTCTGGTAAAAGTCAGATTTCTATGTCTCAGATCTTCATCTAGCCTTGTTCTTTTTTCGAGAGTTTCCTTGTGCTGCCTCAGTTGGATCTCCTTCACTTGACAGGGGGGTGCCCATACAGCGACCCTCCCCAGCTCTAGCCCAACTCCTACTTACCTGCCAGGTGAGATACTATGATCAGGAAGGTGCTTCTCCCAGGGCAAGGCTCACCCAATGCACTCTGGGTGTGCTGCTCCTACGATTTCCCCAAATGTGGGACACTTGATTACATAATTTGTGTTTCCTCTGGTCGGCTCTCGTATAATTCAGATCTCTTTGTCTCAGGTCTCTCTCCAGCCTAGTTTGCTGTCTGTTTCCACTTCTCTTTTCTTGAGCCGCTCCCTTCTATGCCCTTGTGCACTATCCTGACTTCCCCGTCTGCTTACTTTGTGCCTTCCAACGCACAATGCAAACTACAGGTAGTGCTGCAGGGCCCACACCCTTTTACTTGCTTTACAGAGCAGCTCTGGAGCTGTTACAGTGCCCAGCTGCTGCAAGAAATCAGCTTGAATGCTTCAGGGGCTGGGGCATAGCCAACATGAGCCCCACACCGAAGGAGGGTGGAGGTGTTTAATGCGAACTAGGGGTCATCCAAGCGCCGCAAAAGGCCGCCATGCCCTGCACACCCCTTTTTTATTTTCATATGCAGACGAGGGTTGAAGCCAACTTTGACCCACTGCTTGGATGACATCACCATATGCAAATACGTCTGCTGCAGGCCTTCCCCCAGGAATGCTTGCACTAGTAGTTGCATTTGGTTTGTTGTTTGGGGGTGCTTCAGTATTAGGCAGCCTTCTGCCCTCCCATGTTCATCTGAAAATATGTGTTCTCCCTGCAGTTGTTGTCCCCAGATGAGAGTTCCCTTGTGCTGCCTCAGTTGAATCTCCTTAACTTGACAGAGATGTGCCTGAGCAGCGGCCCTCCCCAGCCCTATCCCAAATCATACTTATTTTGCATAGGAGATACCATGGTCATGAAGATTGTTCTCCCAGGGTGAGGTTCATTCATTGCACTCTGGGTATGCTGACCCCTGTGATTTCCCCAAATGTGGGAAACTCGACTGCATTATTTGTGGTAGTGGGGGACTGTGTTTGTGCTTTCCTCTGGTCAGCTCTGGTAAAAGTCTGATTTCTTTGTCTCAGATCTTCCTCTAGCCTTGTTCTTCTTTCGTGAGTTCCCTTGTGCTGCCTCAGTTGGATCTCCTTCACTTGACAGGGGGTGCCCGAGCAGCAATCCTCCACAGCTCTAGCCCAACTCCTACTTACCTGCCAGGTGAGATACTATGATCTTCACTGTTAGGGCAATCAGGATGTGGAATTCCCTGCCAGGGAAGGTGGTAATGGCGGACTCTGTAATTGGATTTAAAAAAGGAATGGATACATTTCTGAATGAAAAAGCTATCCAAGGTTATAATACTTAAAATATCAACATGGTTAATCCGGGGGTAACATGAGTTATAGTAGCTAACTAGTCATAAAACATTATTCAGCAAGTATGTAGAATCATCACAACTTAAAACAGGTTGAACACGATGGGCAATTTGCCTCTATTCAACCTCAAAAACTATGTTACTATATGTTACTATATTACTATGTTACTGTAGTATACAGAACACCACAATGTAATGAGCAGTGATAGTGAGCACTGATGAGGATACTAGAACTGACACTGAGCAGCAAGATGCAGCACTGGACTATTAGTAATGTACTGTAGTATGCTGAGCACCACAATGCAGCACAAGACAATGAGCAGTGATACTGAGCACTGATGAGGATACTACTGAGAACTGACACTGAGCAGGAGAGACACACTACTAGTATTACTGAGCAGCAATAAGTAACCACTGATACTGAGCACTGATATTGAGATTTCCACTGAGAGAACATAGCCACGTCCTCTCCGCTCTCTCTTCAATGCACGAGTAAAAATGGCGGCAACGCGCAGCTCTTTATATGGAATCCGAATCTCGCGAGAATCCGACAGCGGGATGATGACATTTTCCCTTGTTCAGGTTTTCCGAGTCAGGCGGGAACAACCGAGCCTGCCTCGGACCAGTGTAAACCACGTGGAGTTCGTCGGGAATTCGGTTCTCGGAGAACCGAACCCGCTCCTCTATATATACTATATTACTATGTTACTGTAGTATACAGAACACCACAATGCAATGAGCAGTGATAGTGAGCACTGATGAGGATACTAGAACTGACACTGAGCAGCAAGATGCAGCACTGGACTATTAGTAATGTACTGTAGTATGCTGAGCACCACAATGCAGCACAAGACAATGAGCAGTGATACTGAGCACTGATGAGGATACTACTGAGAACTGACACTGAGCAGGAGAGACACACTACTAGTATTACTGAGCAGCAATAAGTAACCACTGATACTGAGCACTGATATTGAGATTTCCACTGAGAGAACATAGCCACGTCCTCTCCGCTCTCTCTTCAATGCACGAGTAAAAATGGCAGCAACGCGCAGCTCTTTATATGGAATCCGAATCTCACGAGAATCTGACAGCGGGATGATGACATTTTCCCTTGTTCAGGTTTTCCGAGTCAGGCGGGAACAACCGAGCCTGCCTCGGACCAGTGTAAACCACGTGGAGTTCGTGGGGAATTCGGTTCTCGGAGAACCGAACCCGCTCCTCTCTACCTTATACCCATCAATTTTTTTTATTTTCAATCTAAGCCCCTGCAGTTTTCTGTAAGCATCTGCTTCGCTATGATGATCAACAAGTCACAAGGGCAAACACTCAGGGCTTGAGGCGTAGATCTTAGGACCAGCTGCTACAAGCATAGCAGAGGTGTCACTATCACTGGTGACACCCAGAGAGGTGGCGAGGGAGATTGTAATGCAGTGCGCGCAGATAAACAGCGCAATGGTAAAAAGGAGGCATGGTTTCATAGGTAGGGGCGTGGCCTGGTGGCCTGAATCTACATTTTGTTGCTCCGGGTGTCCCGGGGGTTGGGGGCTGCACCCGGGGACTAGTGTGTGAGCGGTGCTGGCTCCTGCACAGTGACAGGGCATGGCCACCCAGCATGACGCCTCCCTTCTTGACCATGCTGTAATTGCAGTCGCACTGCAGTTCAGCGTGATCATAAAAATGGTGTAGGCTCCTGCTGGTGCAGACTGTAGAGAAAAGCTGCTGTGACCACGCCCCCTGTGTCTCCTCCGTTGCAGACCCCATTTTGAAGCCTTGCCCCCGGACTAAGAGAAAAGAATGCCCTTGCGCACTATCCTGACTTCTCCTCCCGTCTGCTTAATTTGTGCCTTCCAACGCACAATGCGAACAACAGGTGGTGCTGCAGGGCCCACACCCTTTTACTTGCCTTACAGAACAGCTCTGGAGCTGTTACAGTGCCCAGCTGCTGCAAGAAATCAGCTTGAATGCATCAGGGGATGGGGTATGGCCAACATGAGCCCCACACCAAAGGAGGGTGGGGGTGTTTAATGCGAACTAGGGGTCATCCAAGCACTGCAAAAGGCCGCCATGCCCTGCATGCCCCTTTTCTCTTTTCATGTGCAGATGAGGGTTCCAGTCAACTTTGGCCCACTGCTTGGATAACATCACCATATGCAAATCCATCTGCGGCAGGCCTTCACCCAGGAATGCTTGCACTAGTTGTTGCATTTGGTTTGTTGTTTGGGGGTGCTTCAGTATTAGGCAGCCTTCTGCCCTCCCATGTTCATCTGAAAATATATGTTCTCCCTGCAGTTGTTGTCCCCAGATGAGAGTTCCCTTTTGCTGCCTCAGTTGAATCTCCTTTACTTGACAGAGATGTGCATGAGCAGCGGCCCTCCCCAGCCCTATTCCAAATCATACTTATTTTGCATAGGAGATACCATGGTCATGAAGATTTTTCTCCCAGGGTGAGGTTCATTCATTGCATTTTGGGTATGCTGACCCCTGTGATTTCCCCAAATGTGGGAAACTTGACTGCATTATTTGTGGTAGTGGGAGACTGTGTTTGTGCTTTCCTCTGGTCAGCTCTGGTAAAAGTCAGATTTCTTTGTCTCAGATCTTCCTCTAGCCTTGTTCTTCTTTCGAGAGTTCCCTGGTGCTGCCTCAGTTGGATCTCCTTCACTTTACAGGGGGGTACCCGAGCAGCGACCCTCCCCAGCTCTAGCCCAACTCCTACTTACCTGCCAGGTGAGATACTATGATCATGAAGGTGCTTCTCCCAGGGCAAGGCTCACCCATTGTACTCTGGGTGTGCTGCTCCTGCGATTTCCCCAAATGTGGGAAACTTGACTGCATAATTTGTGTTTCCCCTGGTCGGCTCTCGTATAATTCAGATCTCTTTGTCTCAGGTCTTTCTCCAGCCTAGTTTGCTGTCTGTTTCCACTTCTCTTTTCTTCAGCCGCTCCCTTCTATACCCTTGTGCACTATCCTGACTTCTCCTCCCGTCTGCTTACTTTGTGCCTTCCAATGCACAATGCAAACTACAGGTAGTGCTGCAGGGCCCACACCCTTTTACTTGCCTTACAGAGCAGCTCTGGAGCTGTTACAGTGCCCAGCTGCTGCAAGAAATCAGCTTGAATGCTTCAGGGGCTGGGGCATAGCCAACATGAGCCCCACACCGAAGGAGGGTGGAGGTGTTTAATGCAAACTAGGGGTCAGACAAGCGCCGCAAAAGGCCACCATGCCCTGCACGCCCCTTTTCTGTTTTCATATGCAGACGAGGGTTGAAGCCAACTTTGACCCACTGCTTGGATGACATCACCATATGCAAATCCATCTGCTGCAGGCCTTCCCCCAGGAATGCTTGCACTAGTTGTTGCATTTGGTTTGTTGTTTGGGGGTGCTTCAGTATTAGGCAGCCTTCTGCCCTCCCATGTTCATCTGAAAATATGTGTTCTCCCTGCAGTTGTTGTCCCCAGATGAATGAACCTCACCCTGGGAGAACAATCTTCATGACCATGGTATCTCCTATGCAAAATAAGTATGATTTGGGATAGGGCTGGGGAGGGCCGCTGCTCAGGCACATCTCTGTCAAGTAAAGGAGATTCAACTGAGGCAGCACAAGGGAACTCTCATCTGGGGACAACAACTGCAGGGAGAACACATTTTTTCAGATGAACATGGGAGGGCAGAAGGCTGCCTAATACTGAAGCACCCCCAAACAACAAACCAAATGCAACAACTAGTGCAAGCATTCCTGGGGTAGGTTCTGCAGAAGACGGATTTGCATACGGTGATGTCATCCAAGCAGTGGGTCAAAGTTGGCTTCAACCCTCATCTGCATATGAAAAGAGAAAAGGGGCGTGCAGGGCATGGCGGCCTTTTGCGGTGCTTGGATGACCCCTAGTTCGCATTAAACACCTCCACCCTCCTTTGGTGTGGGGCTCATGTTGGCCATGCCCCATCCCCTGAAGCATTCAAGCTGATTTCTTGCAGCAGCTGGGCACTGTAACAGCTCCAGAGCTGCTCTGTAAGGCAAGTAAAAGGGTGTGGGCCCTGCAGCACTACCTGTAGTTTGCATTGTGCATTGGAAGGCACAAAGTAAGCAGACGGGAGGAGAAGTCAGGATAGTGCACAAGGGTATAGAAGGGAGCGGCTGAAGAAAAGAGAAGTGGAAACAGACAGCAAACTAGGCTGGAGAGAGACCTGAGACAAAGAGATCTGAATTATACGAGAGCCGACCAAGGGAAACACAAATTATGCAGTCAAGTTTCCCACATTTGGGGAAATCGCAGGGGCAGCACACACAGAGTGCAATGGGTGAGCCTTGCCCTGGGAGAAGCACCTTCATGATCATAGTATCTCACCTGGCAGGTAAGTAGGAGTTGGGCTAGAGCTGGGGAGGGTCGCTGTTTGGGCACCCCCCTGTCAAGTGAAAGAGATCCAACTGAGGCAGCACAAGGGAACTCTCGAAAGAAGAACAAGGCTAGAGGAAGATCTGAGACAAAGAAATCTGACTTTTTCCAAAGCTGGCCAGAGGAAAGCACAAACACAGTCCCCCACTACCACAAATAATGCAGTCGAGTTTCCCACATTTGGGGAAATCACAGGGGTCAGCATACCCAGAATGCAATGAATGAACCTCACCCTGGGAGAACAATCTTCATGACCATGGTATCGCCTATGCAAAATAAGTATGATTTGGGATAGGGCTGGGGAGGGCCGCTGCTCAGGCACATCTCTGTCAAGTAAAGGAGATTCAACTGAGGCAGCACAAGGGAACTCTCATCTGGGGACAACAACTGCAGGGAGAACACATATTTTCAGATGAACATGTGAGGGCAGAAGGCTGCCTAATACTGAAGCACCCCCAAACAACAAACCAAATGCAACAACTAGTGCAAGCATTCCTGGGGGAAGGCCTGCAGCAGATGAATTTGCATATGGTGATGTCATCCAAGCAGTGGGTCAAAGTTGGCTTCAACCCTCGTCTGCATATGAAAAGAGAAAAGGGGCGTGCAGGGCATGGCGGCCTTTTGCAGCGCTTGGATGACCCCTAGTTTGCATTACACACCTCCTCCCTCCTTCGGTGTGGGGCTCATGTTGGCTATGCCCCAGCCCCTGAAGCATTCAAGCTGATTTCTTGCAGCAGCTGGGCACTGTAACTGCTCCAGAGCTACTCTGTAAGGCAAGTAAAAGGGTGTGGGCCCTGCAGCACTACCTGTAGTTCGCATTGTGCGTTGGAAGGCACGAAGTAAGCAGACAGGAGAAGTCAGGATAGTGCGCAAGGGCATAGAAGGGAGCGGCTCAAGAAAAGAGAAGTGGAAACAGACAGCAAACTAGGCTGGAGAGAGACCTGAGACAAAGAGATCTGAATTATACGAGAGCCGACGAGGGGAAACACAAATTATGCAGTCAAGTTTCCCACATTTGGGGAAATCGCAGGAGCAGCACACCCAGAGTGCAATGGTTGAGCCTTGCCCTGGGAGAAGCACCTTCATGATCATAGTATCTCACCTGGCAGGTAAGTAGGAGTTGGGCTAGAGCTGGGGAGGGTCGCTGCTCGGGTTCCCCCCTGTGAAGTGAAGGAGATTCAACTGAAGCAGTACCAGGGAACTCTCGAAAGAAGAACAAGGCTAGAGGAAGATCTGAGACAAAGAAATCTGACTTTTACCAGAGCTGACCAGAGGAAAGCACAAACACAGTCCCCCACTACAACAAATAATGCAGTCGAGTTTCCCACATTTGGGAAAATCACAGGGGTCAGCATACCCAGAATGCAATGAATGAACCTCACCCTGGGAGAACAATCTTCATGACCATGGTATCTCCTATGCAAAATAAGTATGATTTGGGATAGGGCTGGTGAGGGCCGCTGCTCAGGCACATCTCTGTCAAGTAAAGGAGATTCAACTGAGGCAGCACAAGGGAACTCTCATCTGGGGACAACAACTGCAGGGAGACCACATCTTTTCAGATGAACATGGGAGGGCGGAAGGCTGCCTAATACTGAAGCACCATCAAATATCAAACCATGGCCCTCATTCCGAGTTGATCGCTCGCAAGGCGATTTTAGCAGAGTTACACACGCTAAGCCGCCGCCTACTGGGAGTGAATCTTAGCTTCTTAAAATTGCGACCGATGTATTCGCAATATTGCGATTACAAACTACTTAGCAGTTGCAGAGTAGCTTCAGACTTACTCGGCATCTGCGATCAGTTCAGTGCTTGTCGTTCCTGGTTTGACGTCACAAACACTCCCAGAGTTCGCCCAGACACTCCCCCGTTTCTCCGGCCACTCCTGCGTTTTTTCCGGAAACTGTAGCGTTTTTTCCCACACGCCCATAAAACGGCCTGTTTCCGCCCAGTAACACCCATTTCCTGTCAATCACATTACGATCGCCGGAGCGAAGAAAAAGCCGTGAGTAAAAATACTTTCTTCATTGTAAAATTACTTGGCGCAGTCGCAGTGCGAATATTGCGCATGCGTACTAAGCAGAATTTCACTGCGATGCGATGAAATTTACAGAGCGAACGACTCGGAATGAGGGCCCATATGCAACAACTAGTACAAGCACTCCTGGGGGAAGGTCTGCAGCAGACGGATTTGCATACGGTGATGTTATCCAAGCAGTGGGCCAAAGTTGACTGGAACCCTCATCTGCATATGAAAAGAGAAAAGGGGCATGCAGGGCATGGCGGCCTTTTGCAGTGCTTGGATGACCCCTAGTTCGCATTAAACACCCCCACCCTCCTTTGGTGTGGGGCTCATGTTGGCCATGCCCCATCCCCTGATGCATTCAAGCTGATTTCTTGCAGCAGCTGGGCACTGTAACAGCTCCAGAGCTGTTCTGTAAGGCAAGTAAAAGGGTGTGGGCCCTGCAGCACCACCTGTTGTTCGCATTGTGCGTTGGAAGGCACAAATTAAGCAGACGGGAGGAGAAGTCAGGATAGTGCGCAAGGGCATTCTTTTCTCTTAGTCCGGGGGCAAGGCTTCAAAATGGGGTCTGCAACGGAGGAAACACAGGGGGCGTGGTCACAGCAGCTTTTCTCTACAGTCTGCACCAGCAGGAGCCTACACCATTTTTTATGATCACGCTGAACTGAAGTGCGACTGCAATTACAGCATGGTCAAGAAGGGAGGCGTCATGCTGGGTGGCCATGCCCTGTCACTGTGCAGGAGCCAGCACCGCTCACACACTAGTCCCCGGGTGCAGCCCCCAACCCCCGGGACACCCAGAGCAACAAAATGTAGATTCAGGCCACCAGGCCACGCCCCTACCTATGAAACCATGCCTCCTTTTTACCATTGCGCTGTTTATCTGCGCGCACTGCATTACAATCTCCCTCGCCACCTCTCTGGGTGTCACCAGTGATAGTGACACCTCTGCCATGCTTGTAGCAGCTGGTCCTAAGATCTACGCCTCAAGCCCTGAGTGTTTGCCCTTGTGACTTGTTGATCATCATAGCGAAGCAGATGCTTACAGAAAACTGCAGGGGCTTAGATTGAAAATAAAAAAAATTGATGGGTATAAGGTAGAGAGGAGCGGGTTCGGTTCTCCGAGAACCGAATTCCCCACGAACTTCACGTGGTTTACACTGGTCCGAGGCAGGCTCGGTTGTTCCCGCCTGACTCGGAAAACCTGAACAAGGGAAAATGTCATCATCCCGCTGTCAGATTCTCGTGAGATTCGGATTCCATATAAAGAGCTGCGCGTTGCTGCCATTTTTACTCGTGCATTGAAGAGAGAGCGGAGAGGACGTGGCTATGTTCTCTCAGTGGAAATCTCAATATCAGTGCTCAGTATCAGTGGTTACTTATTGCTGCTCAGTAATACTAGTAGTGTGTCTCTCCTGCTCAGTGTCAGTTCTCAGTAGTATCCTCATCAGTGCTCAGTATCACTGCTCATTGTCTTGTGCTGCATTGTGGTGCTCAGCATACTACAGTACATTACTAATAGTCCAGTGCTGCATCTTGCTGCTCAGTGTCAGTTCTAGTATCCTCATCAGTGCTCACTATCACTGCTCATTGCATTGTGGTGTTCTGTATACTACAGTAACATAGTAATATAGTATATATAGAGGAGCGGGTTCGGTTCTCCGAGAACCGAATTCCCGACGAACTCCACGTGGTTTACACTGGTCCGAGGCAGGCTCGGTTGTTCCCGCCTGACTCGGAAAACCTGAACAAGGGAAAATGTCATCATCCCGCTGTCGGATTCTCGCGAGATTCGGATTCCATATAAAGAGCTGCGCGTTGCCGCCATTTTTACTCTTGCATTGAAGAGAGAGCGGAGAGGACGTGGCTATGTTCTCTCAGTGGAAATCTCAATATCAGTGCTCAGTATCAGTGGTTACTTATTGCTGCTCAGTAATACTAGTAGTGTGTCTCTCCTGCTCAGTGTCAGTTCTCAGTAGTATCCTCATCAGTGCTCAGTATCACTGCTCATTGTCTTGTACTGCATTGTGGTGCTCAGCATACTACAGTACATTACTAATAGTCCAGTGCTGCATCTTGCTGCTCAGTGTCAGTTCTAGTATCCTCATCAGTGCTCACTATCACTGCTCATTACATTGTGGTGTTCTGTATACTACAGTAACATAGTAATATAGTAACATATAGTAACATAGTTTTTGAGGTTGAATAGAGGCAAATTGCCCATCGTGTTCAACCTGTTTTAAGTTGTGATGATTCTACATACTTGCTGAATAATGTTTTATGACTAGTTAGCTACTATAACTCATGTTACCCCCGGATTAACCATGTTGATATTTTAAGTATTATAACCTTGGATAGCTTTTTCATTCAGAAATGTATCCATTCCTTTTTTAAATCCAATTACAGAGTCCGCCATTACCACCTTCCCTGGCAGGGAATTCCACATCCTGATTGCCCTAACAGTGAAGATCATAGTATCTCACCTGACAGGTAAGTAGGAGTTGGGCTAGAGCTGTGGAGGATTGCTGCTCGGGCACCCCCTGTCAAGTGAAGGAGATCCAACTGAGGCAGCACAAGGGAACTCTCGAAAGAAGAACAAGGCTAGAGGAAGATCTGAGACAAAGAAATCTGACTTTTACCAGAGCTGACCAGAGGAAAGCACAAACACAGTCCCCCACTACCACAAATAATGCAGTCGAGTTTCCCACATTTGGGGAAATCACAGGGGTCAGCATACCCAGAGTGCAATGAATGAACCTCACCCTGGGAGAACAATCTTCATGACCATGGTATCTCCTATGCAAAATAAGTATGATTTGGGATAGGTCTGGGGAGGGCCGCTGCTCAGGCACATCTCTGTCAAGTAAAGGAGATTCAACTGAGGCAGCACAAGGGAACTCTCATCTGGGGACAACAACTGCAGGGAGAACACATATTTTCAGATGAACATGGGAGGGCAGAAGGCTGCCTAATACTGAAGCACCCCCAAACAACAAACCAAATGCAACTACTAGTGCAAGCATTCCTGGGGGAAGGCCTGCAGCAGACGGATTTGCATATGGTGATGTCATCCAAGCAGTGGGTCAAAGTTGGCTTCAACCCTCGTCTGCATATGAAAATAAAAAAGGGGTGTGCAGGGCATGGCGGCCTTTTGCGGCGCTTGGATGACCCCTAGTTCGCATTAAACACCTCCACCCTCCTTCGGTGTGGGGCTCATGTTGGCTATGCCCCAGCCCCTGAAGCATTCAAGCTGATTTCTTGCAGCAGCTGGGCACTGTAACAGCTCCAGAGCTGCTCTGTAAAGCAAGTAAAAGGGTGTGGGCCCTGCAGCACTACCTGTAGTTTGCATTGTGCGTTGGAAGGCACAAAGTAAGCAGACGGGGAAGTCAGGATAGTGCACAAGGGCATAGAAGGGAGCGGCTCAAGAAAAGAGAAGTGGAAACAGACAGCAAACTAGGCTGGAGAGAGACCTGAGACAAAGAGATCTGAATTATACGAGAGCCGACCAGAGGAAACACAAATTATGTAATCAAGTGTCCCACATTTGGGGAAATCGTAGGAGCAGCACACCCAGAGTGCATTGGGTGAGCCTTGCCCTGGGAGAAGCACCTTCATGATCATAGTATCTCACCTGGCAGGTAAGTAGGAGTTGGGCTAGAGCTGGGGAGGGTCGCTGTACGGGCACCCCCCTGTCCAGTTAAGGAGATCCAACTGAGGCAGCACAAGGAAACTCTCGAAAAAAGAACAAGGCTAGATGAAGATCTGAGACATAGAAATCTGACTTTTACCAGAGCTGACCAGAGGAAAGCACAAACACAGTCCCCCACTACAACAAATAATGCAGTCGAGTTTCCCACATTTGGGGAAATCACAGGGGTCAGCATACCCAGAATGCAATGAATGAACCTCACCCTGGGAGAACAATCTTCATGATAATGGTATCTCCTATGCAAAATAAGTATGATTTGGGATAGGGCTGGGGAGGGCCGCTGCTCAGGCACATCTCTGTCAAGTAAAGGAGATTCAACTGAGGCAGCACAAGGGAACTCTCATCTGGGGACAACAACTGCAGGGAGAACACATATTTTCAGATGAAAATGGGAGAGCAGAAGGCTGCCTAATACTGAAGCACCCCCAAACAACAAACCAAATGCAACAACTAGTACAAGCATTCCTGGGAAAAGGTCTGCAGAAGACGGATTTGCATACGGTGATGTCATCCAAGCAGTGGGCCAAAGTTGACTGGAACCCTCATCTGCATATGAAAAGAGAAAAGGGTTATGCAGGGCATGGCGGCCTTTTGCGGCGCTTGGATGACCCCTAGTTCGCATTAAACACCTTCATTCTCCTTCGGTGTGGGGCTCATGTTGGCTATGCCCCAGCCCCTGAAGTATTCAAGCTGATTTCTTGCAGCAGCTGGGCACTGTAACAGCTCCAGAGCTGCTCTGTAAGGCAAGTAAAAGGGTGTGGGCCCTGCAGAACTACCTGTAGTTCGCATTGTGCGTTGGAAGGCACAAAGTAAGCAGACGGGAGAAGTCAGGATAGTGCGCAAGGGCATAGAAGGGAGCGGCTCAAGAAAAGAGAAGTGGAAACAGGCAGCAAACTAGGCTGGAGAGAGACCTGAGACAAATAGATCTAAATTATACGAGAGCCGACCAGGGGAAACACAAATTATGCAGTCAAGTGTCCCACATTTGGGGAAATCGCAGGAGCAGCACACCCAGAGTGCAATGGGTGAGCCTTGCCCTGGGAGAAGCACCTTCATGATCATAGTATCTCACCTGGCAGGTAAGTAGGAGTTGGGCTAGAGCTGGGGAGGGTTGCTGCTCGTGTACCCCCCTGTCAAGTGAAGGAGATCCAACTGAGGCAGCACAAGGGAACTCTCGAAAGAAGAACAAGGCTAGAGGAAAATCTGAGACAAAGAAATCTGACTTTTACCAGAGCTGACCAGAGGAAAGCACAAACACAGTCCCCCACTACCACAAATAATGCAGTCGAGTTTCCCACATTTGGGGAAATCACAGGGGTCAGCATACCCAAAATGCAATGAATGAACCTCACCCTCGGAGAACAATCTTCATGACCATGGTATCTCCTATGCAAAATAAGTATGATTTGGGATAGGGCTGGGGAGGGCCGCTGCTCAGGCACATCTCTGTCAAGTAAAGGAGATTCAACTAAGGCAGCACAAGGGAACTCCCATCTGGGGACAACAACTGCAGGGAGAACACATATTTTCAGATGAACATGGGAGGGCAGAAGGCTGCCTAATACTGAAGCACCCCCAAACAACAAACCAAATGCAACAACTAGTACAAGCATTCCTGGGGGAAGTTCTGCAGAAGACGGATTTGCATACGGTGATGTCATCCAAGCAGTGGGCCAAAGTTGGCTGGAACCCTCATCTGCATATGAAAAGAGAAAAGGGGTATGCAGGGCATGGCGGCCTTTTGCGGCGCTTGGATGACCCTTAGTTCGCATTAAACGCCCCCACCCTCCTTCGGTGTGGGGCTCATGTTGGCTATGCCCCAGCCCCTGAAGCATTCAAGCTGATTTCTTGCAGCAGCTGGGCACTGTAACAGCTCCAGAGCTGCTCTGTACGGCAAGTAAAAGGGTGTGGGCCCTGCAGCACTACCTGTAGTTTGCATTGTGCATTGGAAGGTACTTAAGAATAGAGAAGTGGAAACAGACAGCAAACTAGGCTGGAGAGAGACCTGAGACAAAGAGATCTGAATTATACGAGAGCCGACCAGGGGAAACACAAATTATGCAGTCAAGTTTCCCACATTTGGGGAAATCGCAGGGGCAGCACATCCAGAGTGCAATGGGTGAGCCTTGCCCTGGGAGAAGCACCTTCATGATTATAGTATCTCACCTGGCAGGTAAGTAGAAGTTGGGCTAGAGCTGGGGAGGGTCGCTGCTCGGGCACCCCCCTGTCAAGTGAAGGAGATCCAACTGAGGCAGCACAAGGGAACTCTCGAAAGAAGAACAAGGCTAGAGGAAGAACTGAATCAAAGAAATCTGACTTTTACCAGAGCTGACCAGAGGAAAGCACAAACACAGTCCCCCACTACCACAAATAATGCAGTTGAGTTTCCCACATTTGGGGAAATCACAGGGGTCAGCATACCCAGAATGCAATGAATGAACCTCACCCTGGGAGAACAATCTTCAAGACCATGGTCTCTCCTATGCAAAATAAGTATGATTTGGGATAGGGCTGGGGAGGGCCGCTGCTCAGGCACATCTCTGTCAAGTAAAGGAGATTCAACTGAGGCAGCACAAGGGAACTCTCATCTGGGGACAACAACTGCAGGGAGAACACATATTTTCAGATGAACATGGGAGGGCAGAAGGCTGCCTAATACTGAAGCACCCCCAAACAACAAACCAAATGCAACAACTAGTGCAAGCATTCCTGGGGGAAGGCCTGCAGCAGATGGATTTGCATATGGTGATGCCATCCAAGCAGTGGGTCAAAGTTGGCTTCAACCCTCGTCTGCATATGAAAAGAGAAAAGGGGCATGCAGGGCATGGCGGCCTTTTGCGGCGCTTGGATGACCCCTAGTTCGCATTACACACCTCCACCCTCCTTCGGTGTGGGGCTCATGTTGGCTATGCCCCAGCCCCTGAAGCATTCAAGCTGATTTCTTGCAGCAGCTGGGCACTGTAACTGCTCCAGAGCTGCTCTGTAAGGCAAGTAAAAGGGTGTGGGCCCTGCAGCACTACCTGTAGTTTGCATTGTGCGTTGGAAGGCACGAAGTAAGCAGACGGGAGAAGTCAGGATAGTGCGCAAGGGCATAGAAGGGAGCGGCTCAAGAAAAGAGAAGTGGAAACAGACAGCAAACTAGGCTGGAGAGAGACCTGAGACAAAGAGATCTGAATTATACGAGAGCCGACCAAGGGAAACACAAATTATGCAGTCAAGTTTCCCACATTTGGGGAAATCACAGGGGCAGCACAACCAGAGTGCAATGGGTGAGCCTTGCCCTGGGAGAAGCACCTTCATGATCATAGTATCTCACCTGGCAGGTAAGTAGGAGTTGGGCTAGAGCTGGGGAGGGTCGCTGCTCGGGCACCCCCCTGTCAAGTGAAAGAGATCCAACTGAGGCAGCACAAGGGAACTCTCGAAAGAAGAACAAGGCTAGAGGAAGATCTGAGATAAAGAAATCTGATTTTTACCAGAGCTGACCAGAGGAAAGCACAAACACAGTCCCCCACTACCACAAATAATGCAGTCGAGTTTCCCACATTTGGGGAAATCACAGGGGTCAGCATACCCAGAATGCAATGAATGAACCTCACCCTGGGAGAACAATCTTCATGACCATGGTATCGCCTATGCAAAATAAGTATGATTTGGGATAGGGCTGGGGAGGGCCGCTGCTCAGGCACATCTCTGTCAAGTAAAGGAGATTCAACTGAGGCAGCACAAGGGAACTCTCATCTGGGGACAACAACTGCAGGGAGAACACATATTTTCAGATGAACATGGGAGGGCAGAAGGCTGCCTAATACTGAAGCACCCCCAAACAACAAACCAAATGCAACAACTAGTGCAAGCATTCCTGGGGGAAGGCCTGCAGCAGATGGATTTGCATATGGTGATGTCATCCAAACAGTGGGTCAAAGTTGGCTTCAACCCTAGTCTGCATATGAAAAGAGACAAGGGGCGTGCAGGGCATGGCGGCCTTTTGCGGCGCTTGGATGACCCCTAGTTCGCATTACACACCTCCACCCTCCTTCGGTGTGGGGCTCATGTTGGCTATTCCCCAGCCCCTGAAGCATTCAAGCTGATTTCTTGCAGCAGCTTGGCACTGTAACTGCTCCAGAGACGCTCTGTAAGGCATGTAAAAGGGTGTGGGTCCTGCAGCACTACCTGTAGTTTGCATTGTGCGTTGGAAGGCACGAAGTAAGCAGACGGGAGAAGTCAGGATAGTGCGCAAGGGCATAGAAGGGAGCGGCTCAAGAAAAGAGAAGTAGAAACAGACAGCAAACTAGGCTGGAGAGAGACCTGAGACAAAGAGATCTGAATTATACGAGAGCCGACCAGGGGAAACACAAATTATGCAGTCAAGTTTCCCACATTTGGGGAAATCGCAGAAGCAGCACACCCAGAGTGCAATGGGTGAGCCTTGCCCTGGGAGAAGCACCTTCATGATCATAGTATCTCACCTGGCAGGTAAGTAGGAGTTGGGCTAGAGCTGGGGAGTGTCGCTGCTCGGGCACCCCCCTGTCAAGTGAAAGAGATCCAACTGAGGCAGCACAAGGGAACTCTCGAAAGAAGAACAAGGCTAGAGGAAGATCTGAGATAAAGAAATCTGATTTTTACCAG
Source organism: Pseudophryne corroboree (assembly GCF_028390025.1). Lineage (NCBI taxonomy): Eukaryota > Metazoa > Chordata > Amphibia > Anura > Myobatrachidae > Pseudophryne > Pseudophryne corroboree. Next base: position 128,536 of record NW_026970078.1, on the reverse strand, counting down.
AGCTGACCAGAGGAAAGCACAAACACAGTCCCCCACTACCACAAATAATGCAGTTGAGTTTCCCACATTTGGGGAAATCACAGGGGTCAGCATACCCAAAATGCAATGAATGAACCTCACCCTGGGAGAAAAATCTTCATGACCATGGTATCTCCTATGCAAAATAAGTATGATTTGGAATAGGGCTGGGGAGGGCCGCTGCTCATGCACATCTCTGTCAAGTAAAGGAGATTTAACTGAGGCAGCACAAGGGAACTCTCATCTGGGGACAACAACTGCAGGGAGAACACATATTTTCAGATGAACATGGGAGGGCAGAAGGCTGCCTAATACTGAAGCACCCCCAAACAACAAACCAAATGCAACAACTAGTGCAAGCATTCCTGGGGTAGGTTCTGCAGAAGACGGATTTGCATACGGTGATGTCATCCAAGCAGTGGGTCAAAGTTGGCTTCAACCCTCATCTGCATATGAAAAGAGAAAAGGGGCGTGCAGGGCATGGCGGCCTTTTGCGGTGCTTGGATGACCCCTAGTTCGCATTAAACACCTCCACCCTCCTTTGGTGTGGGGCTCATGTTGGCCATGCCCCATCCCCTGAAGCATTCAAGCTGATTTCTTGCAGCAGCTGGGCACTGTAACAGCTCCAGAGCTGCTCTGTAAGGCAAGTAAAAGGGTGTGGGCCCTGCAGCACTACCTGTAGTTTGCATTGTGCATTGGAAGGCACAAAGTAAGCAGACGGGAGGAGAAGTCAGGATAGTGCACAAGGGTATAGAAGGGAGCGGCTGAAGAAAAGAGAAGTGGAAACAGACAGCAAACTAGGCTGGAGAGAGACCTGAGACAAAGAGATCTGAATTATACGAGAGCCGACCAAGGGAAACACAAATTATGCAGTCAAGTTTCCCACATTTGGGGAAATCGCAGGGGCAGCACACACAGAGTGCAATGGGTGAGCCTTGCCCTGGGAGAAGCACCTTCATGATCATAGTATCTCACCTGGCAGGTAAGTAGGAGTTGGGCTAGAGCTGGGGAGGGTCGCTGTTTGGGCACCCCCCTGTCAAGTGAAAGAGATCCAACTGAGGCAGCACAAGGGAACTCTCGAAAGAAGAACAAGGCTAGAGGAAGATCTGAGACAAAGAAATCTGACTTTTTCCAAAGCTGGCCAGAGGAAAGCACAAACACAGTCCCCCACTACCACAAATAATGCAGTCGAGTTTCCCACATTTGGGGAAATCACAGGGGTCAGCATACCCAGAATGCAATGAATGAACCTCACCCTGGGAGAACAATCTTCATGACCATGGTATCGCCTATGCAAAATAAGTATGATTTGGGATAGGGCTGGGGAGGGCCGCTGCTCAGGCACATCTCTGTCAAGTAAAGGAGATTCAACTGAGGCAGCACAAGGGAACTCTCATCTGGGGACAACAACTGCAGGGAGAACACATATTTTCAGATGAACATGTGAGGGCAGAAGGCTGCCTAATACTGAAGCACCCCCAAACAACAAACCAAATGCAACAACTAGTGCAAGCATTCCTGGGGGAAGGCCTGCAGCAGATGGATTTGCATATGGTGATGTCATCCAAGCAGTGGGTCAAAGTTGGCTTCAACCCTCGTCTGCATATGAAAAGAGAAAAGGGGCGTGCAGGGCATGGCGGCCTTTTGCAGCGCTTGGATGACCCCTAGTTTGCATTACACACCTCCTCCCTCCTTCGGTGTGGGGCTCATGTTGGCTATGCCCCAGCCCCTGAAGCATTCAAGCTGATTTCTTGCAGCAGTTGGCACTGTAACTGCTCCAGAGCTACTCTGTAAGGCAAGTAAAAGGGTGTGGGCCCTGCAGCACTACCTGTAGTTCGCATTGTGCGTTGGAAGGCACGAAGTAAGCAGACAGGAGAAGTCAGGATAGTGCGCAAGGGCATAGAAGGGAGCGGCTCAAGAAAAGAGAAGTGGAAACAGACAGCAAACTAGGCTGGAGAGAGACCTGAGACAAAGAGATCTGAATTATACGAGAGCCGACGAGGGGAAACACAAATTATGCAGTCAAGTTTCCCACATTTGGGGAAATCGTAGGAGCAGCACACCCAGAGTGCAATGGTTGAGCCTTGCCCTGGGAGAAGCACCTTCATGATCATAGTATCTCACCTGGCAGGTAAGTAGGAGTTGGGCTAGAGCTGGGGAGGGTCGCTGCTCGGGTTCCCCCCTGTGAAGTGAAGGAGATTCAACTGAAGCAGTACCAGGGAACTCTCGAAAGAAGAACAAGGCTAGAGGAAGATCTGAGACAAAGAAATCTGACTTTTACCAGAGCTGACCAGAGGAAAGCACAAACACAGTCCCCCACTACAACAAATAATGCAGTCGAGTTTCCCACATTTGGGAAAATCACAGGGGTCAGCATACCCAGAATGCAATGAATGAACCTCACCCTGGGAGAACAATCTTCATGACCATGGTATCTCCTATGCAAAATAAGTATGATTTGGGATAGGGCTGGTGAGGGCCGCTGCTCAGGCACATCTCTGTCAAGTAAAGGAGATTCAACTGAGGCAGCACAAGGGAACTCTCATCTGGGGACAACAACTGCAGGGAGACCACATCTTTTCAGATGAACATGGGAGGGCGGAAGGCTGCCTAATACTGAAGCACCATCAAATATCAAACCATGGCCCTCATTCCGAGTTGATCGCTCGCAAGGCGATTTTAGCAGAGTTACACACGCTAAGCCGCCGCCTACTGGGAGTGAATCTTAGCTTCTTAAAATTGCGACCGATGTATTCGCAATATTGCGATTACAAACTACTTAGCAGTTGCAGAGTAGCTTCAGACTTACTCGGCATCTGCGATCAGTTCAGTGCTTGTCGTTCCTGGTTTGACGTCACAAACACTCCCAGAGTTCGCCCAGACACTCCCCCGTTTCTCCGGCCACTCCTGCGTTTTTTCCAGAAACTGTAGCGTTTTTTCCCACACGCCCATAAAACGGCCTGTTTCCGCCCAGTAACACCCATTTCCTGTCAATCACATTACGATCGCCGGAGCGAAGAAAAAGCCGTGAGTAAAAATACTTTCTTCATTGTAAAATTACTTGGCGCAGTCGCAGTGCGAATATTGCGCATGCGTACTAAGCAGAATTTCACTGCGATGCGATGAAATTTACAGAGCGAACGACTCGGAATGAGGGCCCATATGCAACAACTAGTACAAGCACTCCTGGGGGAAGGTCTGCAGCAGACGGATTTGCATACGGTGATGTTATCCAAGCAGTGGGCCAAAGTTGACTGGAACCCTCATCTGCATATGAAAAGAGAAAAGGGGCATGCAGGGCATGGCGGCCTTTTGCAGTGCTTGGATGACCCCTAGTTCGCATTAAACACCCCCACCCTCCTTTGGTGTGGGGCTCATGTTGGCCATGCCCCATCCCCTGATGCATTCAAGCTGATTTCTTGCAGCAGCTGGGCACTGTAACAGCTCCAGAGCTGTTCTGTAAGGCAAGTAAAAGGGTGTGGGCCCTGCAGCACCACCTGTTGTTCGCATTGTGCGTTGGAAGGCACAAATTAAGCAGACGGGAGGAGAAGTCAGGATAGTGCGCAAGGGCATTCTTTTCTCTTAGTCCGGGGGCAAGGCTTCAAAATGGGGTCTGCAACGGAGGAAACACAGGGGGCGTGGTCACAGCAGCTTTTCTCTACAGTCTGCACCAGCAGGAGCCTACACCATTTTTTATGATCACGCTGAACTGAAGTGCGACTGCAATTACAGCATGGTCAAGAAGGGAGGCGTCATGCTGGGTGGCCATGCCCTGTCACTGTGCAGGAGCCAGCACCGCTCACACACTAGTCCCCGGGTGCAGCCCCCAACCCCCGGGACACCCAGAGCAACAAAATGTAGATTCAGGCCACCAGGCCACGCCCCTACCTATGAAACCATGCCTCCTTTTTACCATTGCGCTGTTTATCTGCGCGCACTGCATTACAATCTCCCTCGCCACCTCTCTGGGTGTCACCAGTGATAGTGACACCTCTGCCATGCTTGTAGCAGCTGGTCCTAAGATCTACGCCTCAAGCCCTGAGTGTTTGCCCTTGTGACTTGTTGATCATCATAGCGAAGCAGATGCTTACAGAAAACTGCAGGGGCTTAGATTGAAAATAAAAAAAATTGATGGGTATAAGGTAGAGAGGAGCGGGTTCGGTTCTCCGAGAACCGAATTCCCCACGAACTTCACGTGGTTTACACTGGTCCGAGGCAGGCTCGGTTGTTCCCGCCTGACTCGGAAAACCTGAACAAGGGAAAATGTCATCATCCCGCTGTCAGATTCTCGTGAGATTCGGATTCCATATAAAGAGCTGCGCGTTGCTGCCATTTTTACTCGTGCATTGAAGAGAGAGCGGAGAGGACGTGGCTATGTTCTCTCAGTGGAAATCTCAATATCAGTGCTCAGTATCAGTGGTTACTTATTGCTGCTCAGTAATACTAGTAGTGTGTCTCTCCTGCTCAGTGTCAGTTCTCAGTAGTATCCTCATCAGTGCTCAGTATCACTGCTCATTGTCTTGTGCTGCATTGTGGTGCTCAGCATACTACAGTACATTACTAATAGTCCAGTGCTGCATCTTGCTGCTCAGTGTCAGTTCTAGTATCCTCATCAGTGCTCACTATCACTGCTCATTGCATTGTGGTGTTCTGTATACTACAGTAACATAGTAATATAGTATATATAGAGGAGCGGGTTCGGTTCTCCGAGAACCGAATTCCCGACGAACTCCACGTGGTTTACACTGGTCCGAGGCAGGCTCGGTTGTTCCCGCCTGACTCGGAAAACCTGAACAAGGGAAAATGTCATCATCCCGCTGTCGGATTCTCGCGAGATTCGGATTCCATATAAAGAGCTGCGCGTTGCCGCCATTTTTACTCTTGCATTGAAGAGAGAGCGGAGAGGACGTGGCTATGTTCTCTCAGTGGAAATCTCAATATCAGTGCTCAGTATCAGTGGTTACTTATTGCTGCTCAGTAATACTAGTAGTGTGTCTCTCCTGCTCAGTGTCAGTTCTCAGTAGTATCCTCATCAGTGCTCAGTATCACTGCTCATTGTCTTGTGCTGCATTGTGGTGCTCAGCATACTACAGTACATTACTAATAGTCCAGTGCTGCATCTTGCTGCTCAGTGTCAGTTCTAGTATCCTCATCAGTGCTCACTATCACTGCTCATTACATTGTGGTGTTCTGTATACTACAGTAACATAGTAATATAGTAACATATAGTAACATAGTTTTTGAGGTTGAATAGAGGCAAATTGCCCATCGTGTTCAACCTGTTTTAAGTTGTGATGATTCTACATACTTGCTGAATAATGTTTTATGACTAGTTAGCTACTATAACTCATGTTACCCCCGGATTAACCATGTTGATATTTTAAGTATTATAACCTTGGATAGCTTTTTCATTCAGAAATGTATCCATTCCTTTTTTAAATCCAATTACAGAGTCCGCCATTACCACCTTCCCTGGCAGGGAATTCCACATCCTGATTGCCCTAACAGTGAAGATCATAGTATCTCACCTGGCAGGTAAGTAGGAGTTGGGCTAGAGCTGTGGAGGATTGCTGCTCGGGCACCCCCTGTCAAGTGAAGGAGATCCAACTGAGGCAGCACAAGGGAACTCTCGAAAGAAGAACAAGGCTAGAGGAAGATCTGAGACAAAGAAATCTGACTTTTACCAGAGCTGACCAGAGGAAAGCACAAACACAGTCCCCCACTACCACAAATAATGCAGTCGAGTTTCCCACATTTGGGGAAATCACAGGGGTCAGCATACCCAGAGTGCAATGAATGAACCTCACCCTGGGAGAACAATCTTCATGACCATGGTATCTCCTATGCAAAATAAGTATGATTTGGGATAGGTCTGGGGAGGGCCGCTGCTCAGGCACATCTCTGTCAAGTAAAGGAGATTCAACTGAGGCAGCACAAGGGAACTCTCATCTGGGGACAACAACTGCAGGGAGAACACATATTTTCAGATGAACATGGGAGGGCAGAAGGCTGCCTAATACTGAAGCACCCCCAAACAACAAACCAAATGCAACTACTAGTGCAAGCATTCCTGGGGGAAGGCCTGCAGCAGACGGATTTGCATATGGTGATGTCATCCAAGCAGTGGGTCAAAGTTGGCTTCAACCCTCGTCTGCATATGAAAATAAAAAAGGGGTGTGCAGGGCATGGCGGCCTTTTGTGGCGCTTGGATGACCCCTAGTTCGCATTAAACACCTCCACCCTCCTTCGGTGTGGGGCTCATGTTGGCTATGCCCCAGCCCCTGAAGCATTCAAGCTGATTTCTTGCAGCAGCTGGGCACTGTAACAGCTCCAGAGCTGCTCTGTAAAGCAAGTAAAAGGGTGTGGGCCCTGCAGCACTACCTGTAGTTTGCAATGTGCGTTGGAAGGCACAAAGTAAGCAGACGGGGAAGTCAGGATAGTGCACAAGGGCATAGAAGGGAGCGGCTCAAGAAAAGAGAAGTGGAAACAGACAGCAAACTAGGCTGGAGAGAGACCTGAGACAAAGAGATCTGAATTATACGAGAGCCGACCAGAGGAAACACAAATTATGTAATCAAGTGTCCCACATTTGGGGAAATCGTAGGAGCAGCACACCCAGAGTGCATTGGGTGAGCCTTGCCCTGGGAGAAGCACCTTCCTGATCATAGTATCTCACCTGGCAGGTAAGTAGGAGTTGGGCTAGAGCTGGGGAGGGTCGCTGTACGGGCACCCCCCTGTCAAGTTAAGGAGATCCAACTGAGGCAGCACAAGGAAACTCTCGAAAAAAGAACAAGGCTAGATGAAGATCTGAGACATAGAAATCTGACTTTTACCAGAGCTGACCAGAGGAAAGCACAAACACAGTCCCCCACTACAACAAATAATGCAGTCGAGTTTCCCACATTTGGGGAAATCACAGGGGTCAGCATACCCAGAATGCAATGAATGAACCTCACCCTGGGAGAACAATCTTCATGATAATGGTATCTCCTATGCAAAATAAGTATGATTTGGGATAGGGCTGGGGAGGGCCGCTGCTCAGGCACATCTCTGTCAAGTAAAGGAGATTCAACTGAGGCAGCACAAGGGAACTCTCATCTGGGGACAACAACTGCAGGGAGAACACATATTTTCAGATGAAAATGGGAGAGCAGAAGGCTGCCTAATACTGAAGCACCCCCAAACAACAAACCAAATGCAACAACTAGTACAAGCATTCCTGGGAAAAGGTCTGCAGAAGACGGATTTGCATACGGTGATGTCATCCAAGCAGTGGGCCAAAGTTGACTGGAACCCTCATCTGCATATGAAAAGAGAAAAGGGTTATGCAGGGCATGGCGGCCTTTTGCGGTGCTTGGATGACCCCTAGTTCGCATTAAACACCTTCATTCTCCTTCGGTGTGGGGCTCATGTTGGCTATGCCCCAGCCCCTGAAGTATTCAAGCTGATTTCTTGCAGCAGCTGGGCACTGTAACAGCTCCAGAGCTGCTCTGTAAGGCAAGTAAAAGGGTGTGGGCCCTGCAGAACTACCTGTAGTTCGCATTGTGCGTTGGAAGGCACAAAGTAAGCAGACGGGAGAAGTCAGGATAGTGCGCAAGGGCATAGAAGGGAGCGGCTCAAGAAAAGAGAAGTGGAAACAGGCAGCAAACTAGGCTGGAGAGAGACCTGAGACAAAGAGATCTAAATTATACGAGAGCCGACCAGGGGAAACACAAATTATGCAGTCAAGTGTCCCACATTTGGGGAAATCGCAGGAGCAGCACACCCAGAGTGCAATGGGTGAGCCTTGCCCTGGGAGAAGCACCTTCATGATCATAGTATCTCACCTGGCAGGTAAGTAGGAGTTGGGCTAGAGCTGGGGAGGGTTGCTGCTCGGGTACCCCCCTGTCAAGTGAAGGAGATCCAACTGAGGCAGCACAAGGGAACTCTCGAAAGAAGAACAAGGCTAGAGGAAAATCTGAGACAAAGAAATCTGACTTTTACCAGAGCTGACCAGAGGAAAGCACAAACACAGTCCCCCACTACCACAAATAATGCAGTCGAGTTTCCCACATTTGGGGAAATCACAGGGGTCAGCATACCCAAAATGCAATGAATGAACCTCACCCTCGGAGAACAATCTTCATGACCATGGTATCTCCTATGCAAAATAAGTATGATTTGGTATAGGGCTGGGGAGGGCCGCTGCTCAGGCACATCTCTGTCAAGTAAAGGAGATTCAACTAAGGCAGCACAAGGGAACTCCCATCTGGGGACAACAACTGCAGGGAGAACACATATTTTCAGATGAACATGGTTGGGCAGAAGGCTGCCTAATACTGAAGCACCCCCAAACAACAAACCAAATGCAACAACTAGTACAAGCATTCCTGGGGGAAGTTCTGCAGAAGACGGATTTGCATACGGTGATGTCATCCAAGCAGTGGGCCAAAGTTGGCTGGAACCCTCATCTGCATATGAAAAGAGAAAAGGGGTATGCAGGGCATGGCGGCCTTTTGCGGCGCTTGGATGACCCTTAGTTCGCATTAAACGCCCCCACCCTCCTTCGGTGTGGGGCTCATGTTGGCTATGCCCCAGCCCCTGAAGCATTCAAGCTGATTTCTTGCAGCAGCTGGGCACTGTAACAGCTCCAGAGCTGCTCTGTACGGCAAGTAAAAGGGTGTGGGCCCTGCAGCACTACCTGTAGTTTGCATTGTGCATTGGAAGGTACTTAAGAATAGAGAAGTGGAAACAGACAGCAAACTAGGCTGGAGAGAGACCTGAGACAAAGAGATCTGAATTATACGAGAGCCGACCAGGGGAAACACAAATTATGCAGTCAAGTTTCCCACATTTGGGGAAATCGCAGGGGCAGCACATCCAGAGTGCAATGGGTGAGCCTTGCCCTGGGAGAAGCACCTTCATGATTATAGTATCTCACCTGGCAGGTAAGTAGAAGTTGGGCTAGAGCTGGGGAGGGTCGCTGCTCGGGCACCCCCCTGTCAAGTGAAGGAGATCCAACTGAGGCAGCACAAGGGAACTCTCGAAAGAAGAACAAGGCTAGAGGAAGAACTGAATCAAAGAAATCTGACTTTTACCAGAGCTGACCAGAGGAAAGCACAAACACAGTCCCCCACTACCACAAATAATGCAGTTGAGTTTCCCACATTTGGGGAAATCACAGGGGTCAGCATACCCAGAATGCAATGAATGAACCTCACCCTGGGAGAACAATCTTCAAGACCATGGTCTCTCCTATGCAAAATAAGTATGATTTGGGATAGGGCTGGGGAGGGCCGCTGCTCAGGCACATCTCTGTCAAGTAAAGGAGATTCAACTGAGGCAGCACAAGGGAACTCTCATCTGGGGACAACAACTGCAGGGAGAACACATATTTTCAGATGAACATGGGAGGGCAGAAGGCTGCCTAATACTGAAGCACCCCCAAACAACAAACCAAATGCAACAACTAGTGCAAGCATTCCTGGGGGAAGGCCTGCAGCAGATGGATTTGCATATGGTGATGCCATCCAAGCAGTGGGTCAAAGTTGGCTTCAACCCTCGTCTGCATATGAAAAGAGAAAAGGGGCGTGCAGGGCATGGCGGCCTTTTGCGGCGCTTGGATGACCCCTAGTTCGCATTACACACCTCCACCCTCCTTCGGTGTGGGGCTCATGTTGGCTATGCCCCAGCCCCTGAAGCATTCAAGCTGATTTCTTGCAGCAGCTGGGCACTGTAACTGCTCCAGAGCTGCTCTGTAAGGCAAGTAAAAGGGTGTGGGCCCTGCAGCACTACCTGTAGTTTGCATTGTGCGTTGGAAGGCACGAAGTAAGCAGACGGGAGAAGTCAGGATAGTGCGCAAGGGCATAGAAGGGAGCGGCTCAAGAAAAGAGAAGTGGAAACAGACAGCAAACTAGGCTGGAGAGAGACCTGAGACAAAGAGATCTGAATTATACGAGAGCCGACCAAGGGAAACACAAATTATGCAGTCAAGTTTCCCACATTTGGGGAAATCACAGGGGCAGCACAACCAGAGTGCAATGGGTGAGCCTTGCCCTGGGAGAAGCACCTTCATGATCATAGTATCTCACCTGGCAGGTAAGTAGGAGTTGGGCTAGAGCTGGGGAGGGTCGCTGCTCGGGCACCCCCCTGTCAAGTGAAAGAGATCCAACTGAGGCAGCACAAGGGAACTCTCGAAAGAAGAACAAGGCTAGAGGAAGATCTGAGATAAAGAAATCTGATTTTTACCAGAGCTGACCAGAGGAAAGCACAAACACAGTCCCCCACTACCACAAATAATGCAGTCGAGTTTCCCACATTTGGGGAAATCACAGGGGTCAGCATACCCAGAATGCAATGAATGAACCTCACCCTGGGAGAACAATCTTCATGACCATGGTATCGCCTATGCAAAATAAGTATGATTTGGGATAGGGCTGGGGAGGGCCGCTGCTCAGGCACATCTCTGTCAAGTAAAGGAGATTCAACTGAGGCAGCACAAGGGAACTCTCATCTGGGGACAACAACTGCAGGGAGAACACATATTTTCAGATGAACATGGGAGGGCAGAAGGCTGCCTAATACTGAAGCACCCCCAAACAACAAACCAAATGCAACAACTAGTGCAAGCATTCCTGGGGGAAGGCCTGCAGCAGATGGATTTGCATATGGTGATGTCATCCAAACAGTGGGTCAAAGTTGGCTTCAACCCTCGTCTGCATATGAAAAGAGACAAGGGGCGTGCAGGGCATGGCGGCCTTTTGCGGCGCTTGGATGACCCCTAGTTCGCATTACACACCTCCACCCTCCTTCGGTGTGGGGCTCATGTTGGCTATTCCCCAGCCCCTGAAGCATTCAAGCTGATTTCTTGCAGCAGCTGGGCACTGTAACTGCTCCAGAGACGCTCTGTAAGGCAAGTAAAAGGGTGTGGGTCCTGCAGCACTACCTGTAGTTTGCATTGTGCGTTGGAAGGCACGAAGTAAGCAGACGGGAGAAGTCAGGATAGTGCGCAAGGGCATAGAAGGGAGCGGCTCAAGAAAAGAGAAGTAGAAACAGACAGCAAACTAGGCTGGAGAGAGACCTGAGACAAAGAGATCTGAATTATACGAGAGCCGACCAGGGGAAACACAAATTATGCAGTCAAGTTTCCCACATTTGGGGAAATCGCAGAAGCAGCACACCCAGAGTGCAATGGGTGAGCCTTGCCCTGGGAGAAGCACCTTCATGATCATAGTATCTCACCTGGCAGGTAAGTAGGAGTTGGGCTAGAGCTGGGGAGGGTCGCTGCTCGAGCATCCCCCTGTCAAGTAAAGGAGATTCAACTGAGGCAGCACAAGGGAACTCTCATCTGGGGACAACAACTGCAGGGAGAACACATATTTTCAGATAAAAATCTTGGTCATGCTCTGGTTTCTCTTCAGAACGAACAAATCTTTCGCCTTTTACTAAAGATTTCCGTGGAGAGGAGCAAAACCGAGTTTTATCTCAATTTTTGCATGCCCCATGTTTTTGGGGTTTCTTTTATCGGTTTAAAGATAGAATGAGTGTGCTTTAATGTAAGCTCATTTGCATAGAAATGACAGTAAATGTTTGTTTCTTTTCAAACAGAACTTTCTTGACCATGCTACTTGCTTGAAAGATCTGGGAGCACATGGAATACAGTACAAACCATGCTTATAGCAAGGAGAAGACAGGTGAGAAATCTGCTTTCTTTCAAATTGGGCACTCACTTTGATCTGAATGAGGACTGCTGGCACGGCACTCAGGCGACAGGTGGAATCTTGGTCATGCTCTGGTTTCTCTTCAGAACGAACAAATCTTTCGCCTTTTACTAAAGATTTCCGTGGAGAGGAGCAAAACTGAGTTTTATCTCAATTTTTGCATGCCCCATATTATTGGGGTTTCTTTTATCGGATTAAAGACAGAACGAGTGTGCTTTCTTGTTAGCTTTAATGTAAGTTTATTTGCATAACAATGACAATAAATGTCTGTTTCTTTTCAAGCAGAACTTTCTTGACCATACTAATTGCTTGAAAGATCTGGGAGCACATGGAAAAGAGTACAAACCATGCTTATAGCAAGGGGAAGCCTGGTGAGAAATCTGCTTTCTTTCTTTCAAATTGGGCGCTCACTTTGATCTGAATGAGGACTGCTGGCATGGCACTCAGGCGACAGGTGGAATCTTGGTCATGCTCTGGTTTCTCTTCAGAATGAACAAATCTTTTGCCTTTTACTAAAGATTTCCGTGGAGAGGAGCAAAACTGAGTTTTATCTCAATTTTTGCATGCCCCGTCTTATTGGGGTTTCTTTTATCAGTTTAAAGATAGAACGAGTGTGCTTTAATGTAAGCTCATTTGCGTAGAAATGACAGTAAATGTTTGTTTCCTTTCAAACAGAACTTTCTTGACTATACTAATTGCTTGAAAGATCTGGGAGCACATGGAAAAGAGTACAAACCATGTTTATAGCAAGGGGAAGCCTGGTGAGAAATCTGCTTTCTTTCTTTCAAATTGGGTGCTCACTTTGAGCTGAATGAGGACTGCTGGCATGGCACTCAGGCGACAGGTAGAATCTTGGTCATGCTGTGGTTTCTCTTCAGAACGAACAAATCTTTCGCCTTTTACTAAAGATTTCCGTGGAGAGGAGCAAAACTGAGTTTTATCTCAATTTTTGCATGCCCCATCTTATTGGGGTTTTATTTTATTGGTTTAAAGATAGAACGAGTGTGCTTTAATGTAAGCTCATTTGCATAGAAATGACAGTAAATGTTTGTTTCTTTTCAAACAGAACTTTCTTGACCACACTAATTGTTTGAAAGATCTGGGAGCACATGGAAAAGAGTACAAACCATGTTTATAGCAAGGGGAAGCCTGGTGAGAAATCTGCTTTCTTTCATTCAAATTGGGTGCTCACTTTCAGCTGAATGAGAACTGCTGGCATGGCACTCAGGCGACAGGTGGAATCTTGGTCATGCTCTGGTTTCTCTTCAGAACTAACAAATATTTCGCCTTTTATTAAAGATTTCCGTGGAGAGGAGCAAAACTGAGTTTTATCTCAATTTTTGCATGCCCCATATTATTGGGGTTTCTTTTATCAGTTTAAAAACAGAACGAGTGTGCTTTCTTGTTAGCTTTAATGTAAGTTTATTTGCATAACAATGACAGTAAATGTTTGTTTCTTTTCAAACAGAACTTTCTTGACCATGCTACTTGCTTGAAAGATCTGGGAGCACATGGAAAACAGTACAAACCATGCAGTATCACAAGAGCCTTTATTTGATCTTTCATGAAGATAGAGCAGAATTGAGGACACGTCAACAATTTCTGCCGAAGGTGGTTCATCTTTCCACATGGTGCCTTTGGCCACTGACACCTTCGTTGAGTCAAAGTCTCTGGCTGTGGTCAGAACTTTGAAAATTTATGTCACCAGAACGGTTCAGATTAGGAAAACAGAGGCTCTGTTTGTCCTGTATGCTCCCAACATGATTGGGTGTCCTGCTTCCATGCAGACCATTATGCGCTGGATCTGTGGTAAGATTCAGCATGCTCATTCCACGGCAGGATTGCCGTTACTGAATTAGGTGAAGACCCATTCTACTAGAAAGGTGGGTTCATCCTGGGCAGCTGGTCGGGGAGTCTCGGCATTGCAACTTTGCCGAGCAGCTATTTAGTAAACACTTTTGCTAAGTTTTACAAGTTTGATACCTTGGCTGATGATAACCTCAAGTTGGGTTATTCGGTGCTGCAGAGTCGTACGCACTCTCCCACCCGTTCAAGAGCTTTGGTATAACCCCATGGTTCTTAATGTGACCCCAGCATCCTCTAGGTCGTATGAGAAAATAGGATTTTAATACCTACCGGTAAATCCTTTTCTCTTAGTACGTAGAGGATGCTGGGCACCTGTCCCAGTCCATACTGTGTCTGCAGTTATTACTTGTGGTTATACACATGTTGTGTTACGGTTCTGGTCAGCTTTTTGCTGCAATTGTTCATGCCGTTGGCTTGTGTTCTGTTGAATGCCACGTTCTGCGGCATGCTTAAGGTGTGAGCTGGTAAGATGCTCACCTTAGTTTAACAATAAATCCTTTCCTCGAAATGTCCGTCTCCCTGGGCACAGTTCCTATAACTGGAGTCTGGAGGAGGGGCATAGAGGGAGGAGCCAGTTCACACCCTTTGAAAGTCTTAAAGTGCCCATGTCTCTTGCGGATCCCGTCTATACCCCATGGTTCTTAATGTGACCCCAGCATCCTCTACGGACTAAGAGAAAAGGATGCCCTTGTGTACTATCCTGACTTCTCCTCCCGTCTGCTTACTTTGTGCCTTCCAACGCACAATGCGAACTACAGGTGGTGCTGCAGGGCCCACACCCTTTTACTTGCCTTACAGAGCAGCTCTGGAGCTGTTACAGTGCCCAGCTGCTGCAAGAAATCAGCATGAATGCTTCAGGGGATGGGGCATGGCCAACATGAGCCCCACACCAAAGGAGGGTGGGGGTGTTTAATGCGAACTAGGGGTCATCCAAGCACTGCAAAAGGCCGCCATGCCCTGCATGCCCCTTTTCTCTTTTTATATGCAGATGAGGGTTCCAGCCAACTTTGGCCCACTGCTTGGATGACATCACCGTATGCAAATCCGTCTGCTGCAGACCTTCCCCCAGGAATGCTTGTACTAGTTGTTGGATATGGTTTGATATTTGATGGTGCTTCAGTATTAGGCAGCCTTCCGCCATCCCATGTTCATCTGAAAAGATGTGGTCTCCCTGCAGTTGTTGTCCCCAGACGAGAGTTCCCTTGTGCTTCCTCAGTTGAATCTCCTTAACTTGACGGGGGAGGGGCTGCCCGAGCTGCCACCCTCCCCAGCCCTATCCCAACTCATACTTATTTTACATATTAGATCTCTTGATCATGAAGATTGTTCTCACAGGGTGAGGTTCATCCATTATATTTTAAAATAGGAAGGTACAAATTACATATTTGAATTGCATCTATGTGCTGGATTCAAATGTCCCCCCCCCTTCCTTTCTCAATTGTGCCCGTCAGCAGCTATTCTAAGGTTGCTGCCAATGGGTGTGACACATTAATTTCTTCTGTGGGGTACACTGGACTCCACAAGGATTCACATTGGGGTGTAGAGTAGGATCTTGATCTGAGGCACCAACCGGCTCAAAGCTTTTGACTGTTCCCAAGAAGCTCAGTGCATTCTCCTCTATAACCCCGCTTCCATGAACAGGGAGCTCAGTTTGTAGTTGGTGCCTTCAGTAGCAGGCCAATTAACAGGGGCCTGCCTCAGGCAGCCTATTCTTAGCTATTAATTTTGACAAGAAAAGAAGAACTTGTTTTATGAGAATCTACAAGGGCTGCAGCAGGCTAGGTCTAATAGACATCTTTACTGCAGCTTCATCACTCCCAGCGGCGCTATATACTCCCGTGCCCTGGTTGCTGGGTCACTGCAGCGGAGGCTCCGGTTTCATCCTAAGGTCAGTCACACACACACCACCCTTCCGGATCACGAGGCCGCTGATGAAGGGGAGCGAGGCCGTAGGGGGTGGGCCGTGTGCGCACTGCGGTGGACACTGATTACTGGGCAGCCGCTCCACTAGCCACCAGGTACAGTTAAGGAGCACAGGTCTGGGGGTTTTTCTCCTATATTAACCCAATTTTGTACTGCCCGCAGCGCATTGTGATAGGTAATAGGGCCTGATTCAGGTTGGATTGCAATCACAATAAGCGATCCAACTGCAAAAATTGCTAAGAGCATACGCATGTGCCTGCATTTTCTGCGGCACCCCGCAGAGAATGTGATCGCCTCTGCCTGTCAATCGGGGCGGGGAAGGGGGGGAGAGGTGGGTCAGCAACACTCCATTTCCAAGTCAGGGATGGAGCGGTGCGGGGGCAAGGCTTCAAAATGGGGTCTGCAACGGAGGAGACACAGGGGGCGTGGTCACAGCGGCTGTATGACATCACATTCAGCCGCTGTGATCACAAAAATGGTGGCGGCTTCCTGCGCGCACATACAGTCTGCACCAGCAGGAGCCTACACCATTTTTTATGATCACGCTGAACTGCAGTGCGACTGCAATTACAGCATGGTCAAGAAGGGAGGCGTCATGCTGGGTGGCCATGCCCTGTCACTGTGCAGGAGCCAGCACCGCTCACACACTAGTCCCCGGGTGCAGCCCCCAACCCCCGGGACACCCGGAGCAACAAAATGTAGATTCAGGCCACCAGGCCACGCCCCTACCTATGAAACCATGCCTCCTTTTTACCATTGCGCTGCTTATCTGCGCGCACTGCATTACAATCTCCCTCGCCACCTCTCTGGGTGTCACCAGTGATAGTGACACCTCTGCCATGCTTGTAGCAGCTGGTCCTAAGATCTACGCCTCAAACCCTGAGTGTTTGCCCTTGTGACTTGTTGATCATCATAGCGAAGCAGATGCTTACAGAAAACTGCAGGGGCTTAGATTGAAAATAAAAAAATTGATGGGTATAAGGTAGAGAGGAGCGGGTTCGGTTCTCCGAGAACCGAATTCCCCACGAACTCCACGTGGTTTACACTGGTCCGAGGCAGGCTCGGTTGTTCCCGCCTGACTCGGAAAACCTGAACAAGGGAAAATGTCATCATCCCGCTGTCGGATTCTCGCGAGATTCGGTTTCCATATAAAGAGCTGCGCGTTGCTGCCATTTTTACTCGTGCATTGAAGAGAGAGCGGAGAGGACGTGGCTATGTTCTCTCAGTGGAAATCTCAATATCAGTGCTCAGTATCAGTGGTTACTTATTGCTGCTCAGTAATACTAGTAGTGTGTCTCTCCTGCTCAGTGTCAGTTCTCAGTAGTATCCTCATCAGTGCTCAGTATCACTGCTCATTGTCTTGTGCTGCATTGTGGTGCTCAGCATACTACAGTACATTACTAATAGTCCAGTGCTGCATCTTGCTGCTCAGTGTCAGTTCTAGTATCCTCATCAGTGCTCACTATCACAGCTCATTGCATTGTGGTGTTCTGTATACTACAATAACATAGTAATATAGTAACATAGTTTTTGAGGTTGAATAGAGGCAAATTGCCCATCGTGTTCAACCTGTTTTAAGTTGTGATGATTCTACATACTTGCTGAATAATGTTTTATGACTAGTTAGCTACTATAACTCATGTTACCCCCGGATTAACCATGTTGATATTTTAAGTATTATAACCTTGGATAGCTTTTTCATTCAGAAATGTATCCATTCCTTTTTTAAATCCAATTACAGAGTCCGCCATTACCACCTTCCCTGGCAGGGAATTCCACATCCTGATTGCCCTAACAGTGAAGAAACCTTTCCTCCATTGCGTTCTGAACTTTCCTCCAGTCGCAGCGAGTGACCACGTGTTCTTTTAATAAATAATTCCTCTGATAACTCTTTGTTATGTATCTTTACATATTTGAAGATATTAATAATATCTCCTCTTAGGCACCTCTTTTCTAGTGTATAAATATTCAGCATAGTAAGTCTTTCCTTATAGTCCAGTACTTTTAGGCCTTTAATCAATTTAGTCTTCAGGATCTCTTACACTTCCATGAGCAGCAGAGTAGTGCAATGGAAGCATGCTGGGCCCATAACCCAGAGGTCGATTGATCGAAACTATCCTCTGCTATGTGCATTTTTTTTTTTATAATTAAAGTAATCAAAAACTGGGATTGATATTTTGGCTCTTTTATTTTTACTTAAAGTACAATAACTTTTATCATTTTAATTTGTTTTAATAGTATATTGACAGCATTGTTTTCTTTAAAAAATCCACTTAATTTTCTTTACCCTATTACTGAAATGGTAATTGACAAAAACAAACTACATTGTCACCAGAAGAGCAATGCAAAATGTACAAGTGATATATGAAAATCATCTTCCATCTTGAATTTCAATGATGCATTGGGACAACAATTTGTGAGAAACATCTTCACCCACAAAGAAAGATTTTCTTAATTCCTTACCTGTGTGCTGATTAGATATCACCTTGTTTTCACATTAAACAGACTTCCCCGTGAGGAAGCAGCAAGGATGCAGTGACGTTTCCTGGTGTCAACCTGTATTATTTCAGTAGACATTGAAATGAGGATGCATCTTTGATGCCTTTCCAATGAAGCAAGTTTATTTCAGTAATAGGTGAAAAACCATTCCTACAAAGGTGTTAATCAGAGACTTGGCTTTGTGGACACTTTTCAGAGAGCAAATTTGTTAGCATAAACATAAAATCAGAAAATGAAGAGCTGTTTAATCACTCAATTGGATTTTTCTGCCAGCATATTTTTTTTTCTCTGCAACCCACTGCTAAATTGTGCTTCCTAGCTGTTTTTTTTATAAAATCACTTAATCAAATCTAACTCTGATTACATCAGAGAAGGCCAGGTACCCTACACCATAAGGGGGGTTTTTGAAATTTTGACTTGTCTACTTAAAGATCACCAAAATCTGATTACAAGGTCAATTACATCCCTGGGTGGGATTGAACCACCAACCTTTTGGTTAATAGCCAAACATGCTAACCGATTGCGCCACAGAGACACCTTGCAAAAGTCAATACTGACAAAGGCTAATAATCATTCATCTAGAACGTTTCCTAGAAAAACTTTAAAAAGTCAATAATCTGGAGAATTTTTGTAAGAAACACATTGGTACTTTCCCATGATGAGTGAGTGCTTCAGGATTTCTTGCACTTACATGGGCTATTAACCAAAAGGTTGGTGGTTCAATCCCACCCAGGGATGTAATTGACCTTGTCATCAGATTTTGGTGATCTTTAAGTAGACAAGTCAAAATTTCAAACCCCCTCTTATGGTGTAGGGTACCTGGCCTTCTCTGACGTAATCAGAGTTAGATTTAATTAAGTGATTTTATAAAAAACAGCTAGGAAGCACAATTTAGCAGTGGGTTGCAGAGAAAAAAATAACATTTTAAACCTACCGGTAATTTTTTTTTCTCGTAGTCCGTAGAGGATGATGGGGACTCCGTAAGGACCATGGGGGATAGACGGGCTCCGCAGCAGACATGGGCACTTTAAGAAAGACTTTAGATCTGGGTGTGCACTGGCTCCTCCCTCTATGCCCCTCCTCCATACCTCAGTTAGAGAAACTGTGCCCAGAGGAGACAGACAGTACGAGGAAAGGATTTTTGTTAATCCAAGGTCAAGATTCATACCAGCCACACCAATCACACCGTATAACTTGTGATATACTACCCAGTTAACAGTATGAATCAAATCTAACTCTGATTACATCAGAGAAGGCCAGGTACCCTACACCATAACAGGGGTTTTCGAAATTTTGACTTGTCTACTTAAAGATCAACAAAATCTGATAACAAGTTCAATTACGTCCCTGGGTGGGATTGAACCACCAACCTTTTGGTTAATAGCCGTACACACTAACTGATTGCGCCACAGCAAAACTTTGCAAAAGTGCATACTGACAAAGGCTAATAAGCATTCATCTAGAACGTTTCCTATAAAAACTTTAAATAGTCAATAATCTGGAGAGTTTTTGTAAGATGTTTCTTCCATCAACCAATGAAGAAACACATTGGTACTTTCCCATGATGAGTGAGTGCTTCAGGATCTCTTGCACTTACATGTACAGCAGAGTACTGTAATGGAAGCATGCTGGGTCCATAACCCAGAGGTAGGCAGATTGAAACTATCCTCTGATATATGACTTGTCTACTTAAATATTACCAAAATTTGATCACAAGGTCAATTACTTCCCTGGATGGGATTGAACCACCAACCTTTTGATTAATAGCTGAACACACTAACCGATTGCGCCACAGAGACACTTTGCAAAAAGTACATACTGACAAAGACTAATAAGCATTCATCTAGAACGTTTCCTAGAAAAACTTTAAAAAGTCAATAATCTGGAGAGTTTTTGTAAGATGTTTCTTCCAGCAACCAATGAAGAAACACATTGGTACTTTCCCATGATGAGTGAGTGCTTCAGGATCTCTTGCACTTACATGTGCAGCAGAGTACTGCAATGGAAGCATGCTGGGCCCATAACCCAGAGGTAGGCAGATTGAAACTATCCTTTGCTATATGCATTTTTTTTTTGTTCATTAAAGTAATCCAAAACTGGGATTGATATTTTAGCTTTTATTTTTACTTAAAGTACAATAACTTTTACCATTTTAATTTGTTTTAATAGTATATTGACAGTGTTGTTTTCTTTCAAAAATCCATTTAATTTTCTTTACCCGATTATTAAAATGGTAATTGACTAAAACAAACTACATTGTCACCAGAAGAGCAATACAAAATGTACAAGTGATATATTAAAATCATCTTTCCAGCTTGAATTTCAATGATGCATTGGGGCAACGATTTTGTGAGAAACATCTTCACCCTTAAATAAAGATTTTCTTTATTCCTTACCTGTGTGCTAATTAGATATCACCTTGTTTTCACATTAAACAGACTTCCACATGAGAAAGCAGCAAGGATGCAGTGGCGTTAATGTTTCCTGGTGTCAACCTGTATTATTTCAGTAGATATTGAAATGAGGATGCATCTTGCTGCCTTTCCAATGAAGCAAGTTTAATTTAGTAATAGGTGAAAAACCATCCCTACAAAGATGTTAATCAGATACTTGGCTTTGTGGACACTTTTCAGAGAACAAATTAGTTAGCATAAAAATAAAGCCAGAAAATGAAGAGCTGTTTAATCACTCAATTGGATTTTTCTGCCAGCATATTTCTTTTTCTCTGCAACCCACTGCTAAATTGTGCTTCCTAGCTGTTTTTTTATAAAATCACTGATTCAAATCTAACTCTGATTACATCAGAGTAGGCCAGGTACCCTACACCATAAGAAAAGGGTTTGAAATTTTGACTTGTCTACTTAAAGATCACCAAAATCTGATAACAAGGTCAATTACATCGTTGGGTGGGATTGAACCACCAACCCTTTGATTAATAACCAAACACACTAACCGATTGCGCCACAGAGACACTTTACAAACATACATACTGACAAAGGCTAATAAGCATTCATCTAGAACGTTTCCTAGAAAAACTTTAAAAAGTCAATAATCTGGAGAGTTTTTGTAAGATGTTTCTTCCATCAACCAACGAAGAAACACATTGGTACTTTCCCATGATGAGTGAGTGCTTCAGGATCTCTTGCACTTACATGTGCAGCAGAGTACTGCAATGGAAACATGCTGGGCCCATAACCCAGAGGTAGGCAGATTGAAACTATCCTCTGCTATATGCATTTTTTTTTGTTAATTAAAGTAATCCAAAACTGGGATTGATATTTTTGCTCTTTTATTTTTACTTAAAGTACAATAACTTTTACCATTTTAATTTGTTTTAATAGTATATTGACAGTATTGTTTTCTTTCAAAAATCCACTTAATTTTCTTTACCCTATTATTAAAATGGTAATTGACAAAAACAAACTACATTGTCACCAGAAGAGCAATACAAAATGTACAAGTGATATATTAAAATCATCTTTCCAGCTTGAATTTCAATGATGCATTGGGGCAACGATTTTGTGAGAAACACCTTCACCCTTAAATAAAGATTTTCTTAATTCCTTACCTGTGTGCTAATTAGATATCACCTTGTTTTCACATTAAACAGACTTCCACATGCGAAAGCAGCAAGGATGCAGTGGCGTTTATGTTTCCTGGTGTCAACCTGTATTATTTCAGTAGACATTGAAATGAGGATGCATCTTGCTGCCTTTCCAATGAAGCAAGTTTAATTCAGTAATAGGTGAAAAACCATTCCTACAAAGGTGTTAATCAGAGACTTGGCTTTGTGGACACTTTTCAGAGAGCAAATTTGTTAGCATAAACATAAAATCAGAAAATGAAGAGCTGTTTAAACAGCTACTGCCTGAGGGTCTCTTGACCTGGTGCAATACCTCTGTAGCTTTTTGTTGAGGCGGGACGCCATCATGTCTATCTGGAACAGTCCCCACCGACTTGCAATCTGTGCGAAGACTTCCTGATGGAGTCCCCACTCTCCTGGATGTAGGTCGTGTCTGCTGAGGAAGTCTGCTTCCCAGTTGTCCACTCCCGGAATGAACACTGCTGACAGTGCGCTTACTTGATTCTCCGCCCAGCGAAGAATTCTGGTGGCTTCCGCCATCGCCACTCTGCTCCTTGTGCCGCCTTGGCGGTTTACATGAACTACTGCGGTGACGTTGTCTGACTGGATCAGAACTGGTTGGTCGCGAAGTAAGGTCTCCGCTTGACATAGGGCGTTGTATATGGCCCTTAGCTCCAGGATGTTGATGTGAAGACAAGTCTCCTGACTTGACCAAAGACCTTGGAAATTTCTTCCCTGTGTGGCTGCTCCCCAACCTCGGAGGCTCGCGTTCGTGGTCACCAGGATCCAGTCCTGAATGCCGAACCTGCGGCCCTCTAGAAGGTGAGCACTCTGCAGCCACCACAGGAGAGATACCCTGGCCCTGGGGGACAGGGTGATCAACTGATGAATCTGTAGATGTGACCCGGACCACTTGTCCAGTAGGTCCCATTGCAAGATCCTCGCATGGAACCTGCCGAAGGGAATGGCCTCGTATGATGCCACCATCATTCCCAGGACTCGAGTGCAGTGATGCACTGACACCTGTTTTGGTTTCAATAGGTTCCTGACCAGAGTCATGAGTTCCTGGGCCTTTTCTATCGGAAGATAAACCCTTTTCTGGTCCGTATCCAGAATAATGCCCAAGCAAAGTCAGACGAGTCGTAGGAACCAACTGCGACTTCGGGATATTGAGAATCCAGCCGTTTTGCTGTAACACCTTCAATGAAAGTTATACGCTGTTCAGCAACTGCTCTCTTGATCTCGCTTTTATGAGGAGATCGTTCAAGTACGGGATAATTGTGACACCTTGCTTTCGCAGGAGCACCATAATTTCCGTCATTACCTTGGTGAAAATTCTCGGAGAAAATTCTGGAGAGACCAAACGGCAACGTCTGAAATTGGTAATGACAATACTGTACCGCAAATCTTAGGTACGCCTGATGAGGTGGATAAATGAGTACATGAAGGTATGCATCCTTTATGTCCAGAGATATCATAAAATCCCCCCCTTCTAGGCTGGCGATGACCGCTCTTAGCGATTCCATCTTGAACTTGAACCTTTTCAAGTATAGGTTAAGGGATTTTAAATTTAATATGGGTCTGACCAAACCGTCCGGTTTTGGGACTACAAACAGGGTCGAATAATTTCCCTTTCCTTGTTGAAGCAGGGGAACCTTGACCACCACCTGTTGAAGATACAATTTGTGAATTGCATTTAACACTATCTCCCTTTCCTGGGGAGAAGATGGTAGGGCCGATTTGAAAAACCGGCGAGGAGGCACCTCTTCGAATTTCAGCTTGTAACCCTGAGAAACAATTTCTATTGCCTAGGGATCCACCTGCGAATGAACCCAGATGTGGCTGAAAACTCGAAGACGTGCCCCCAACTGGGCGGACTCCTTTAGCGGAGCCCCAGCGTCATGCGGTGGATTTTGTAGAGGCCGGGGAGGACTTCTGTTCCTGGGAACTAGCTGTGTTGTGCAGCTTCTTCCCTCTGCCCTTACCTCTGGCAAGAAAGGACGCACCTCGTACTTTCTTGTTTCTCTGTGATCGAAAGGACTGCATTTGATAATGTGGTGCTTTCTTAGGCTGTGAGGGAATATAAGGCAAAAAATTTGATTTACCAGCTGTAGCTGTGGAGACAAGGTCCGAGAGACCTTCCCCAAACAATTCCTCACCCCTGTAAGGTAAAACCTCCATATGCCTTTTTGAGTCGGCATCACCTGTCCATTGCCGGGTCCATAGGACTCGTCTAGCAGAAATCGACATAGCGTTTATTCTAGAACCCAGTAGACTAATGTCACTTTGAGCATCTCTCATATATAGGACAGCATCTTTTATATGCCCTATGGTCAATAACATAGCATCCTTATCTAGGGTCTCAATCTCTGCTGATAAGGTATCTGTCCATGCTGCCACCGCGCTACAACCTCGGCCGACGCAATTGCCGGTCTGAGTAAGGTACCAGAATGTGTGTAAATGGACTTTAGGGTAACCTCCTGCTTGCGGTCAGCAGGGTCCCTGATGGTAGCCGTATCCTGGGATGGCAGCGCTACCTTTTTGGATAAGCGTGTCAATGCTTTATCCACCCTAGGGGAGGATTCCCACCGTATCCTGTCCATTGGCGGGAAAGGATACGCCATAAGAATCCTTTTGGGAATCTGCAGCTTTTTGTCTGGAGATTCCCAAGCTTTTTCACATAATTCGTTCAACTCATGTGAGGGGGGAAAGGTTATCTCAGGTTTCTTTCCCTTATACATGTGTACCCTCGTGTCAGGGACAGGGGACTCTGTGATGTGCAAAACATCTTTTATTGCAATAATCATATATCGAATACATTTAGCCAATTTTGGTTGTAACTTTGCATCATCGTAGTCGACACTGGAGTCAGAATCTGTGTCGGTATCTGTGTCAACTATTTGGGATAGTGGGCGCTTTTGAGACCCCGAAGGTCCCTGCGACATAGGGACAGGCATGGGTTGACTCCCTGACTGTTCCCTAGCTTCAGCTTTGTCTAATCTCTTGTGTAATAAGTTTACATTAGCACTTAAAACATTCCACATATCCATCCAGTCAGGTGTCGGCGTTGTCGATGGAGACACCACATTAATTTGCTCCTGCTCCTCTCTAGGAGAGCCTTCTACCTCAGACATGTCGACACACGTGTACCGACACACCATACACTCAGGGAATCCTCTTATCTGAGGACAGTTCCCCAACAAGGCCCTTTGGAGAGACAGAGAGAGAAAGTATGCCAGCACACACCCCAGCGCTATATGACCCAGGAAAAAAACACAATCATTTTATGTTTACCCAGTAGCGCTGTATTTCCATATATATATGCGCCTAATTATGTGCCCCCTCTTCTTTAAGACACTCTTTCTACCGTGGTATAAGCAGGGGAGAGTCCATGGAGCTTCCCCTCAGCGGTGCTGTGGAGAAAATGGCGCTGGTGAGTGCTGAGGGAGAAGCCCCACCCCCTCAGCGACGGGCTTCTGTCCCGCTCAAATATAGTAAAAAAATGGCGGGGGCTCTTATATATATATATACAGTGCCTAGCTGCATATATATTTATTTTGCCAAAGAGAGGTCTATATTGCTGCCCAGGGCGTCCCCCCTGCGCCCTTCACCCTTACACTGACTGCCATGTGTGAGGTGTATGGGAGCAATGGAGCACAGCTTTACTGCTGTGCGTTACCTCAGTGAAGATCATGAAGTCTTCCGCCGCCTCTGAAGTCTTCTTTTCTTCTCATACTCACCCGGCTTCTATCTTCCGGCTCTGCGAGGGGGACGGCGGCGCGGCTCTGGGACGGACGGCGAGGGTAAGACCTGCGTACCGATCCCTCTGGAGCTAATGCTGTACAGTAGCCTAAGAAGCAGAGCCTATCAACTCACAGAAGTAGGTGTGCATCTCTCCCCTCTGCCCCTCGATGCAGGGAGTCTGTTGCCAGCAGGCTCCCTGAAAATAAAAAAATCTAACAAATATACTTTCTGTCAGGAAACTCAGGAGAGCTCCCTGAAAAGCACCCAGTCTCCTCTGGGCACAGTAGTAAACTGAGGTCTGGAGGAGGGGCATAAAGGGAGGAGCCAGTGCACACCCAGATCTAAAGTCTTTCTTAAAGTGCCCATGTCTCCTGCGGAGCCCGTCTATCCCCCATGGTCCTTACGGAGTCCCCAGCATCCTCTAGGACGTAAGAGAAAAATTATGCTGGCAGAAAAATCCAATTGAGTGATTAAACAGCTCCAGAGCTGCTCTGTAAGGCAAGTAAAAGGGTGTGGGCCCTGCAGCACTACCTGTAGTTTGCATTGTGCATTGGAAGCCTAGTTTGCTGTCTGTTTCCACTTCTTTTTTCTTGAGCCCCTCCCGTCTATACCCTTGTGCACTATCCTGACTTCTCCTCCCGTCTGCTTACTTTGTGCCTTCCAATGCACAATGCAAACTACAGGTAGTGCTGCAGGGCCCACACCCTTTTACTTGCCTTACAGAGCAGCTCTTGAGCTGTTACAGTGCCCAGCTGCTGCAAGAAATCAGCGTGAATGCTTCAGGGGCTGGGGCATGGCCAACATGAGCCCCACACCGAAGGAGGGTGGGGGTGTTTAATGCGAACTAGGGGTCTCGCACAATGCGAACTACAGGTAGTGCTGCAGGGCCCACACCCTTTTACTTGCCTTACAGAGCAGCTCTGGAGCTGTTACAGTGCCCAGCTGCTGCAAGAAATCAGCTTGAATCCTTCAGGGGCTGGGGCATAGCCAACATGAGCCCCACACCGACGGAGGGTGGAGGTGTTTAATGCGAACTAGGGGTCATCCAAGTGCCGCAAAAGGCCGCCATGCCCTGCACGCCCCTTTTCTCTTTTCATATGCAGACGAGGGTTGAAGCCAACTTTGACCCACTGCTTGGATGACATCGCCATATGCAAATCCATCTGCTGCAGGCCTTCCCCCAGGAATGCTTGCACTAGTTGTTGCATTTGGTTTGTTGTTTGGGGGTGCTTCAGTATTAGGCAGCCTTCTGCCCTCCCATGTTCATCTGAAAATATGTGTTCTCCCTGCAGTTGTTGTCCCCAGATGAGAGTTCCCTTGTGCTGCCTCAGTTGAATCTCCTTTACTTGACAGAGATGTGCCTGAGCAGCGGCCCTCCCCAGCCCTATCCCAAATCATACTTATTTTGCATAGGAGATACCATGGTCATGAAGACTGTTCTCCCAGGGTGCGGTTCATTCATTGCATTCTGGGTATGCTGACCCCTGTGATTTCCCCAAATGTGGGAAACTCGACTGCATTATTTAATGCGAACTAGGGGTCATCCAAGCACCGGAAAAGGCCGCCATGCCCTGCATACCCCTTTTCTCTTTTCATAAGCAGACGAGGTTTGAAGCCAACCTTGACCCACTGCTTGGATGACATCACTTGCTGCCTTTCCAATGAAGCAAGTTTAATTTAATAATAGGTGAAAAACCATCCCTACAAAGGTGTTAATAAGATACTTGGCTTTGTGGACACTTTTCAGAGCACAAATTTGTTAGCATAAAAATAAAGCCAGAAAATGAAGAGCTGTTTAATCACTCAATTGGATTTTTCTGCCAGCATATTTCTTTTTCTCTGCAACCCACTGCTAAATTGTGCTTCGTGGCTGTTTTTTTTATAAAATCACTTAATCAAATCTAACTCTGATTACATCAGAGAAGGCCAGGTACCCTACACCATAACAGGGGTTTTCGAAATTTTGACTTGTCTACTTAAAGATCACCAAAATCTGATAACAAGGTCAATTTTGTCCCTAGGTGGGATTGAACCACCAACCTTTTGGTTAACAACTGAACACGCTAACTGTTTGTGCCTCAGAGACACTTTGCGAAAGTACATACTGACAAAGGCTAATAAGCATTCATCTAGAACGTTTCCTAGAAAAACTTTAAAAAGTCAATAATCTGGAGAGTTTTTGTAAGATGTTTCTTCCATCAACCAATGAAGAAACACATTGGTACTTTCCCATGATGAGTGAGTGCTTCAGGATCTCTTGCACTTACATGTGCAGCAGAGTACTGTAATGGAAGCATGCTGGGTCCATAACCCAGAGGTAGGCAGATTGAAACTATCCTCTGCTATATGCATTGTTTTTTGTTAATTAAAGTAATCCAAAACTGGGATTGATATTTTTGCTCTTTTATTTTTACTTAAAGTACAATAACTTTTACCATTTTAATTTGTTTTAATAGTATATTGACAGTATTGTTTTCTTTCAAAAATCCACTTAATTAATTAATTAATTTTCTTTACCCTATTATTAAAATGGTAATTGACAAAAACAAACTACATTGTCACCAGAAGAGCAGTACAAAATATACAAGTGATATATTAAAATCATCTTTCCAGCTTTAATTTCAATGATGCCTTGGTGCAACAATTTTGTGAGAAACATCTTCACCCATAAAGAAAGATTTTCTTAATTCCTTACCTGTGTGCTGATTAGATATCACCTTGTTTTCACATTAAACAGACTTCCCCATGAGGAAGCAGCAAGGATGCAGTGACGTTTATGTTTCCTGGTGTCAACCTGTATTATTTCAGTAGACATTGAAATGAGGATGCATCTTGCTGCCTTTCCAATGAAGCAAGTTTAATTCAGTAATAGGTGAAAAACCATTCCTACAAAGGTGTTAATCAGAGACTTGGCTTTGTGGACACTTTTCAGAGAGCAAATTTGTTAGCATAAACATAAAATCAGAAAATGAAGAGCTGTTTAATCACTCAATTGGACTTTTCTGCCAGCATAATTTTTTTTCTCTGCAACCCACTGCTAAATTGTGCTTCCTAGCTGTTTTTTATAAAATCACTTAATCAAATCTAACTCTGATTACATCAGAGAAGGCCGGGTACCCTACACCATAAGAGGGGGTTTGAAATTTTGACTTGTCTACTTAAAGATCACCAAAATCTGATAACAAGGTCAATTACGTCCCTGGGTGGGATTGAATCACCAACCTTTAGGTTAATAACCATACACACTAACTGATTGCGCCACAGCGACACTTTGCAAAAGTACATACTGACAAAGGCTAATAAGCATTCATCTAGAACGTTTCCTAGAAAAACTTTAAAAAGTCAATAATCTGGAGAATTTTTGTAAGAAACACATTGGTACTTTCCCATGATGAGTGAGTGCTTCAGGATCTCTTGCACTTACATGGGCTATTAACCAAAAGGTTCCCACCCAGTGATGTAATTGACCTTGTGATCAGATGTTGGTGATCTTTAAGTAGACAAGTCAAAATTTCAAACCCCCTCTTATGGTGTAGGGTACCTGGCCTTCTCTGACGTAATCAGAGTTAGATTTAATTAAGGTGCGCAAGGGCATAGAAGGGAGCGGTTTAAGAAAAGAGAAGTGGAAACAGACAGCAAACTAGGCTGGAGAGAGACCTGAGACAAAGAGATCTGAATTATACGAGAGCCGACCAGGGGAAACACAAATTATGCAGTCAAGTTTCCCACATTTGGGGAAATCGCAGGAGCAGCACACCCAGAGTGCAATGGGTGAGCCTTGCCCTGGGAGAAGCACCTTCATGATCATAGTATCTCACCTGGCAGGTAAGTAGGAGTTGGGCTAGTGCTGGGGAGGGTCGCTGCTCGGGTACGCCCCTGTCAAGTGAAGGAGATCCAACTGAGGCAGCACAAGGGAACTCTCGAAAGAAGAACAAGGCTAGAGGAAGATCTGAGACAAAGAAATCTGACTTTTACCAGAGCTGACCAGAGGAAAGCACAAACACAGTCCCCCACTACCACCAGGAAACATTAACGCCACTGCATCCTTGCTGCTTTCTCATGTGGAAGTCTATTTAATGTGAAAACAAGGTGATATCTAATTAGCACACAGAAAAGAAAATTAAGTGAATTTTTGAAAGAAAACAATACTGTCAATATACTATTAAAACAAATTAAAATGGTAAAAGTTATTGTACTTTAAGTAAAAATAAAAGAGCAAAAATGTCAATCCCAGTTTTGGATTACTTTAATTAACAAAAAAAAATCATATAGCAGAGGATAGTTTCAATCTGCCTACCTCTGGGTTATGGACCCAGCATGCTTCCATTACAGTACTCTGCTGCACATGTAAGTGCAAGAGATCCTGAAGCACTCACTCATCATGGGAAAGTACCAATGTGTTTCTTCATTGGTTGATGGAAGAAACATCTTACAAAAACTCTCCACATTATTGACTTTTTAAAATGTTTCTAGGAAACGTTCTAGATGAATGCTTATTAGCCTTTTTCAGTATATGCTTTTGCAAAGTGTCGCTGTGGCGCAATCAGTTAGTGTGTAAGGCTATTAACCAAAAAGTTGGTGGTTCAATCCCACCCAGGGACGTAATTGACCTTGTTATCAGATTTTGGTGATCTTTATG
Source organism: Pseudophryne corroboree (assembly GCF_028390025.1). Taxonomy (NCBI): domain Eukaryota; kingdom Metazoa; phylum Chordata; class Amphibia; order Anura; family Myobatrachidae; genus Pseudophryne; species Pseudophryne corroboree. The sequence goes on along the minus strand of NW_026970078.1, from coordinate 98,565 downwards.
TAGACAAGTAAAAATTTCAAACCCCCTCTTATGGTGTAGGGTACCTGGCCTTCTCTGATGTAATCAGAGTTAGATTTGATTCAGTGATTTTATAAAAACAGCTAGGAAGCACAATTTAGCAGTGGGTTGCAGAGAAAAAGAAATATGCTGGCAAAAAAATCCAATTGAGTGATTAAACAGCTCTTCATTTTCTGGCTTTATTTTTATGCTAACAAATTTGTTCTGTGAAAAGTGTCCACAAAGCCAAGTCTCTGATTAACACCTTTGTAGGGATGGTTTTTCACCTATTACTAAATTAAACTTGCTTCATTGGAAAGGCAGCAAGATGCATCCTCATTTCAATATCTACAGAAATAATACAGGTTGACACCAGGAAACATTAACGCCACTGCATCCTTGCTGCTTTCTCATGTGGAAGTCTGTTTAATGTGAAAACAAGGTGATATCTAATTAGCACACAGGTAAGGAATTAAGAAAATCTTTATTTAAGGGTGAAGATGTTTCTCACAAAATCGTTGCCCCAATGCATCATTGAAATTCAAGCTGGAAAGATGATTTTAATATATCACTTGTACATTTTGTATTGCTCTTCTGGTGACAATGTAGTTTGTTTTTGTCAATTACCATTTTAATAATCGGGTAAAGAAAATTAATTGGATTTTTGAAAGAAAACAATACTGTCAATATACTATTAAAACAAATTAAAATGGTAAAAGTTATTGTACTTTAAGTAAAAATAAAAGAGCAAAAATATCAATCCCAGTTTTGGATTACTTTAATTAACAAAAAAAAATGCATATAGCAGAGGATAGTTTCAATCTGCCTACCTCTGGGTTATGGGCCCAGCATTTTTCCATTGCAGTACTCTGCTGCACATGTAAGTGCAAGAGATCCTGAAGCACTCACTCATCATGGGAAAGTACCAATGTGTTTCTTCGTTGGTTGATGGAAGAAACATCTTACAAAAACTCTCCAGATTATTGACTTTTTAAAGTTTTTCTAGGAAACGTTCTAGATGAATGCTTATTAGCCTTTGTCAGTATGTATGTTTGTAAAGTGTCTCTGTGGCGCAATCGGTTAGTGTGTTCAGCTATTAATCAAAAGGTTGGTGGTTCAATCCCATCCAGGGACGTAATTGACCTTGTGATCAGATTTTGGTAATATTTAAGTAGACAAGTCAAAATTGCAAACCCCCTCTTATGGTGTAGGGTACCTGGCCTTCTCTGATGTAATCAGAGTTAGATTTGATTAAGTGATTTTATAAAAAAACAGCTAGGAAGCACAATTTAGCAGTGGGTTGCAGAGAAAAAGAAAAATGCTGGCAGAAAAATCCAATTGAGTGATTAAACAGCTCTTCATTTTCTGGCTTTATTTTTATGATTACAAATTTGTTCTCTGAAAAGTGTCCACAAAGCTAAGTATCTGATTAACATCTTTGTAGGGATGGTTTTTCACCTATTACTAAATTAAACTTGCTTCATTGGAAAGGCAGCAAGATGCATCCTCATTTCAATATCTACGGAAATAATACAGGTTGACACCAGGAAACATTAACGCCACTGCATCTTTGCTGTTTTCTCATGTGGAAGTCTGTTTAATGTGAAAACAAGGTGATATCTAATTAGCACACAGGTAAGGAATTAAGAACATCTTTATTTAAGGGTGAAGATGTTTCTCACAAAATCGTTGCCCCAATGCATCATTGAAATTCAAGCTGGAAAGATGATTTTAATATATCACTTGTACATTTTGTATTGCTCTTCTGGTGACAATGTAGTTTGTTTTTGTCAATTACCATTTTAATAATCGGGTAAAGAAAATTAATTGGATTTTTGAAAGAAAACAACACTGTCAATATACTATTAAAACAAATTAAAATGGTAAAAGTTATTGTACTTTAAGTAAAAATAAAAGCTAAAATATCAATCCCAGTTTTGGATTACTTTAATGAACAAAAAAAAAAAGCATATAGCAAAGGATAGTTTCAATCTGCCTACCTCTGGGTTATGGGCCCAGCATGCTTCCATTGCAGTACTCTGCTGCACATGTAAGTGCAAGAGATCCTGAAGCACTCACTCATCATGGGAAAGTACCAATGTGTTTCTTCATTGGTTGCTGGAAGAAACATCTTACAAAAACTCTCCAGATTATTGACTTTTTAAAGTTTTTCTAGGAAACGTTCTAGATGAATGCTTATTAGTCTTTGTCAGTATGTAGTTTTTGCAAAGTGTCTCTGTGGCGCAATCGGTTAGTGTGTTCAGCTATTAATCAAAAGGTTGGTGGTTCAATCCCATCCAGGGACGTAATTGACCTTGTGATCAAATTTTGGTGATCTTTAAGTAGACAAGTCAAAATTTCAAACCCCCTGTTATGGTGTAGGGTACCTGGCCTTCTCTGATGTAATCAGAGTTAGATTTGATTCAGTGATTTTATAAAAACAGCTAGGAAGCACAATTTGGCAGTGGGTTGCAGAGAAAAAGAAATATGCTGGCAGAAAAATCCAATTGAGTGATTAAACAGCTCTTCATTTTCTGGCTTTATTTTTATACTAACTAATTTGTTCTCTGAAAAGTGTCCACAAAGCCAAGTATCTGATTAACATATTTGTAGGGATGGTTTTTCACCTATTACTAAATTAAACTTGCTTCATTGGAAAGGCAGCAAGATGCATCCTCATTTCAATATCTACTGAAATAATACAGGTTGATACCAGGAAACATTAACGCCACTGCATCCTTGCTGCTTTCTCATGTGGAAGTCTGTTTAATGTGAAAACAAGGTGATATCTAATTAGCACACAGGTAAGGAATTAAGAAAATCTTTATTTAAGGGTGAAGATGTTTCTCACAAAATCGTTGCCCCAATGCATCATTGAAATTCAAGCTGGAAAGATGATTTTAATATATCACTTGTACATTTTGTATTGCTCTTATGGTGACAATGTAGTTTGTTTTTGTCAATTACCATTTTAATAATAGGGTAAAGAAAATTAAGTGGATTTTTGAAAGAAAACAATACTGTCAATATACTATTAAAACAAATTAAAATGGTAAAAGTTATTGTACTTTAAGTAAAAATAAAAGCTAAAATATCAATCCCAGTTTTGGATTACTTTAATGAACAAAAAAAAAATTCATATAGCAAAGGATAGTTTCAATCTGCCTACCTCTGGGTTATGGGCCCAGCATGCTTCCATTGCAGTACTCTGCTGCACATGTAAGTGCAAGAGATCCTGAAGCACTCACTCATCATGCGAAAGTACCAATGTGTTTCTTCATTGGTTGCTGGAAGAAACATCTTACAAAAACTCTCCAGATTATTGACTTTTTAAAGTTTTTCTAGGAAACGTTCTAGATGAATGCTTATTAGTCTTTGTCAGTATGTGCTTTTTGCAAAGTGTCTCTGTGGCGCAATCGGTTAGTGTGTTTAGCTATTTATCAAAAGGTTGGTGGTTCAATCCCACCCAGGGACGTAATTGATCTTGTGATCAGATTTTGGTGATATTTAAGTAGACAAGTCAAAATTGCAAACCCCCTCTTATGGTATAGGGTACCTGGCCTTCTCTGATGTAATCAGAGTTAGATTTGATTAAGTGATTTTATAAAAAAACAGCTAGGAAGCACAATTTAGCAGTGGGTTGCAGAGAAAAAGAAAAATGCTGGCAGAAAAATCCAATTGAGTGATTAAACAGCTCTTCATTTTCTGGCTTTATTTTTATGATTACAAATTTGTTCTCTGAAAAGTGTCCACAAAGCCAAGTATCTGATTAACATCTTTGTAGGGATGGTTTTTCACCTATTACTAAATTAAACTTGCTTCATTGGAAAGGCAGCAAGATGCATCCTCATTTCAATATCTACGGAAATAATACAGGTTGACACCAGGAAACATTAACGCCACTGCATCTTTGCTGTTTTCTCATGTGGAAGTCTGTTTAATGTGAAAACAAGGTGATATCTAATTAGCACACAGGTAAGGAATTAAGAAAATCTTTATTTAAGGGTGAAGATGTTTCTCACAAAATCGTTGCCCCAATGCATCATTGAAATTCAAGCTGGAAAGATGATTTTAATATATCACTTGTACATTTTGTATTGCTCTTCTGGTGACAATGTAGTTTGTTTTTGTCAATTACCATTTTAATAATCGGGTAAAGAAAATTAATTGGATTTTTGAAAGAAAACAATACTGTCAATATACTATTAAAACAAATTAAAATGGTAAAAGTTATTGTACTTTAAGTAAAAATAAAAGAGCAAAAATATCAATCCCAGTTTTGGATTACTTTAATTAACAAAAAAAAATGCATATAGCAGAGGATAGTTTCAATCTGCCTACCTCTGGGTTATGGACCCAGCATGCTTCCATTACAGTACTCTGCTGCACATGTAAGTGCAAAAGATCCTGAAGCACTCACTCATCATGGGAAAGTACCAATGTGTTTCTTCATTGGTTGATGGAAGAAACATCTTACAAAAACTCTCCACATTATTGACTTTTTAAAATGTTTCTAGGAATCGTTCTAGATGAATGCTTATTAGCCTTTGTCAGTATAAACTTTTGCAAAGTGTCGCTGTGGCGCAATCAGTTAGTGTGTAAGGCTGTTAACCAAAAGGTTGGTGGTTCAATCCCACCCAGGGACTTAATTGACCTTGTTATCAGATTTTGGTGATCTTTAAGTAGACAAGTCAAAATTTCAAACCCCCTGTTATGGTGTAGGGTACCTGGCCTTCTCTGATGTAATCAGAGTTAGATTTGATTCAGTGATTTTATAAAAACAGCTAGGAAGCACAATTTAGCAGTGGGTTGCAGAGAAAAAGAAATATGCTGGCAGAAAAATCCAATTGAGTGATTAAACAGCTCTTCATTTTCTGGCTTTATTTTTATGCTAACAAATTTGTGCTCTGAAAAGTGTCCACAAAGCCAAGTATCTGATTAACACCTTTGTAAGGATGGTTTTTCACCTATTATTAAATTAAACTTGCTTCATTGGAAAGGCAGCAAGTGATGTCATCCAAGCAGTGGGTCAAAGTTGGCTTCAAACCTCGTCTGCTTATGAAAAGAGAAAAGGGGTATGCAGGGCATGGCGGCCTTTTGCGGTGCTTGGATGACCCCTAGTTCGCATTAAATAATGCAGTCGAGTTTCCCACATTTGGGGAAATCACAGGGTTCAGCATACCCAGAATGCAATGAATGAACCGCACCCTGGGAGAACAGTCTTCATGACCATGGTATCTCCTATGCAAAATAAGTATGATTTGGGATAGGGCTGGGGAGGGCCGCAGCTCAGGCACATCTCTGTCAAGTAAAGGAGATTCAACTGAGGCAGCACAAGGGAACTCTCATCTGGGGACAACAACTGCAGGGAGAACACATATTTTCAGATGAACATGGGAGGGCAGAAGGCTGCCTAATACTGAAGCACCCTCAAACAACAAACCAAATGCAACAACTAGTGCAAGCATTCCTGGGGGAAGGCCTGCAGCAGATGGATTTGCATATGGCGATGTCATCCAAGCAGTGGGTCAAAGTTGGCTTCAACCCTCGTCTGCATATGAAAAGAGAAAAGGGGCGTGCAGGGCATGGCGGCCTTTTGCGGCACTTGGATGACCCCTAGTTCGCATTAAACACCTCCACCCTCCGTCGGTGTGGGGCTCATGTTGGCTATGCCCCAGCCCCTGAAGGATTCAAGCTGATTTCTTGCAGCAGCTGGGCACTGTAACAGCTCCAGAGCTGCTCTGTAAGGCAAGTAAAAGGGTGTGGGCCCTGCAGCACTACCTGTAGTTCGCATTGTGCGAGACCCCTAGTTCGCATTAAACACCCCCACCCTCCTTCGGTGTGGGGCTCATGTTGGCCATGCCCCAGCCCCTGAAGCATTCACGCTGATTTCTTGCAGCAGCTGGGCACTGTAACAGCTCAAGAGCTGCTCTGTAAGGCAAGTAAAAGGGTGTGGGCCCTGCAGCACTACCTGTAGTTTGCATTGTGCATTGGAAGGCACAAAGTAAGCAGACGGGAGGAGAAGTCAGGATAGTGCACAAGGGTATAGACGGGAGGGGCTCAAGAAAAAAGAAGTGGAAACAGACAGCAAACTAGGCTTCCAATGCACAATGCAAACTACAGGTAGTGCTGCAGGGCCCACACCCTTTTACTTGCCTTACAGAGCAGCTCTGGAGCTGTTTAATCACTCAATTGGATTTTTCTGCCAGCATAATTTTTCTCTTACGTCCTAGAGGATGCTGGGGACTCCGTAAGGACCATGGGGGATAGACGGGCTCCGCAGGAGACATGGGCACTTTAAGAAAGACTTTAGATCTGGGTGTGCACTGGCTCCTCCCTTTATGCCCCTCCTCCAGACCTCAGTTTACTACTGTGCCCAGAGGAGACTGGGTGCTTTTCAGGGAGCTCTCCTGAGTTTCCTGACAGAAAGTATATTTGTTAGATTTTTTTATTTTCAGGGAGCCTGCTGGCAACAGACTCCCTGCATCGAGGGGCGGAGGGGAGAGATGCACACCTACTTCTGTGAGTTGATAGGCTCTGCTTCTTAGGCTACTGTACAGCATTAGCTCCAGAGGGATCGGTACGCAGGTCTCACCCTCGCCGTCCGTCCCAGAGCCGCGCCGCCGTCCCCCTCGCAGAGCCGGAAGATAGAAGCCGGGTGAGTATGAGAAGAAAAGAAGACTTCAGAGGCGGCGGAAGACTTCATGATCTTCACTGAGGTAACGCACAGCAGTAAAGCTGTGCTCCATTGCTCCAATACACCTCACACACGGCAGTCAGTGTAAGGGTGAAGGGCGCAGGGGGGACGCCCTGGGCAGCAATATAGACCTCTCTTTGGCAAAATAAATATATATGCAGCTAGGCACTGTATATATATATAAGAGCCCCCGCCATTTTTTTACTATATTTGAGCGGGACAGAAGCCCATCGCTGAGGGGGTGGGGCTTCTCCCTCAGCACTCACCAGCGCCATTTTCTCCACAGCACCGCTGAGGGGAAGCTCCACGGACTCTCCCCTGCTTATACCACGGTAGAAAGAGGGTCTTAAAGAAGAGGGGGGCACATAATTAGGCGCATATATATATGGAAATACAGCGCTACTGGGTAAACATAAAATTATTGTGTTTTTTTCCTGGGTCATATAGCGCTGGGGTGTGTGCTGGCATACTCTCTCTCTCTGTCTCTCCAAAGGGCCTTGTTGGGGAACTGTCCTCAGATAAGAGGATTCCCTGAGTGTATGGTGTGTCGGTACACGTGTGTCGACATGTCTGAGGTAGAAGGCTCTCCTAGAGAGGAGCAGGAGCAAATTAATGTGGTGTCTCCATCGACAACGCCGACACCTGACTGGATGGATATGTGGAATGTTTTAAGTGCTAATGTAAACTTATTACACAAGAGATTAGACAAAGCTGAAGCTAGGGAACAGTCAGGGAGTCAACCCATGCCTGTCCCTATGTCGCAGGGACCTTCGGGGTCTCAAAAGCGCCCACTATCCCAAATAGTTGACACAGATACCGACACAGATTCTGACTCCAGTGTCGACTACGATGATGCAAAGTTACAGCCAAAATTGGCTAAATGTATTCGATATATGATTATTGCAATAAAAGATGTTTTGCACATCACAGAGTCCCCTGTCCCTGACACGAGGGTACACATGTATAAGGGAAAGAAACCTGAGATAACCTTTCCCCCCTCACATGAGTTGAACGAATTATGTGAAAAAGCTTGGGAATCTCCAGACAAAAAGCTGCAGATTCCCAAAAGGATTCTTATGGCGTATCCTTTCCCGCCAATGGACAGGATACGGTGGGAATCCTCCCCTAGGGTGGATAAAGCATTGACACGCTTATCCAAAAAGGTAGCGCTGCCATCCCAGGATACGGCTACCATCAGGGACCCTGCTGACCGCAAGCAGGAGGTTACCCTAAAGTCCATTTACACACATTCTGGTACCTTACTCAGACCGGCAATTGCGTCGGCCGGGGTTGTAGCGCGGTGGCAGCATGGACAGATACCTTATCAGCAGAGATTGAGACCCTAGATAAGGATGCTATGTTATTGACCATAGGGCATATAAAAGATGCTGTCCTATATATGAGAGATGCTCAAAGTGACATTAGTCTACTGGGTTCTAGAATAAACGCTATGTCGATTTCTGCTAGACGAGTCCTATGGACCCGGCAATGGACAGGTGATGCCGACTCAAAAAGGCATATGGAGGTTTTACCTTACAGGGGTGAGGAATTGTTTGGGGAAGGTCTCTCGGACCTAGTCTCCACAGCTACAGCTGGTAAATCAAATTTTTTGCCTTATATTCCCTCACAGCCTAAGAAAGCACCACATTATCAAATGCAGTCCTTTCGATCACAGAGAAACAAGAAAGTACGAGGTGCGTCCTTTCTTGCCAGAGGTAAGGGCAGAGGGAAGAAGCTGCACAACACAGCTAGTTCCCAGGAACCGAAGTCCTCCCCGGCCTCTACAAAATCCACCGCATGACGCTGGGGCTCCGCTAAAGGAGTCCGCCCAGTTGGGGGCACGTCTTCGAGTTTTCAGCCACATCTGGGTTCATTCGTAGGTGGATCCCTAGGCAATAGAAATTGTTTCTCAGGGTTACAAGCTGAAATTCGAAGAGGTGCCTCCTCGCCGGTTTTTCAAATCGGCCCTACCATCTTCTCCCCAGGAAAGGGAGATAGTGTTAAATGCAATTCACAAATTGTATCTTCAACATATGCAGATGAGGGTTCCAGCCAACTTTGGCCCACTGCTTGGATGACATCACCGTATGCAAATCCGTCTTCTGCAGACCTTCTCCCAGGAATGCTTGTACTAGTTGTTGCATTTGGTTTGTTGTTTGGGCGTGCTTCAGTATTAGGCAGCCTTCTGCCCTCCCATGTTCATCTGAAAATATGTGTTCTCCCGGCAGTTGTTGTCCCCAGATGAGAGTTCCCTTGTGCTGCCTCAGTTGAATCTCCTTTACTTGACAGAGATGTGCCTGAGCAGCGGCCCTCCCCAGCCCTATCTCAAATCATACTTATTTTGCATAGGAGATACCATGGTCATAAAGATTGTTCTCCCAGGGCAAGGCTCACCCATTGCACTCTGGGTGTGCTGCTCCTGCGATTTCCCCAAATGTGGGAAACTTGACTGCATAATTTGTGTTTCCCCTGGTCGGCTCTCGTATAATTCAGATCTCTTTGTCTCAGGTCTCTCTCCAGCCTAGTTTGCTGTCTGTTTCCACTTCTGTTTTCTTGAGCCGCTCCCTTCTATGCCCTTGCGCACTATCCTGACTTCTCCCGTCTGCTTACTTTGTGCCTTCCAACGCACAATGCGAACTACAGGTAGTGCTGCAGGGCCCACACTCTTTTACTTGCCGTACAGAGCAGCTCTGGAGCTGTTACAGTGCCCAGCTGCTGCAAGAAATCAGCTTGAATGCTTCAGGGGCTGGGGCATAGCCAACATGAGCCCCACACCGAAGGAGGGTGGAGGTATTTAATGCGAACTAGGGGTCATCCAAGCACCGCAAAAGGCCGCCATGCCCTGCATAACCCTTTTCTCTTTTCATATGCAGATGAGGGTTCCAGCCAACTTTGGCCCACTGCTTGGATGACATCACCGTATGCAAATCCGTCTTCTGCAGACCTTCTCCCAGGAATGCTTTTAAGAGTTGTTACATTTGGTTTGTTGTTTGTGGGTGCTTCAGTATTAGGCAGCCTTCTGCCCTCCCATGTTCATCTGAAAATATGTGTTCTCCCTGCAGTTGTTGTCCCCAGATGAGAGTTCCCTTGTGCTGCCTCAGTTGAATCTCCTTTACTTGACAGAGATGTGCCTGAGCAGCGGCCCTCCCCAGCCCTATCCCAAATCATACTTATTTTGCATAGGAGTTTCCATGGTCATGAAGATTGTTCTCCCAGGGTGAGGTTCATTCATTGCATTATGGGTATGCTGACCCCTGTGATTTCCCCAAATGTGGGAAACTCGACTGCATTAATTGTGGTAGTGGGGGACTGTGTTTGTGCTTTCCTCTGGTCAGCTCTGGTAAAAGACAGATTTCTTTGTCTCAGATCTTCCTCTAGCCTTGTTCTTTTTTCGAGAGTTTCCTTGTGCTGCCTCAGTTGGATCTCCTTCACTTGACAGGGGGGTGCCCGAGCAGCGACCCTCCCCATCTCTAGCCCAACTCCTACTTACCTGCCAGGTGAGATACTATGATCATGAAGGTGCTTCTCCCAGGGCAAGGCTCACCCATTGCACTCTGGGTGTGCTGCTCCTACGATTTCCCCAAATGTGGGACACTTGACTGCATAATTTGTGTTTCCTCTAGTCGGCTACTCGTATAATTCAGATCTCTTTGTCTCAGGTCTCTCTCCAGCCTAGTTTGCTGTCTGTTTCCACTTCTCTTTTCTTGAGCCGCTGCCTTCTATGCCCTTGTGCACTCTCCTGACTTCTCCTGTCTGCTTACTTTGTGCCTTCCAACGCACAATGCGAACTACAGGTAGTGCTGCAGGGCCCACACCCTTTTACTTGCCTTTCAGAGCAGCTCTGGAGCTGTTACAGTGCCCAGCTGCTGCAAGAAATCAGCTTGAATGCTTCAGGGGCTGGGGCATAGCCAACATGAGCCCCACACTGACGGAGGGTGGAGGTGTTTAATGCGAACTAAGGGTCATCCAAGCGCCGCAAAAGGCCGCCATGCCCTGCATACCCCTTTTCTCTTTTCATATGCAGATGAGGGTTCCAGCCAACTTTGGCCCACTGCTTGGATGACATCACCGTATGCAAATCCGTCTTCTGCAGACCTTCCCCCAGGAATGCTTGTACTAGTTGTTGCATTTGGTTTGTTGTTTGGGGTGCTTCAGTATTAGGCAGCCTTCTGCTCTCCCATGTTCATCTGAAAATATGTGTTCTCCCTGCAGTTGTTGTCCCCAGATGAGAGTTCCCTTGTGCTGCCTCAGTTGAATCTCCTTTACTTGACAGAGATGTGCCTGAGCAGCGGCCCTCCCCAGCCCTATCCCAAATCATACTTATTTTGCATAGGAGATACCATGGTCATGAAGATTGTTCTCCCAGTGTGAGGTTCATTCATTGCATTCTGGGTATGCTGACCCCTGTGATTTCCCCAAATGTGGGAAACTCGACTGCATTATTTGTGGTAGTGGGGGACTGTGTTTGTGCTTTCCTCTGGTCAGCTCTGGTAAAAGTCAGATTTCTTTGTCTCATATCTTCCTCTAGCCTTGTTCTTTTTTCGAGAGTTTCCTTGTGCTGCCTCAGTTGGATCTCCTTCACTTGACAGGGGGGTGCCCGAGCAGCGACCCTCCCCAGCTCAAGCCCAACTCCCACTTACCTGCCAAGTGAGATACTATGATCAGGAAGGTGCTTCTACCAGGGCAAGGCTCACCCATTGCACTCTGAGTGTGCTGCTCCTACGATTTCCCCAAATGTGGGACACTTGACTGCATAATTTGTGTTTCCTCTGGTCTGCTACTCGTATAATTCAGATCTCTTTGTCTCAGGTCTCTCTCCAGCCTAGTTTGCTGTCTGTTTCCACTTCTCTTTTCTTGAGCCCCTGCCTTCTATGCCCTTGTGCACTCTCCTGACTTCTCCTGTCTGCTTACTTTGTGCCTTCCAACGCACAATGCAAACTGCAGGTAGTGCTGCAGGGCCAACACCCTTTTACTTGCCTTACAGAGCAGCTCTGGAGCTGTTACAGTGCCCAGCTGCTGCAAGAAATCAGCTTGAATGCTTCAGGGGCTGGGGCATAGCCAACATGAGCAGCAAGATGCAGCACTGGACTATTAGTAATGTACTGTTGTATGCTGAGCACCACAATGCAGCACAAGACAATGAGCAGTGATACTGAGCACTGATGAGGATACTACTGAGAACTGACACTGAGCAGGAGAGACACACTACTAGTATTACTGAGCAGCAATAAGTAACCACTGATACTGGGCACTGATATTGAGATTTCCACTGAGAGAACATAGCCACGTCCTCTCCGCTCTCTCTTCAATGCACGAGTAAAAATGGCGGCAACGCGCAGCTCTTTATATGGAATCCGAATCTCGCGAGAATCCGACAGCGGGATGATGACATTTTCCCTTGTTCAGGTTTTCCGAGTCAGGCGGGAACAACCGAGCCTGCCTCGGACCAGTGTAAACCAAGTGGAGTTCGTCGGGAATTCGGTTCTCGGAGAACCGAACCCGCTCCTCTATATATACTATATTACTATGTTACTGTAGTATACAGAACACCACAATGCAATGAGCAGTGATAGTGAGCACTGATGAGGATACTAGAACTGACACTGAGCAGCAAGATGCAGCACTGGACTATTAGTAATGTACTGTAGTATGCTGAGCACCACAATGCAGCACAAGACAATGAGCAGTGATACTGAGCACTGATGAGGATACTACTGAGAACTGACACTGAGCAGGAGAGACACACTACTAGTATTACTGAGCAGCAATAAGTAACCACTGATACTGAGCACTGATATTGAGATTTCCACTGAGAGAACATAGCCACGTCCTCTCCGCTCTCTCTTCAATGCACGAGTAAAAATGGCAGCAACGCGCAGCTCTTTATATGGAATCCGAATCTCGCAAGAATCCGACAGCGGGATGATGACATTTTCCCTTGTTCAGGTTTTCCGAGTCAGGCGGGAACAACCGAGCCTGCCTCGGACCAGTGTAAACCACGTGGAGTTCGTGGGGAATTCGGTTCTCGGAGAACCGAACCCGCTCCTCTCTACCTTATACCCATCAATTTTTTTATTTTCAATCTAAGCCCCTGCAGTTTTCTGTAAGCATCTGCTTCGCTATGATGATCAACAAGTCACAAGGGCAAACACTCAGGGCTTGAGGCGTAGATCTTAGGACCAGCTGCTACAAGCATGGCAGAGGTGTCACTATCACTGGTGACACCCAGAGAGGTGGCGAGGGAGATTGTAATGCAGTGCGCGCAGATAAACAGCGCAATGGTAAAAAGGAGGCATGGTTTCATAGGTAGGGGCGTGGCCTGGTGGCCTGAATCTTCATTTTGTTGCTCCGGGTGTCCCGGGGGTTGGGGGCTGCACCCGGGGACTAGTGTGTGAGCTGTGCTGGCTCCTGCACAGTGACAGGGCATGGCCACCCAGCATGACGCCTCCCTTCTTGACCATGCTGTAATTGCAGTCGCACTGCAGTTCAGCGTGATCATAAAAAATGGTGTAGGCTCCTGCTGGTGCAGGCTGTAGAGAAAAGCTGCTGTGACCACGCCCCCTGTGTCTCCTCCGTTGCAGACCCCATTTTGAAGCCTTGCCCCCGGACTAAGAGAAAAGTATGCCCTTGCGCACTATCCTGACTTCTCCTCCCGTCTGCTTAATTTGTGCCTTCCAACGCACAATGCGAACAACAGGTGGTGCTGCAGGGCCCACACCCTTTTACTTGCCTTACAGAACAGCTCTGGAGCTGTTACAGTGCCCAGCTGCTGCAAGAAATCAGCTTGAATGCTTCAGGGGATGGGGCATGGCCAACATGAGCCCCACACCAAAGGAGGGTGGGGGTGTTTAATGCAAACTAGGGGTCATCCAAGCACTGCAAAAGGCCGCCATGCCCTGCATGCCCCTTTTCTCTTTTCATATGCAGATGAGGGTTCCAGTCAACTTTGGCCCACTGCTTGGATAACATCACCGTATGCAAATCCGTCTGCTGCAGACCTTCCCCCAGGAGTGCTTGTACTAGTTGTTGCATATGGTTTGATATTTGATGGTGCTTCAGTATTAGGCAGCCTTCCGCCCTCCCATGTTCATCTGAAAAGATGTGGTCTCCCTGCAGTTGTTGTCCCCAGATGAGAGTTCCCTTGTGCTGCCTCAGTTGAATCTCCTTTACTTGACAGAGATGTGCCTGAGCAGCGGCCCTCACCAGCCCTATCCCAAATCATACTTATTTTGCATAGGAGATACCATGGTCATGAAGATTGTTCTCCCAGGGTGAGGTTCATTCATTGCATTCTGGGTATGCTGACCCCTGTGATTTTCCCAAATGTGGGAAACTCGACTGCATTATTTGTGGTAGTGGGGGACTGTGTTTGTGCTTTCCTCTGGTCAGCTCTGGTAAAAGTCAGATTTCTTTGTCTCAGATCTTCCTCTAGCCTTGTTCTTCTTTCGAGAGTTCCCTGGTGCTGCCTCAGTTGGATCTCCTTCACTTCACAGGGGGGAACCCGAGCAGCGACCCTCCCCAGCTCTAGCCCAACTCCTACTTACCTGCCAGGTGAGATACTATGATCATGAAGGTGCTTCTCCCAGGGCAAGGCTCAACCATTGCACTCTGGGTGTGCTGCTCCTGCGATTTCCCCAAATGTGGGAAACTTGACTGTATAATTTGTGTTTCCCCTCGTCGGCTCTCGTATAATTCAGATCTCTTTGTCTCAGGTCTCTCTCCAGCCTAGTTTGCTGTCTGTTTACACTTCTCTTTTCTTGAGCCGCTCCCTTCTATGCCCTTGCGCACTATCCTGACTTCTCCCGTCTGCTTACTTCGTGCCTTCCAACGCACAATGCGAACTACAGGTAGTGCTGCAGGGCCCACACCCTTTTACTTGCCTTACAGAGTAGCTCTGGAGCAGTTACAGTGCCCAGCTGCTGCAAGAAATCAGCTTGAATGCTTCAGGGGCTGGGGCATAGCCAACATGAGCCCCACACCGAAGGAGGGTGGAGGTGTGTAATGCGAACTAGGGGTCATCCAAGCGCTGCAAAAGGCCGCCATGCCCTGCACGCCCCTTTTCTCTTTTCATATGCAGACGAGGGTTGAAGCCAACTTTGACCCACTGCTTGGATGACATCACCATATGCAAATCCATCTGCTGCAGGCCTTCCCCCAGGAATGCTTGCACTAGTTGTTGCATTTGGTTTGTTGTTTGGGGGTGCTTCAGCATTAGGCAGCCTTCTGCCCTCCCATGTTCATCTGAAAATATGTGTTCTCCCTGCAGTTGTTGTCCCCAGATGAGAGTTCCCTTGTGCTGCCTCAGTTGAATCTCCTTAACTTGACAGAGATGTGCCTGAGCAGCGGCCCTCCCCAGCTCTATCCCAAATCATAATTATTTTGCATAGGAGATACCATGGTCATGAAGATTATTCTCCCAGGGTGAGGTTCATTCATTGCATTCTGGGTATGCTGGCCCCTGTGATTTCCCCAAATGTGGGAAACTCGACTGCTTTATTTGTGGTAGTGGGGGACTGTGTTTGTGTTTTCCTCTGGTCAGCTCTGGTAAAAGTCAGATTTCTTTGTTTCAGATCTTCCTCTAGCCTTGTTCTTCTTTCGAGAGTTCCCTTGTGCTGCCTCAGTTGGATCTCCTTCACTTGACAGGGGGGTGCCCAAGCAGAGACCCTCCCCAGCTCTAGCCCAACTCCTACTTACCTGCCAGGTGAGATACTATGATCATGAAGGTGCTTCTCCCAGGGCAAGGCTCACCCATTGCACTCTGGGTGTGCTGCCCCTGCGATTTCCCCAAATGTGGGAAACTTAACTGCATAATTTGTGTTTCCCCTGGTCGGCTCTCGTATAATTCAGATCTCTTTGTCTCAGGTCTCTCTCCAACCTAGTTTGCTGTCTGTTTCCACTTCTCTTTTCTTCAGCCGCTCCCTTCTATACCCTTGTGCACTATCCTGACTTCTCCTCCCGTCTGCTTACCTTGTGCCTTCCAATGCACAATGCAAACTACATGTAGTGCTGCAGGGCCCACACCCTTTTACTTGCCTTACAGAGCAGCTCTGGAGATGTTACAGTGCCCAGCTGCTGCTAGAAATCTGCTTGAATGCTTCAGGGGATGGGGCATGGCCAACATGAGCCCCACACCAAAGGAGGGTGGAGGTGTTTAATGCGAACTAGGGGTCATCCAAGCACCGCAAAAGGCCGCCATGCCCTGCACGCTCCTTTTCTCTTTTCATATGCAGATGAGGGTTGAAGCCAAGTTTGACCCACTGCTTGGATGACATCACTGTATGCAAATCCGTCTTCTGCAGAACTTCCCCCAGGAATGCTTGCACTAGTTGTTGCATTTGGTTTGTTGTTTGGGGGTGCTTCAGTATTAGGCAGCCTTCTGCCCTCCCATGTTCATCTGAAAATATGTGTTCTCCCTGCAGTTGTTGTCCCCAGATGAGAGTTCCCTTGTGCTGCCTCAGTTGAATCTCCTTTACTTGACAGAGATGTGCATGAGCAGCGGCCCTCCCCAGCCCTATTCCAAATCATACTTATTTTGCATAGGAGATACCATGGTCATGAAGATTGTTCTCCCAGGGTGAGGTTCATTCATTGCATTTTGGGTATGCTGACCCCTGTGATTTCCCCAAATGTGGGAAACTTGACTGCATTATTTGTGGTAGTGGGGGACTGTGTTTGTGCTTTCCTCTGGTCAGCTCTGGTAAAAGTCAGATTTCTTTGTCTCAGATTTTCCTCTAGCCTTGTTCTTCTTTCGAGAGTTCCCTTGTGCTGCCTCAGTTGGATCTCCTTCAGTTTACAGGGGGGTACCCGAGCAGCGATCCTCCCCAGCTCTAGCCCAACTCCTACTTACCTGCCAGGTGAGATACTATGATCATGAAGGTGCTTCTCCCAGGGCAAGGCTCACCCATTGCACTCTGGGTGTGCTGCTCCTGCGATTTCCCCAAATGTGGGAAACTTGACTGCATAATTTGTGTTTCCCCTGGTCGGCTCTCGTATAATTCAGATCTCTTTGTCTCAGGTCTCTCTCCAGCCTAGTTTGCTGTCTGTTTCCACTTCTCTTTTCTTGAGCCGCTCCCTTCTATGCCCTTGCGCACTATCCTGACTTCTCCTCCTGTCTGCTTACTTTGTGCCTTCCAACGCACAATGCGAACTACAGGTAGTGCTGCAGGGCCCACACCCTTTTACTTGCCTTACAGAGCAGCTCTGGAGCTGTTACAGTGCCCAGCTGCTGCAAGAAATCAGCTTGAATGCTTCAGGGGCTGGGGCATAGCCAACATGAGCCCCACACCAAAGGAGGGTGGAGGTGTTTAATGCAAACTAGGGGTCAGCCAAGCGCCGCAAAAGGCCACCATGCCCTGCACGCCCCTTTTCTCTTTTCATATGCAGACGAGGGTTGAAGCCAACTTTGACCCACTGCTTGGATGACATCACCATATGCAAATCCATCTGCGGCAGGCCTTCCCCCAGGAATTCTTGCCCTAGTTGTTGCATTTGGTTTGTTGTTTGGGGGTGCTTCAGTATTAGGCAGCCTTCTGCCCTCCCATGTTCATCTGAAAATATATGTTCTCCCTGCAGTTGTTGTCCCCAGATGAGAGTTCCCTTGTGCTGCCTCAGTTGAATCTCCTTTACTTGACAGAGATGTGCATGAGCAGCGGCCCTCCCCAGCCCTATTCCAAATCATACTTATTTTGCATAGGAGATACCATGGTCATGAAGATTGTTCTCCCAGGGTGAGGTTCATTCATTGCATTTTGGGTATGCTGACCCCTGTGATTTCCCCAAATGTGGGAAACTCAACTGCATTATTTGTGGTAGTGGGGGACTGTGTTTGTGCTTTCCTCTGGTCAGCTCTAGTAAAAGTCAGATTTCTTTGTCTCAGATTTTCCTCTAGCCTTGTTCTTCTTTCGAGAGTTCCCTTGTGCTGCCTTAGTTGGATCTCCTTCACTTTACAGGGGGGTACCCGAGCAGCGACCCTCCCCAGCTCTAGCCCAACTCCTACTTACCTGCCAGGTGAGATACTATGATCATGAAGGTGCTTCTCCCAGGGCAAGGCTCACCCATTGTACTCTGGGTGTGCTGCTCCTGCGATTTCCCCAAATGTGGGAAACTTGACTGCATAATTTGTGTTTCCCCTGGTCGGCTCTCGTATAATTGAGATCTCTTTGTCTCAGGTCTCTCTCCAGCCTAGTTTGCTGTCTGTTTCCACTTCTCTTTTCTTCAGCCGCTCCCTTCTATACCCTTGTGCACTATCCTGACTTCTCCTCCCGTCTGCTTACTTTGTGCCTTCCAATGCACAATGCAAACTACAGGTAGTGCTGCAGGGCCCACACCCTTTTACTTGCCTTACAGAGCAGCTCTGGAGCTGTTACAGTGCCCAGCTGCTGCAAGAAATCAGCTTGAATGCTTCAGGGGCTGGGGCATAGCCAACATCAGCCCCACACCGAAGGAGGGTGGAGGTGTTTAATGCAAACTAGGGGTCAGTCAAGCGCCGCAAAAGGCCACCATGCCCTGCACGCCCTTTTTCTCTTTTCATATGCAGACGAGGGTTGAAGCCAACTTTGACCCACTGCTTGGATGACATCACCATATGCAAATCCATCTGCGGCAGGCCTTCCCCCAGGAATGCTTGCACTAGTTGTTGCATTTGGTTTGTTGTTTGGGGGTGCTTCAGTATTAGGCAGCCTTCTGCTGCACCCTGCTTTGGTGTGGGGCTCATGTTGGCCATGCCCCATCCCTTGAAGCTTTCAAGCAGATTTCTTGCAGCAGCTGGGCACTGTAACAGCTCAAGAGCTGCTCTGTAAGGCAAGTAAAAGGGTGTGGGCCCTGCAGCACTACCTGTAGTTTGCATTGTGCATTGGAAGGCACAAAGTAAGCAGACGGGAGGAGAAGTCAGGATAGTGCACAAGGGTATAGAAGGGAGCGGCTGAAGAAAAGAGAAGTGGAAACAGACAGCAAACTAGGCTGGAGAGAGATCTGAGACAAAGAGATCTGAATTATACGAGAGCCGACCAGGGGAAACACAAATTATGCAGTCAAGTTTCCCACATTTGGGGAAATCGCAGGGGCAGCACACCCAGAGTGCAATGGGTGAGCCTTGCCCTGGGAGAAGCACCTTCATGATCATAGTATCTCACCTGGCAGGTAAGTAGGAGTTGGGCTAGAGCTGGGGAGGGTCGCTGCTCGGGCACCCCCCTGTTAAGTGAAGGAGATCCAACTGAGGCAGCACAAGGGAACTCTCAAAAGAAGAACAAGGCTAGAGGAAGATCTGAAACAAAGAAATCTGACTTTTACCAGAGCTGACCAGAAGAAAACACAAACACAGTCCCCCACTACCACAAATAAAGCAGTCGAGGTGAGGTTCATTCATTGCATTTTGGGTATGCTGACCCCTGTGATTTCCCCAAATGTGGGAAACTCGACTGCTTTATTTGTGGTAGTGGGGGACTGTGTTTGTGCTTTCCTCTGGTCAGCTCTGGTAAAAGTCAGATTTCTTTGTTTCAGATCTTCCTCTAGCCTTGTTCTTCTTTTGAGAGTTCCCTTGTGCTGCCTCAGTTGGATCTCCTTCACTTAACAGGGGGGTGCCCGAGCAGCGACCCTCCCCAGCTCTAGCCCAACTCCTACTTACCTGCCAGGTGAGATACTATGATCATGAAGGTGCTTCTCCCAGGGCAAGGCTCACCCATTGCACTCTGGGTGTGCTGCCCCTGCGATTTCCCCAAATGTGGGAAACTTGACTGCATAATTTGTGTTTCCCCTGGTCGGCTCTCGTATAATTCAGATCTCTTTGTCTCAGATCTCTCTCCAGCCTAGTTTGCTGTCTGTTTCCACTTCTCTTTTCTTCAGCCGCTCCCTTCTATACCCTTGTGCACTATCCTGACTTCTCCTCCCGTCTGCTTACTTTGTGCCTTCCAATGCACAATGCAAACTACAGGTAGTGCTGCAGGGCCCACACCCTTTTACTTGCCTTACAGAGCAGCTCTGGAGCTGTTACAGTGCCCAGCTGCTGCAAGAAATCTGCTTGAATGCTTCAGGGGATGGGACATGGCCAACATGAGCCCCACACCAAAGGAGTGTGGAGCAGAAGGCTGACTAATACTGAAGCACACCCAAACAACAAACCAAATGCAACAACTAGTGCAAGCATTCCTGGGGGAAGGCCTGCCGCAGATGGATTTGCATATGGTGATGTCATCCAAGCAGTGGGTCAAAGTTGGTTTCAACCCTCGTCTGCATATGAAAACAGAAAAGGGGCGTGCAGGGCATGGTGGCCTTTTGCGGCGCTTGACCGACCCCTAGTTTGCATTAAACACCTCCACCCTCCTTCGGTGTGGGGCTCATGTTGGCTATGCCCCAGCCCCTGAAGCATTCAAGCAGATTTCTTGCAGCAGCTGGGCACTGTTACAGCTCCAGAGCTGCTCTGTAAGGCAAGTAAAAGGGTGTGGGCCCTGCAGCACTACCTGTAGTTTGCATTGTGCATTGGAAGGCACAAAGTAAGCAGACGGGAGGAGAAGTCAGGATAGTGCACAAGGGTATAGAAGGGAGCGGCTGAAGAAAAGAGAAGTGGAAACAGACAGCAAACTAGGCTGGAGAGAGACCTGAGACAAAGAGATCTGAATTATACGAGAGCCGACCAGGGGAAACACAAATTATGCAGTCAAGTTTCCCACATTTGGGGAAATCGCAGGAGCAGCACACCCAGAGTACAATTGGTGAGCCTTTCCCTGGGAGAAGCACCTTCATGATCATAGTATCTCACCTGGCAGGTAAGTAGGAGTTGGGCTAGAGCTGGGGAGGGTCGCTGCTCGGGTACCCCCCTGTAAAGTGAAGGAGATCCAACTGAGGCAGCACAAGGGAACTCTCGAAAGAAGAACAAGGCTAAAGGAAAATCTGAGACAAAGAAATCTGACTTTTACCAGAGCTGACCAGAGGAAAGCACAAACACAGTCTCCCACTACCACAAATAATGCAGTCAAGTTTCCCACATTTGGGGAAATCACAGGGGTCAGCATACCCAAAATGCAATGAATGAACCTCACCCTGGGAGAAAAATCTTCATGACCATGGTATCTCCTATGCAAAATAAGTATGATTTGGAATAGGGCTGGAGAGGGCCGCTGCTCATGCACATCTCTGTCAAGTAAAGGAGATTCAACTGAGGCAGCAAAAGGGAACTCTCATCTGGGGACAACAACTGCAGGGAGAACATATATTTTCAGATGAACATGGGAGGGCAGAAGGCTGCCTAATACTGAAGCACCCCCAAACACCAAACCAAATGCAACAACTAGTGCAAGCATTCCTGGGGGAAGGCCTGCCGCAGATGGATTTGCATATGGTGATGTCATCCAAGCAGTGGGTCAAAGTTGGCTTCAACCCTCGTCTGCATATGAAAAGAGAAAAGGGGCGTGCAGGGCATGGTGGCCTTTTGCGGCGCTTGGCTGACCCCTAGTTTGCATTAAACACGTCCACCCTCCTTTGGTGTGGGGCTCATGTTGGCTATGCCCCAGCCCCTGAAGCATTCAAGCTGATTTCTTGCAGCAGCTGGGCACTGTAACAGCTCCAGAGCTGCTCTGTAAGGCAAGTAAAAGGGTGTGGGCCCTGCAGCACTACCTGTAGTTCGCATTGTGCGTTGGAAGGCACAAAGTAAGCAGACAGGAGGAGAAGTCAGGATAGTGCGCAAGGGCATAGAAGGGAGCGGCTCAAGAAAAGAGAAGTGGAAACAGACAGCAAACTAGGCTGGAGAGAGACCTGAGACAAAGAGATCTGAATTATACGAGAGCCGACCAGGGGAAACACAAATTATGCAGTCAAGTTTCCCACATTTGGGGAAATCGCAGGAGCAGCACACCCAGAGTGCAATGGGTGAGCCTTGCCCTGGGAGAAGCACCTTCATGATCATAGTATCTCACCTGGCAGGTAAGTAGGAGTTGGGCTAGAGCTGGGGAGGGTCGCTGCTCGGGTACCCCCCTGTAAAGTGAAGGAGATCCAACTGAGGCAGCACAAGGGAACTCTCGAAAGAAGAACAAGGCAAGAGAAAAATCTGAGACAAAGAAATCTGACTTTTACCAGAGCTGACCAGAGGAAAGCACAAACACAGTCCCCCACTACCACAAATAATGCAGTTGAGATTCCCACATTTGGGGAAATCACAGGGGTCAGCATACCCAAAATGCAATGAATGAACCTCACCCTGGGAGAACAATCTTCATGACCATGGTATCTCCTATGCAAAATAAGTATGATTTGGAATAGGGCTGGGGAGGGCCGCTGCTCATGCACATCTCTGTCAAGTAAAGGAGATTCAACTGAGGCAGCACAAGGGAACTCTCATCTGGGGACAACAACTGCAGGGAGAACACATATTTTCAGATGAACATGGGAGGGCAGAAGGCTGCCTAATACTGAAGCACCCCCAAACAACAAACCAAATGCAACAACTAGTGCAAGCATTCCTGGGGGAAGTTCTGCAGAAGACGGATTTGCATACGGTGATGTCATCCAAGCAGTGGGTCAAAGTTGGCTTCAACCCTCATCTGCATATGAAAAGAGAAAAGGGGCGTGCAGGGCATGGCGGCCTTTTGCGGTGCTTGGATGACCCCTAGTTCGCATTAAACACCTCCACCCTCCTTTGGTGTGGGGCTCATGTTGGCCATGCCCCATCCCCTGAAGCATTCAAGCAGATTTCTTGCAGCAGCTGGGCACTGTAACAGCTCCAGAGCTGCTCTGTAAGGCAAGTAAAATGGTGTGGGCCCTGCAGCACTACCTGTAGTTTGCATTGTGCATTGGAAGGCACAAAGTAAGCAGACGGGAGGAGAAGTCAGGATAGTGCACAAGGGTATAGAAGGGAGCGGCTGAAGAAAAGAGAAGTGGAAACAGACAGCAAACTAGGCTGGAGAGAGACCTGAGACAAAGAGATCTGAATTATACGAGAGCCGACCAGGGGAAACACAAATTATGCAGTCAAGTTTCCCACATTTGGGGAAATCGCAGGGGCAGCACACCCAGAGTGCAATGGGTGAGCCTTGCCCTGGGAGAAGCACCTTCATGATCATAGTATCTCACCTGGCAGGTAAGTAGGAGTTGGGCTAGAGCTGGGGAGGGTCGCTGCTCGGGTTCCCCCCTGTGAAGTGAAGGAGATCCAACTGAGGCAGCACCAGGGAACTCTCGAAAGAAGAACAAGGCTAGAGGAAGATCTGAGACAAAGAAATCTGACTTTTACCAGAGCTGACCAGAGGAAAGCACAAACACAGTCTCCCACTACCACAAATAATGCAGTCAAGTTTCCCACATTTGGGGAAATCACAGGGGTAAGCATACCCAAAATGCAATGAATGAACCTCACCCTGGGAGAAAAATCTTCATGACCATGGTATCTCCTATGCAAAATAAGTATGATTTGGAATAGGGCTGGGGAGGGCCGCTGCTCATGCACATCTCTGTCAAGTAAAGGAGATTCAACTGAGGCAGCACAAGGGAACTCTCATCTTGGGACAACAACTGCAGGGAGAACATATATTTTCAGATGAACATGGGAGGGCAGAAGACTGCCTAATACTGAAGCACCCCCAAACAACAAACCAAATGCAACAACTAGTGCAAGCATTCCTGGGGGAAGGCCTGCCGCAGATGGATTTGCATATGGTGATGTCATCCAAGCAGTGGGTCAAAGTTGGCTTCAACCCTCGTCTGCATATGAAAAGAGAAAAGGGGCGTGCAGGGCATGGTGGCCTTTTGCGGCGCTTGGCTGACCCCTAGTTTGCATTAAACACCTCCACCCTCCTTTGGTGTGGGGCTCATGTTGGCTATGCCCAAGCCCCTGAAGCATTCAAGCTGATTTCTTGCAGCAGCTGGGCACTGTAACAGCTCCAGAGCTGCTCTGTAAGGCAAGTAAAAGGGTGTGGGCCCTGCAGCACTACCTGTAGTTCGCATTGTGCGTTGGAAGGCACAAAGTAAGCAGACAGGAGGAGAAGTCAGGATAGTGCGCAAGGGCATAGAAGGGAGCGGCTCAAGAAAAGAGAAGTGGAAACAGACAGCAAACTAGGCTGGAGAGAGACCTTAGACAAAGAGATCTGAATTATACGAGAGCCGACCAGGGGAAACACAAATTATACAGTCAAGTTTCCCACATTTGGGGAAATCGCAGGAGCAGCACACCCAGAGTGCAATGGGTGAGCCTTGCCCTGGGAGAAGCACCTTCATGATCATAGTATCTCACCTGGCAGGTAAGTAGGAGTTGGGCTAGAGCTGGGGAGGGTCGCTGCTCGGGTACCCCCCTGTAAAGTGAAGGAGATCCAACTAAGGCAGCACAAGGGAACTCTCGAAAGAAGAACAAGGCTAGAGGAAAATCTGAGACAAAGAAATCTGACTTTTACCAGAGCTGACCAGAGGAAAGCACAAACACAGTCCCCCACTACCACAAATAATGCAGTTGAGTTTCCCACATTTGGGGAAATCACAGGGGTCAGCATACCCAAAATGCAATGAATGAACCTCACCCTGGGAGAAAAATCTTCATGACCATGGTATCTCCTATGCAAAATAAGTATGATTTGGAATAGGGCTGGGGAGGGCCGCTGCTCATGCACATCTCTGTCAAGTAAAGGAGATTTAACTGAGGCAGCACAAGGGAACTCTCATCTGGGGACAACAACTGCAGGGAGAACACATATTTTCAGATGAACATGGGAGGGTAGAAGGCTGCCTAATACTGAAGCACCCCCAAACAACAAACCAAATGCAACAACTAGTGCAAGCATTCCTGGGGGAAGTTCTGCAGAAGACGGATTTGCATACGGTGATGTCATCCAAGCAGTGGGTCAAAGTTGGCTTCAACCCTCATCTGCATATGAAAAGAGAAAAGGGGCGTGCAGGGCATGGCGGCCTTTTGCGGTGCTTGGATGACCCCTAGTTCGCATTAAACACCTCCACCCTCCTTTGGTGTGGGGCTCATGTTGGCCATGCCCCATCCCCTGAAGCATTCAAGCTGATTTCTTGCAGCAGCTGGGCACTGTAACAGCTCCAGAGCTGCTCTGTAAGGCAAGTAAAAGGGTGTGGGCCCTGCAGCACTACCTGTAGTTTGCATTGTGCATTGGAAGGCACAAAGTAAGCAGACGGGAGGAGAAGTCAGGATAGTGCACAAGGGTATAGAAGGGAGCGGCTGAAGAAAAGAGAAGTGGAAACAGACAGCAAACTAGGCTGGAGAGAGACCTGAGACAAAGAGATCTGAATTATACGAGAGCCGACCAAGGGAAACACAAATTATGCAGTCAAGTTTCCCACATTTGGGGAAATCGCAGGGGCAGCACACCCAGAGTGCAATGGGTGAGCCTTGCCCTGGGAGAAGCACCTTCATGATCATAGTATCTCACCTGGCAGGTAAGTAGGAGTTGGGCTAGAGCTGGGGAGGGTCGCTGTTCGGGCACCCCCCTGTCAAGTGAAAGAGATCCAACTGAGGCAGCACAAGGGAACTCTCGAAAGAAGAACAAGGCTAGAGGAAGATCTGAGACAAAGAAATCTGACTTTTTCCAGAGCTGGCCAGAGGAAAGCACAAACACAGTCCCCCACTACCACAAATAATGCAGTCGAGTTTCCCACATTTGGGGAAATCACAGGGGTCAGCATACCCAGAATGCAATGAATGAACCTCACCCTGGGAGAACAATCTTCATGACCATGGTATCGCCTATGCAAAATAAGTATAATTTGGGATAGGGCTGGGGAGGGCCGCTGCTCAGGCACATCTCTGTCAAGTAAAGGAGATTCAACTGAGGCAGCACAAGGGAACTCTCATCTGGGGACAACAACTGCAGGGAGAACACATATTTTCAGATGAACATGTGAGGGCAGAAGGCTGCCTAATACTGAAGCACCCCCAAACAACAAACCAAATGCAACAACTAGTGCAAGCATTCCTGGGGGAAGGCCTGCAGCAGATGGATTTGCATATGGTGATGTCATCCAAGCAGTGGGTCAAAGTTGGCTTCAACCCTCGTTTGCATATGAAAAGAGAAAAGGGGCGTGCAGGGCATGGCGGCCTTTTGCAGCGCTTGGATGACCCCTAGTTTGCATTACACACCTCCTCCCTCCTTCGGTGTGGGGCTCATGTTGGCTATGCCCCAGCCCCTGAAGCATTCAAGCTGATTTCTTGCAGCAGCTGGGCACTGTAACTGCTCCAGAGCTACTCTGTAAGGCAAGTAAAAGGGTGTGGGCCCTGCAGCACTACCTGTAGTTCGCATTGTGCGTTGGAAGGCACGAAGTAAGCAGACGGGAGAAGTCAGGATAGTGCGCAAGGGCATAGAAGGGAGCGGCTCAAGAAAAGAGAAGTGGAAACAGACAGCAAACTAGGCTGGAGAGAGACCTGAGACAAAGAGATCTGAATTATACGAGAGCCGACGAGGGGAAACACAAATTATGCAGTCAAGTTTCCCACATTTGGGGAAATCGCAGGAGCAGCACACCCAGAGTGCAATGGTTGAGCCTTGCCCTGGGAGAAGCACCTTCATGATCATAGTATCTCACCTGGCAGGTAAGTAGGAGTTGGGCTAGAGCTGGGGAGGGTCGCTGCTCGGGTTCCCCCCTGTGAAGTGAAGGAGATCCAACTGATGCAGCACCAGGGAACCCTCGAAAGAAGAACAAGGCTAGAGGAAGTTCTGAGACAAAGAAATCTGACTTTTACCAGAGCTGACCAGAGGAAAGCACAAACACAGTCCCCCACTACCACAAATAATGCTGTCGAGTTTCCCACATTTGGGAAAATCACAGGGGTCAGCATACCCAGAATGCAATGAATGAACCTCACCCTGGGAGAACAATCTTCATGACCATGGTATCTCCTATGCAAAATAAGTATGATTTGGGATAGGGCTGGTGAGGGCCGCTGCTCAGGCACATCTCTGTCAAGTAAAGGAGATTCAACTGAGGCAGCACAAGGGAACTCTCATCTGGGGACAACAACTGCAGGGAGACCACATCTTTTCAGATGAACATGGGAGGGCAGAAGGCTGCCTAATACTGAAGCACCATCAAATATCAAACCATGGCCCTCATTCCGAGTTGATCGCTCGCATGGCGATTTTAGCAGAGTTACACACGCTAAGCCGCCGCCTACTGGGAGTGAATCTTAGCTTCTTAAAATTGCGACCGATGTATTCGCAATATTGCGATTACAAACTACTTAGCAGTTTCAGAGTAGCTTCAGACTTACTCGGCATCTGCGATCAGTTCAGTGCTTGTCGTTCCTGGTTTGACGTCACAAACACTCCCAGAGTTCGCCCAGACACTCCCCCGTTTCTCCGGCCACTCCTGCGTTTTTTCCGGAAACTGTAGCGTTTTTTCCCACACGCCCATAAAACGGCCTGTTTCCGCCCAGTATCACCCATTTCCTGTCAATCACATTACGATCGCCGGAGCGAAGAAAAAGCCGTGAGTAAAAATACTTTCTTCATTGTAAAATTACTTGGCGCAGTCGCAGTGCGAATATTGCGCATGCGTACTAAGCAGAATTTCACTGCGATGCGATGAAATTTACAGAGCGAACGACTCGGAATGAGGGTCCATATGCAACAACTAGTACAAGCACTCCTGGGGGAAGGTCTGCAGCAGACTGATTTGCATACGGTGATGTTATCCAAGCAGTGGGCCAAAGTTGACTGGAACCCTCATCTGCATATGAAAAGAGAAAAGGGGCATGCAGGGCATGGCGGCCTTTTGCAGTGCTTGGATGACCCCTAGTTCGCATTAAACACCCCCACCCTCCTTTGGTGTGGGGCTCATGTTGGCCTTGCCCCATCCCCTGATGCATTCAAGCTGATTTCTTGCAGCAGCTGGGCACTGTAACAGCTCCAGAGCTGTTCTGTAAGGCAAGTAGAAGGGTGTGGGCCCTGCAGCACCACCTGTTGTTCGCATTGTGCGTTGGAAGGCACAAATTAAGCAGACGGGAGGAGAAGTCAGGATAGTGCGCAAGGGCATTCTTTTCTCTTAGTCCGGGGGCAAGGCTTCAAAATGGGGTCTGCAACGGAGGAGACACAGGGGGCGTGGTCACAGCAGCTTTTCTCTACAGTCTGCACCAGCAGGAGCCTACACCATTTTTTATGATCACGCTGAACTGCAGTGCGACTGCAATTACAGCATGGTCAAGAAGGGAGGCGTCATGCTGGGTGGCCATGCCCTGTCACTGTGCAGGAGCCAGCACCGCTCACACACTAGTCCCCGGGTGCAGCCCCCAACCCCCGGGACACCCGGAGCAACAAAATGTAGATTCAGGCCACCAGGCCACGCCCCTACCTATGAAACCATGCCTCCTTTTTACCATTGCGCTGTTTATCTGCGCGCACTGCATTACAATCTCCCTCGCCACCTCTCTGGGTGTCACCAGTGATAGTGACACCTCTGCCATGCTTGTAGCAGCTGGTCCTAAGATCTACGCCTCAAGCCCTGAGTGTTTGCCCTTGTGACTTGTTGATCATCATAGCGAAGCAGATGCTTACAGAAAACTGCAGGGGCTTAGATTGAAAATAAAAAAAATTGATGGGTATAAGGTAGAGAGGAGCGGGTTCGGTTCTCCGAGAACCGAATTCCCCACGAACTCCACGTGGTTTACACTGGTCCGAGGCAGGCTCGGTTGTTCCCGCCTGACTTGGAAAACCTGAACAAGGGAAAATGTCATCATCCCGCTGTCAGATTCTCGTGAGATTCGGATTCCATATAAAGAGCTGCGCGTTGCTGCCATTTTTACTCGTGCATTGAAGAGAGAGCGGAGAGGACGTGGCTATGTTCTCTCAGTGGAAATCTCAATATCAGTGCTCAGTATCAGTGGTTACTTATTGCTGCTCAGTAATACTAGTAGTGTGTCTCTCCTGCTCAGTGTCAGTTCTCAGTAGTATCCTCATCAGTGCTCAGTATCACTGCTCATTGTCTTGTGCTGCATTGTGGTGCTCAGCATACTACAGTACATTACTAATAGTCCAGTGCTGCATCTTGCTGCTCAGTGTCAGTTCTAGTATCCTCATCAGTGCTCACTCTCACTGCTCATTGCATTGTGGTGTTCTGTATACTACAGTAACATAGTAATATAGTATATATAGAGGAGCGGGTTCGGTTCTCCGAGAACCGAATTCCCGACGAACTCCACGTGGTTTACACTGGTCCGAGGCAGGCTCGGTTGTTCCCGCCTGACTCGGAAAACCTGAACAAGGGAAAATGTCATCATCCCGCTGTCGGATTCTCGCGAGATTCGGATTCCATATAAAGAGCTGCGCGTTGCCGCCATTTTTACTCGTGCATTGAAGAGAGAGCGGAGAGGACGTGGCTATGTTCTCTCAGTGGAAATCTCAATATCAGTGCTCAGTATCAGTGGTTACTTATTGCTGCTCAGTAATACTAGTAGTGTGTCTCTACTGCTCAGTGTCAGTTCTCAGTAGTATCCTCATCAGTGCTCAGTATCACTGCTCATTGTCTTGTGCTGCATTGTGGTGCTCAGCATACTACAGTACATTACTAATAGTCCAGTGCTGCATCTTGCTGCTCAGTGTCAGTTCTAGTATCCTCATCAGTGCTCACTATCACTGCTCATTACATTGTGGTGTTCTGTATACTACAGTAACATAGTAATATAGTAACATATAGTAACATAGTTTTTGAGGTTGAATAGAGGCAAATTGCCCATCGTGTTCAACCTGTTTTAAGTTGTGATGATTCTACATACTTGCTGAATAATGTTTTATGACTAGTTAGCTACTATAACTCATGTTACCCCCGGATTAACCATTTTGATATTTTAAGTATTATAACCTTGGATAGCTTTTTCATTTAGAAATGTATCCATTCCATTTTTAAATCCAATTACAGAGTCCGCCATTACCACCTTCCCTGGCAGGGAATTCCACATCCTGATTGCCCTAACAGTGAAGATCATAGTATCTCACCTGGCTGGTAAGTAGGAGTTGGGCTAGAGCTGTGGAGGATTGCTGCTCGGGCACCCCCTGTCAAGTGAAGGAGATCCAACTGAGGCAGCACAAGGGAACTCTCGAAAGAAGAACAAGGCTAGAGGAAGATCTGAGACAAAGAAATCTGACTTTTACCAGAGCTGACCAGAGGAAAGCACAAACACAGTCCCCCACTACCACAAATAATGCAGTCGAGTTTCCCACATTTGGGGAAATCACAGGGGTCAGCATACCCAGAGTGCAATGAATGAACCTCACCCTGGGAGAACAATCTTCATGACCATGGTATCTCCTATGCAAAATAAGTATGATTTGGGATAGGGCTGGGGAGGGCCGCTGCTTAGGCACATCTCTGTCAAGTAAAGGAGATTCAACTGAGGCAGCACAAGGGAACTCTCATCTGGGGACAACAACTGCAGGGAGAACACATATTTTCAGATGAACATGGGAGGGCAGAAGGCTGCCTAATACTTAAGCACCCCCAAACAACAAACCAAATGCAACTACTAGTGTAAGCATTCCTGGGGGAAGCCCTGCAGCAGACGGATTTGCATATGGTGATGTCATCCAAGCAGTGGGTCAAAGTTGGCTTCAACCCTCGTCTGCATATGAAAATAAAAAAGGGGTGTGCAGGGCATGGCGGCCTTTTGCGGCGCTTGGATGACCCCTAGTTCGCATTAAACACCTCCACCCTCCTTCGGTGTGGGGCTCATGTTGGCTATGCCCCAGCCCCTGAAGCATTCAAGCTGATTTCTTGCAGCAGCTGGGCACTGTAACAGCTCCAGAGCTGCTCTGTAAAGCAAGTAAAAGGGTGTAGGCCCTGCAGCACTACCTGTAGTTTGCATTGTGCGTTGGAAGGCACAAAGTAAGCAGACGGGGAAGTCAGGATAGTGCACAAGGGCATAGAAGGGAGCGGCTCAAGAAAAGAGAAGTGGAAACAGACAGCAAACTAGGCTGGAGAGAGACCTGAGACAAAGAGATCTGAATTATACGAGAGCCGACCAGAGGAAACACAAATTATGTAATCAAGTGTCCCACATTTGGGGAAATCGTAGGAGCAGCACACCCAGAGTGCATTGGGTGAGCCTTGCCCTGGGAGAAGCACCTTCCTGATCATAGTATCTCACCTGGCAGGTAAGTAGGAGTTGGGCTAGAGCTGGGGAGGGTCGCTGTACGGGCACCCCCCTGTCAAGTGAAGGAGATCCAACTGAGGCAGCACAAGGAAACTCTCGAAAAAAGAACAAGGCTAGATGAAGATCTGAGACATAGAAATCTGACTTTTACCAGAGCTGACCAGAGGAAAGCACAAACACAGTCCCCCACTACAACAAATAATGCAGTCGAGTTTCCCACATTTGGGGAAATCACAGGGGTCAGCATACCCAGAATGCAATGAATGAACCTCACCCTGGGAGAACAATCTTCATGATAATGGTATCTCCTATGCAAAATAAGTATGATTTGGGATAGGGCTGGGGAGGGCCGCTGCTCAGGCACATCTCTGTCAAGTAAAGGAGATTCAACTGAGGCAGCACAAGGGAACTCTCATCTGGGGACAACAACTGCAGGGAGAACACATATTTTCAGATGAAAATGGGAGAGCAGAAGGCTGCCTAATACTGAAGCACCCCCAAACAACAAACCAAATGCAACAACTAGTACAAGCATTCCTGGGAAAAGGTCTGCAGAAGACGGATTTGCATACGGTGATGTCATCCAAGCAGTGGGCCAAAGTTGGCTGGAACCCTCATCTGCATATGAAAAGAGAAAAGGGGTATGCAGGGCATGGCGGCCTTTTGCGGTGCTTGGATGACCCTTAGTTTGCATTAAACACCTCCACCCTCCGTCGGTGTGGGGCTCATGTTGGCTATGCCCCAGCCCCTGAAGCATTCAAGCTGATTTCTTGCAGCAGCTGGGCACTGTAACAGCTCCAGAGCTGCTCTGTAAGGCAAGTAAAAGGGTGTGGGCCCTGCAGCACTACCTGTAGTTTGCATTGTGCATTGGAAGGCACAAAGTAAGCAGACAGGAGGAGATGTCAGGATAGTCCACAAGGGTATAGAAGGGAGGGGCTTAAGAAAAAAGAAGTGGAAACAGACAGCAAACTTGGCTGGAGAGAGACCTGAGACAAAGAGATCTGAATTATATGAGAGCCGACCAGGGGAAACACAAATTATGCAGTCAAGTTTCCCACATTTGGGGAAATCGCAGGGGCAGCACACCCAGAGTGCATTGGGTGAGCCTTGCCCTGGGAGAAGCACCTACATGATCAAAGTATCTCACCTAGCAGGTAAGTAGGAGTTGGGCTAGAGCTGGGGAGGGTCGCTGCTCGGGCACCCCCCTGTCAAGTGAAGGAGATCCAACTGAGGCAGCACAAGGGAACTCTCGAAAGAAGAACAAGGCTAGAGGAAGATCTGAGACAAAGAAATCTGACTTTTACCAGAGCTGACCAGAGGAAAGCACAAACACAGTCCCCCACTACCACAAATAATGCAGTTGAGTTTCCCACATTTCGGGAAATCACAGGGGTCAGCATACCCAGAATGCAATGAATGAACCTAACCCTGGGAGAACAATCTTCATGACCATGGTATCTCCTATGCAAAATAAGTATGATTTGGGATAGGGCTGGGGAGGGCCGCTGCTCAGGCACATCTCTGTCAAGTAAAGGAGATTCAACTGAGGCAGCACAAGGGAACTCTCATCTGGGGACAACAACTGCAGGGAGAACACATATTTTCAGATGAACATGGGAGGGCAGAAGGCTGCCTAATACTGAAGCACCCCCAAACAACAAACCAAATGCAACAACTAGTAAAAGCATTCCTGGGAGAAGGTCTGCAGAAGACGGATTTGCATACGGTGATGTCATCCAAGCAGTGGGCCAAAGTTGGCTGGAACCCTCATCTGCATATGAAAAGAGAAAAGGGTTATGCAGTTCATGGCGGCCTTTTGCGGCGCTTGGATGACCGCTAGTTCGCATTAAACACCTCCATTCTCCTTCGGTGTGGGGCTCATGTTGGCTATGCCCCAGCCCCTGAAGTATTCAAGCTGATTTCTTGCAGCAGCTGGGCACTGTAACAGCTCCAGAGCTGCTCTGTAAGGCAAGTAAAAGGGTGTGGGCCCTGCAGCACTACCTGTAGTTCGCATTGTGCGTTGGAAGGCACAAAGTAAGCAGACGGGAGAAGTCAGGATAGTGCGCAAGGGCATAGAAGGGAGCGGCTCAAGAAAAGAGAAGTGGAAACAGGCAGCAAACTAGGCTGGAGAGAGACCTGAGACAAAGAGATCTAAATTATACGAGAGCCGACCAGGGGAAACACAAATTATGCAGTCAAGTGTCCCACATTTGGGGAAATCGCAGGAGCAGCACACCCAGAGTGCAATGGGTGAACCTTGCCCTGGGAGAAGCACCTTCATGATCATAGTATCTCACCTGGCAGGTAAGTAGGAGTTGGGCTAGAGCTGGGGAGGGTCGCTGCTCGGGTACCCCCCTGTCAAGTGAAGGAGATCCAACTGAGGCAGCACAAGGGAACTCTCGAAAGAAGAACAAGGCTAGAGGAAAATCTGAGACAAAGAAATCTGACTTTTACCAGAGCTGACCAGAGGAAAGCACAAACACAGTCCCCCACTACCACAAATAATGCAGTCGAGTTTCCCACATTTGGGGAAATCACAGGGGTCAGCATACCCAAAATGCAATGAATGAACCTCACCCTCAGAGAACAATCTTCATGACCATGGTATCTCCTATGCAAAATAAGTATGATTTGGGATAGGGCTGGGGAGGGCCGCTGCTCAGGCACATCTCTGTCAAGTAAAGGAGATTCAACTGAGGCAGCACAAGGGAACTCCCATCTGGGGACAACAACTGCAGGGAGAACACATATTTTCAGATGAACATGGGAGGGCAGAAGGCTGCCTAATACTGAAGCACCCCCAAACAACAAACCAAATGCAACAACTAGTACAAGCATTCCTGGGGGAAGTTCTGCAGAAGACGGATTTGCATACGGTGATGTCATCCAAGCAGTGGGCCAAAGTTGGCTGGAACCCTCATCTGCATATGAAAAGAGAAAAGGGGTATGCAGGGCATGGCCGCCTTTTGCGGCGCTTGGATGACCCTTAGTTCGCATTAAACACCCCCACCCTCCTTCGGTGTGGGGCTCATGTTGGCTATGCCCCAGCCCCTGAAGCATTCAAGCTGATTTCTTGCAGCAGCTGGGCACTGTAACAGCTCCAGAGCTGCTCTGTACGGCAAGTAAAAGGGTGTGGGCCCTGCAGCACTACCTGTAGTTTGCATTGTGCATTGGAAGGCACTTAAGAATAGAGAAGTGGAAACAGACAGCAAACTAGGCTGGAGAGAGACCTGAGACAAAGAGATCTGAATTATACGAGAGCCGACCAGGGGAAACACAAATTATGCAGTCAAGTTTCCCACATTTGGGGAAATCGCAGGAGCAGCACACCCAGAGTGCAATGGGTGAGCCTTGCCCTGGGAGAAGCACCTACGTGATCATAGTATCTCACCTGGCAGGTAAGTAGGAGTTGGGCTAGAGCTGGGGAGGGTCGCTGCTCGGGTACGCCCCTGTCAAGTGAAGGAGATCCAACTGAGGCAGCACAAGGGAATTCTCGAAAGAAGAACAAGGCTAGAGGAAGATCTGAGACAAAGAAATCTGACTTTTACCTGAGCTGACCAGAGGAAAACACAAACACAGTCCCCCACTACCACAAATAATGCTGTCGAGTTTCACACATTTGGGGAAATCACAGGGGTCAGCATACCCAGAATGCAATGAATGAACCTCACACTGGGAGAATAATCTTCATGACCATGGTATCTCCTATGCAAAATAAGTATGATTTGGGATAGGGCTGGGGAGGGCCGCTGCTCAGGCACATCTCTGTCAAGTAAAGGAGATTCAACTGAGGCAGCATAAGGGAACTCTCATCTGGGGACAACAACTGCAGGGAGAACACATATTTTCAGATGAACATGGGAGGGCAGAAGGCTGCCTAATACTGAAGCACCCCCAAACAACAAACCAAATGCAACAACTAGTGCAAGCATTCCTGGGGGAAGGCCTGCAGCAGATGGATTTGCATATGGTGATGTCATCCAAGCAGTGGGTCAAAGTTGGCTTCAACCCTCGTCTGCATATGAAAAGAGAAAAGGGGCGTGCAGGGCATGGCGGCCTTTTGCGGCGCTTGGATGACCCCTAGTTCGCATTAAACACCTCCACCCTCCTTTGGTGTGGGGCTCATGTTGGCTATGCCCCAGCCCCTGAAGCATTCAAGCTGATTTCTTGCAGTAGCTGGGCACTGTAACAGCTCCAGAGCTGCTCTGTACGGCAAGTAAAAGGGTGTGGGCCCTGCAGCACTACCTGTAGTTTGCATTGTGCATTGGAAGGCACAAAGTAAGCAGACGGGAGAAGTAAGGATAGTGCGCAAGGCCATAGAATGGAGCGGCTTAAGAAAAGAGAAGTGGAAACAGACAGCAAACTAGGCTGGAGAGAGACCTGAGACAAAGAGATCTGAATTATACGAGAGCCGACCAGGGGAAACACAAATTATGCAGTCAAGTTTCCCACATTTGGGGAAATCGCAGGGGCAGCACATCCAGAGTGCAATGGGTGAGCCTTGCCCTGGGAGAAGCACCTTCATGATTATAGTATCTCACCTGGCAGGTAAGTAGAAGTTGGGCTAGAGCTGGGGAGGGTCGCTGCTCGGGCACCCCCCTGTCAAGTGAAGGAGATCCAACTGAGGCAGCACAAGGGAACTCTCGAAAGAAGAACAAGGCTAGAGGAAGAACTGAAACAAAGAAATCTGACTTTTACCAGAGCTGACCAGAGGAAAGCACAAACACAGTCCCCCACTACCACAAATAATGCAGTTGAGTTATCCACATTTGGGGAAATCACAGGGGTCAGCATACCCAGAATGCAATGAATGAACCTCACCCTGGGAGAACAATCTTCAAGACCATGGTCTCTCCTATGCAAAATAAGTATGATTTGGGATAGGGCTGGGGAGGGCCGCTGCTCAGGCACATCTCTGTCAAGTAAAGGAGATTCAACTGAGGCAGCACAAGGGAACTCTCATCTGGGGACAACAACTGCAGGGAGAACACATATTTTCAGATGAACATGGGAGGGCAGAAGGCTGCCTAATACTGAAGCACCCCCAAACAACAAACCAAATGCAACAACTAGTGCAAGCATTCCTGGGGGAAGGCCTGCAGCAGATGGATTTGCATATGGTGATGCCATCCAAGCAGTGGGTCAAAGTTGGCTTCAACCCTCGTCTCCATATGAAGAGAGAAAAGGGGCGTGCAGGGCATGGCGGCCTTTTGCGGCGCTTGGATGACCCCTAGTTCGCATTACACACCTCCACCCTCCTTTGGTGTGGGGCTCATGTTGGCTATGCCCCAGCCCCTGAAGCATTCAAGCTGATTTCTTGCAGCAGCTGGGCACTGTAACTGCTCCAGAGCTGCTCTGTAAGGCAAGTAAAAGGGTGTGGGCCCTGCAGCACTACCTGTAGTTTGCATTGTGCGTTGGAAGGCACAAAGTAAGCAGACGGGAGAAGTCAGGATAGTGCGCAAGGGCATAGAAGGGAGCGGCTCAAGAAAAGAGAAGTGGAAACAGACAGCAAACTAGGCTGGAGAGAGACCTGAGACAAAGAGATCTGAATTATACGAGAGCCGACCAAGGGAAACACAAATTATGCAGTCAAGTTTCCCACATTTGGGGAAATCACAGGGGCAGCACAACCAGAGTGCAATGGGTGAGCCTTGCCCTGGGAGAAGCACCTTCATGATCATAGTATCTCACCTGGCAGGTAAGTAGGAGTTGGGCTAGAGCTGGGGAGGGTCGCTGCTCGGGCACCCCCCTGTCAAGTGAAAGAGATCCAACTGAGGCAGCACAGGGGAACTCTCGAAAGAGGAACAAGGCTAGAGGAAGATCTGAGATAAAGAAATCTGATTTTTACCAGAGCTGACCAGAGGAAAGCACAAACACAGTCCCCCA
This sequence comes from Pseudophryne corroboree, assembly GCF_028390025.1. Taxonomy (NCBI): domain Eukaryota; kingdom Metazoa; phylum Chordata; class Amphibia; order Anura; family Myobatrachidae; genus Pseudophryne; species Pseudophryne corroboree. The sequence goes on along the minus strand of NW_026970078.1, from coordinate 61,912 downwards.
CTACCACAAATAATGCAGTCGAGTTTCCCACATTTGGGGAAATCACAGGGGTCAGCATACCCAGAATGCAATGAATGAACCTCACCCTGGGAGAACAATCTTCATGACCATGGTATCGCCTATGCAAAATAAGTATGATTTGGGATAGGGCTGGGGAGGGCCGCTGCTCAGGCACATCTCTGTCAAGTAAAGGAGATTCAACTGAGGCAGCACAAGGGAACTCTCATCTGGGGACAACAACTGCAGGGAGAACACATATTTTCAGATGAACATGGGAGGGCAGAAGGCTGCCTAATACTGAAGCACCCCCAAACAACAAACCAAATGCAACAACTAGTGCAAGCATTCCTGGGGGAAGGCCTGCAGCAGATGGATTTGCATATGGTGATGTCATCCAAACAGTGGGTCAAAGTTGGCTTCAACCCTCGTCTGCATATGAAAAGAGACAAGGGGCGTGCAGGGCATGGCGGCCTTTTGCGGCGCTTGGATGACCCCTAGTTCGCATTACACACCTCCACCCTCCTTCGGTGTGGGGCTCATGTTGGCTATTCCCCAGCCCCTGAAGCATTCAAGCTGATTTCTTGCAGCAGCTGGGCACTGTAACTGCTCCAGAGATGCTCTGTAAGGCAAGTAAAAGGGTGTGGGTCCTGCAGCACTACCTGTAGTTTGCATTGTGCGTTGGAAGGCACGAAGTAAGCAGACGGGAGAAGTCAGGATAGTGCGCAAGGGCATAGAAGGGAGCGGCTCAAGAAAAGAGAAGTGGAAACAGACAGCAAACTAGGCTGGAGAGAGACCTGAGACAAAGAGATCTGAATTATACGAGAGCCGACCAGGGGAAACACAAATTATGCAGTCAAGTTTCCCACATTTGGGGAAATCGCAGAAGCAGCACACCCAGAGTGCAATGGGTGAGCCTTGCCCTGGGAGAAGCACCTTCATGATCATAGTATCTCACCTGGCAGGTAAGTAGGAGTTGGGCTAGAGCTTGGGAGGGTCGCTGCTCGAGCATCCCCCTGTCAAGTAAAGGAGATTCAACTGAGGCAGCACAAGGGAACTCTCATCTGGGGACAACAACTGCAGGGAGAACACATATTTTCAGATAAAAATCTTGGTCATGCTCTGGTTTCTCTTCAGAACGAACAAATCTTTCGCCTTTTACTAAAGATTTCCGTGGAGAGGAGCAAAACCGAGTTTTATCTCAATTTTTGCATGCCCCATCTTTTTGGGGTTTCTTTTATCGGTTTAAAGATAGAATGAGTGTGCTTTAATGTAAGCTCATTTGCATAGAAATGACAGTAAATGTTTGTTTCTTTTCAAACAGAACTTTCTTGACCATGCTACTTGCTTGAAAGATCTGGGAGCACATGGAATACAGTACAAACCATGCTTATAGCAAGGAGAAGACAGGTGAGAAATCTGCTTTCTTTCAAATTGGGCGCTCACTTTGATCTGAATGAGGACTGCTGGCACGGCACTCAGGCGACAGGTGGAATTTTGGTCATGCTCTGGTTTCTCTTCAGAACGAACAAATCTTTCGCCTTTTACTAAAGATTTCCGTGGAGAGGAGCAAAACTGAGTTATATCTCAATTTTTGCATGCCCCATATTATTGGGGTTTCTTTTATCGGATTAAAGACAGAACGAGTGTGCTTTCTTGTTAGCTTTAATGTAAGTTTATTTGCATAACAATGACAATAAATGTCTGTTTCTTTTCAAGCAGAACTTTCTTGACCATACTAATTGCTTGAAAGATCTGGGAGCACATGGAAAAGAGTACAAACCATGCTTATAGCAAGGGGAAGCCTGGTGAGAAATCTGCTTTCTTTCTTTCAAATTGGGTGCTCACTTTGAGCTGAATGAGGACTGCTAGCATGGCACTCAGGCGACAGGTGGAATCTTGGTCATGCTCTGGTTTCTCTTCAGAACGAACAAATCTTTCGCCTTTTACTAAAGATTTCCGTGGAGAGGAGCAAAACTGAGTTTTATCTCAATTTTTGCATGCCCCGTCTTATTGGGGTTTCTTTTATCAGTTTAAAGATAGAACGAGTGTGCTTTAATGTAAGCTCATTTGCGTAGAAATGACAGTAAATGTTTGTTTCTTTTCAAACAGAACTTTCTTGACTATACTAATTGTTTGAAAGATCTGGGAGCACATGGAAAAGAGTACAAACCATGTTTATAGCAAGGGGAAGCCTGGTGAGAAATCTGCTTTCTTTCTTTCAAATTGGGTGCTCACTTTGAGCTGAATGAGGACTGCTGGCATGGCACTCAGGCGACAGGTAGAATCTTGGTCATGCTGTGGTTTCTCTTCAGAACGAACAAATCTTTCGCCTTTTACTAAAGATTTCCGTGGAGAGGAGCAAAACTGAGTTTTATCTCAATTTTTGCATGCCCCATCTTATTGGGGTTTTATTTTATTGGTTTAAAGATAGAACGAGTGTGCTTTAATGTAAGCTCATTTGCATAGAAATGACAGTAAATGTTTGTTTCTTTTCAAACAGAACTTTCTTGACCACACTAATTGTTTGAAAGATCTGGGAGCACATGGAAAAGAGTACAAACCATGTTTATAGCAAGGGGAAGCCTGGTGAGAAATCTGCTTTCTTTCATTCAAATTGGGTGCTCACTTTGAGCTGAATGAGAACTGCTGGCATGGCACTCAGGCGACAGGTGGAATCTTGGTCATGCTCTGGTTTCTCTTCAGAACTAACAAATATTTTGCCTTTTATTAAAGATTTCCGTGGAGAGGAGCAAAACTGAGTTTTATCTCAATTTTTGCATGCCCCATATTATTGGGGTTTCTTTTATCAGTTTAAAGACAGAACGAGTGTGCTTTCTTGTTAGCTTTAATGTAAGTTTATTTGCATAACAATGACAGTAAATGTTTGTTTCTTTTCAAACAGAACTTTCTTGACCATGCTACTTGCTTGAAAGATCTGGGAGCACATGGAAAACAGTACAAACCATGCAGTATCACAAGAGCCTTTATTTGATCTTTCATGAAGATAGAGCAGAATTGAGGACACGTCAACAATTTCTGCCGAAGGTGGTTCATCTTTCCACATGGTGCCTTTGGCCACTGACACCTTCGTTGAGTCAAAGTCTCTGGCTGTGGTCAGAACTTTGAAAATTTATGTCACCAGAACGGTTCAGATTAGGAAAACAGAGGCTCTGTTTGTCCTGTATGCTCCCAACATGATTGGGTGTCCTGCTTCCATGCAGACCATTATGCGCTGGATCTGTGGTAAGATTCAGCATGCTCATTCCACGGCAGGATTGCCGTTACTGAATTAGGCGAAGACCCATTCTACTAGAAAGGTGGGTTCATCCTGGGCAGCTGGTCGGGGAGTCTCGGCATTGCAACTTTGCCGAGCAGCTATTTAGTAAACACTTTTGCTAAGTTTTACAAGTTTGATACCTTGGCTGATGATAACCTCAAGTTGGGTCATTCGGTGCTGCAGAGTCGTACGCACTCTCCCACCCGTTCAAGAGCTTTGGTATAACCCCATGGTTCTTAATGTGACCCCAGCATCCTCTAGGTCGTATGAGAAAATAGGATTTTAATACCTACCGGTAAATCCTTTTCTCTTAGTACGTAGAGGATGCTGGGCACCCGTCCCAGTCCATACTGTGTCTGCAGTTATTACTTGTGGTTATACACATGTTGTGTTACGGTTCTGGTCAGCTTTTTGCTGCAATTGTTCATGCCGTTGGCTTGTGTTCTGTTGAATGCCACGTTCTGCGGCATGCTTAAGGTGTGAGCTGGTAAGATGCTCACCTTAGTTTAACAATAAATCCTTTCCTCGAAATGTCCGTCTCCCTGGGCACAGTTCCTATAACTGGAGTCTGGAGGAGGGGCATAGAGGGAGGAGCCAGTTCACACCCTTTGAAAGTCTTAAAGTGCCCATGTCTCTTGCGGATCCCGTCTATACCCCTTGGTTCTTAATGTGACCCCAGCATCCTCTACGGACTAAGAGAAAAGGATGCCCTTGTGTACTATCCTGACTTCTCCTCCCGTCTGCTTACTTTGTGCCTTCCAACGCACAATGCGAACTACAGGTGGTGCTGCAGGGCCCACACCCTTTTACTTGCCTTACAGAGCAGCTCTGGAGCTGTTACAGTGCCCAGCTGCTGCAAGAAATCAGCATGAATGCTTCAGGGGATGGGGCATGGCCAACATGAGCCCCACACCAAAGGAGGGTGGGGGTGTTTAATGCGAACTAGGGGTCATCCAAGCACTGCAAAAGGCCGCCATGCCCTGCATGCCCCTTTTCTCTTTTTATATGCAGATGAGGGTTCCAGCCAACTTTGGCCCACTGCTTGGATGACATCACCATATGCAAATCCGTCTGCTGCAGACCTTCCCCCAGGAATGCTTGTACTAGTTGTTGGATATGGTTTGATATTTGATGGTGCTTCAGTATTAGGCAGCCTTCCGCCCTCCCATGTTCATCTGAAAAGATGTGGTCTCCCTGCAGTTGTTGTCCCCAGACGAGAGTTCCCTTGTGCTTCCTCAGTTGAATCTCCTTAACTTGACGGGGGAGGGGCTGCCCGAGCTGCCACCCTCCCCAGCCCTATCCCAACTCATACTTATTTTACATATTAGATCTCTTGATCATGAAGATTGTTCTCACAGGGTGAGGTTCATCCATTATATTTTAAAATAGGAAGGTACAAATTACATATTTGAATTGCATCTATGTGCTGGATTCAAATGTCCCCCCCCCCCTTCCTTTCTCAATTGTGCCCGTCAGCAGCTATTCTAAGGTTGCTGCCAATGGGTGTGACACATTAATTTCTTCTGTGGGGTACACTGGACTCCACAAGGATTCACATTGGGGTGTAGAGTAGGATCTTGATCTGAGGCACCAACCGGCTCAAAGCTTTTGACTGTTCCCAAGAAGCTCAGTGCATTCTCCTCTATAACCCCGCTTCCATGAACAGGGAGCTCAGTTTGTAGTTGGTGCCTTCAGTAGCAGGCCAATTAACAGGGGCCTGCCTCAGGCAGCCTATTCTTAGCTATTAATTTTGACAAGAAAAGAAGAACTTGTTTTATGAGAATCTACAAGGGCTGCAGCAGGCTAGGTCTAATAGACATCTTTACTGCAGCTTCATCACTCCCAGCGGCGCTATATACTCCCGTGCCCTGGTTGCTGGGTCACTGCAGCGGAGGCTCCGGTTTCATCCTAAGGTCAGTCACACACACACCACCCTTCCGGATCACGAGGCCGCTGATGAAGGGGAGCGAGGCCGTAGGGGGTGGGCCGTGTGCGCACTGCGGTGGACACTGATTACTGGGCAGCCGCTCCACTAGCCACCAGGTACAGTTAAGGAGCACAGGTCTGGGGGTTTTTCTCCTATATTAACCCAATTTTGTACTGCCCGCAGCGCATTGTGATAGGTAATAGGGCCTGATTCAGGTTGGATTGCAATCACAATAAGCGATCCAACTGCAAAAATTGCTAAGAGCATACGCATGTGCCTGCATTTTCTGCGGCACCCCGCAGAGAATGTGATCGCCTCTGCCTGTCAATCGGGGCGGGGAAGGGGGGGAGAGGTGGGTCAGCAACACTCCATTTCCAAGTCAGGGAAGGAGCGGTGCGGGGGCAAGGCTTCAAAATGGGGTCTGCAACGGAGGAGACACAGGGGGCGTGGTCACAGCGGCTGTATGACATCACATTCAGCCGCTGTGATCACAAAAATGGTGGCGGCTTCCTGCGCGCACATACAGTCTGCACCAGCAGGAGCCTACACCATTTTTTATGATCACGCTGAACTGCAGTGCGACTGCAATTACAGCATGGTCAAGAAGGGAGGCGTCATGCTGGGTGGCCATGCCCTGTCACTGTGCAGGAGCCAGCACCGCTCACACACTAGTCCCCGGGTGCAGCCCCCAACCCCCGGGACACCCGGAGCAACAAAATGTAGATTCAGGCCACCAGGCCACGCCCCTACCTATGAAACCATGCCTCCTTTTTACCATTGCGCTGCTTATCTGCGCGCACTGCATTACAATCTCCCTCGCCACCTCTCTGGGTGTCACCAGTGATAGTGACACCTCTGCCATGCTTGTAGCAGCTGGTCCTAAGATCTACGCCTCAAACCCTGAGTGTTTGCCCTTGTGACTTGTTGATCATCATAGCGAAGCAGATGCTTACAGAAAACTGCAGGGGCTTAGATTGAAAATAAAAAAATTGATGGGTATAAGGTAGAGAGGAGCGGGTTCGGTTCTCCGAGAACCGAATTCCCCACGAACTCGACGTGGTTTACACTGGTCCGAGGCAGGCTCGGTTGTTCCCGCCTGACTCGGAAAACCTGAACAAGGGAAAATGTCATCATCCCGCTGTCGGATTCTCGCGAGATTCGGATTCCATATAAAGAGCTGCGCGTTGCTGCCATTTTTACTCGTGCATTGAAGAGAGAGCGGAGAGGACGTGGCTATGTTCTCTCAGTGGAAATCTCAATATCAGTGCTCAGTATCAGTGGTTACTTATTGCTGCTCAGTAATACTAGTAGTGTGTCTCTCCTGCTCAGTGTCAGTTCTCAGTAGTATCCTCATCAGTGCTCAGTATCACTGCTCATTGTCTTGTGCTGCATTGTGGTGCTCAGCATACTACAGTACATTACTAATAGTCCAGTGCTGCATCTTGCTGCTCAGTGTCAGTTCTAGTATCCTCATCAGTGCTCACTATCACTGCTCATTGCATTGTGGTGTTCTGTATACTACAATAACATAGTAATATAGTAACATAGTTTTTGAGGTTGAATAGAGGCAAATTGCCCATCGTGTTCAACCTGTTTTAAGTTGTGATGATTCTACATACTTGCTGAATAATGTTTTATGACTAGTTAGCTACTATAACTCATGTTACCCCCGGATTAACCATGTTGATATTTTAAGTATTATAACCTTGGATAGCTTTTTCATTCAGAAATGTATCCATTCCTTTTTTAAATCCAATTACAGAGTCCGCCATTACCACCTTCCCTGGCAGGGAATTCCACATCCTGATTGCCCTAACAGTGAAGAAACCTTTCCTCCATTGCGTTCTGAACTTTCCTCCAGTCGCAGCGAGTGACCACGTGTTCTTTTAATAAATAATTCCTCTGATAACTCTTTGTTATGTATCTTTACATATTTGAAGATATTAATAATATCTCCTCTTAGGCACCTCTTTTCTAGTGTATAAATATTCAGCCTAGTAAGTCTTTCCTTATAGTCCAGTACTTTTAGGCCTTTAATCAATTTAGTCTTCAGGATCTCTTACACTTCCATGAGCAGCAGAGTAGTGCAATGGAAGCATGCTGGGCCCATAACCCAGAGGTCGATTGATCGAAACTATCCTCTGCTATGTGCATTTTTTTTTTATAATTAAAGTAATCAAAAACTGGGATTGATATTTTGGCTCTTTTATTTTTACTTAAAGTACAATAACTTTTATCATTTTAATTTGTTTTAATAGTATATTGACAGCATTGTTTTCTTTAAAAAATCCACTTAATTTTTTTTACCCTATTACTGAAATGGTAATTGACAAAAACAAACTACATTGTCACCAGAAGAGCAATGCAAAATGTACAAGTGATATATGAAAATCATCTTCCATCTTGAATTTCAATGATGCATTGGGACAACAATTTGTGAGAAACATCTTCACCCATAAAGAAAGATTTTCTTAATTCCTTACCTGTGTGCTGATTAGATATCACCTTGTTTTCACATTAAACAGACTTCCCCGTGAGGAAGCAGCAAGGATGCAGTGACGTTTCCTGGTGTCAACCTGTATTATTTCAGTAGACATTGAAATGAGGATGCATCTTTGATGCCTTTCCAATGAAGCAAGTTTATTTCAGTAATAGGTGAAAAACCATTCCTACAAAGGTGTTAATCAGAGACTTGGCTTTGTGGACACTTTTCAGAGAGCAAATTTGTTAGCATAAACATAAAATCAGAAAATGAAGAGCTGTTTAATCACTCAATTGGACTTTTCTGCCAGCATATTTTTTTTTCTCTGCAACCCACTGCTAAATTGTGCTTCCTAGCTGTTTTTTTATAAAATCACTTAATCAAATCTAACTCTGATTACATCAGAGAAGGCCAGGTACCCTACACCATAAGGGTTTTTTTTGAAATTTTGACTTGTCTACTTAAAGATCACCAAAATCTGATTACAAGGTCAATTACATCCCTGGGTGGGATTGAACCACCAACCTTTTGGTTAATAGCCAAACATGCTAACCGATTGCGCCACAGAGACACCTTGCAAAAGTCAATACTGACAAAGGCTAATAATCATTCATCTAGAACGTTTCCTAGAAAAACTTTAAAAAGTCAATAATCTGGAGAATTTTTGTAAGAAACACATTGGTACTTTCCCATGATGAGTGAGTGCTTCAGGATTTCTTGCACTTACATGGGCTATTAACCAAAAGGTTGGTGGTTCAATCCCACCCAGGGATGTAATTGACCTTGTCATCAGATTTTGGTGATCTTTAAGTAGACAAGTCAAAATTTCAAACCCCCTCTTATGGTGTAGGGTACCTGGCCTTCTCTGACGTAATCAGAGTTAGATTTAATTAAGTGATTTTATAAAAAACAGCTAGGAAGCACAATTTAGCAGTGGGTTGCAGAGAAAAAAATAACATTTTAAACCTACCGGTAATTTTTTTTTCTCGTAGTCCGTAGAGGATGATGGGGACTCCGTAAGGACCATGGGGGATAGACGGGCTCCGCAGCAGACATGGGCACTTTAAGAAAGACTTTAGATCTGGGTGTGCACTGGCTCCTCCCTCTATGCCCCTCCTCCATACCTCAGTTAGAGAAACTGTGCCCAGAGGAGACGGACAGTACGAGGAAAGGATTTTTGTTAATCCAAGGTCAAGATTCATACCAGCCACACCAATCACACCGTATAACTTGTGATATACTACCCAGTTAACAGTATGAAAACAACATAGCATCAGTCCAAGACCGATGAAAACTAACATATAACCCTTATGTAAGCAATAACTATATACAAGTCTTGCAGAAGTAGACCGCACTTGGGACGGGCACCCAGCATCCTCTACGGACTACGAGAAAAAGATTTACCGGTAGGTTTAAAATCTTATTTTCTCTTACGTCCTAGAGGATGCTGGGGACTCCGTAAGGACCATGGGGATTATACCAAAGCTCCCAAACGGGCAGGAGAGTGCGGATGACTCTGCAGCACCGATTGAGCAAACAGGAGGTCCTCCTCAGCCAGGGTATCAAACTTATAGAACTTTGCAAAGGTGTTTGAACCAACTTTGACCCACTGCTTGGATGACATCACCATATGCAAATCCATCTGCGGCAGGCCTTCCCCCAGGAATGCTTGCACTAGTTGTTGCATTTGGTTTGTTGTTTGGGGGTGCTTCAGTATTAGGCAGCCTTCTGCCCTCCCATGTTCATCTGAAAATATGTGTTCTCCCTGCAGTTGTTGTCCCCAGATGAGAGTTCCCTTGTGCTGCCTCAGTTGAATCTCCTTTACTTGACAGAGATGTGCCTGAGCAGCGGCCCTCCCCAGCCCTATCCCAAATCATACTTATTTTGCATAGGAGAGACCATGGTCATGAAGATTGTTCTCCCAGGGTTAGGTTCATTCATTGCATTCTGGGTATGCTGACCCCTGTGATTTCCCCAAATGTGGGAAACTCAACTGCATTATTTGTGGTAGTGGGGGACTGTGTTTGTGCTTTCCTCTGGTCAGCTCTGGTAAAAGTCAGATTTCTTTGTCTCAGATCTTCCTCTAGCCTTGTTCTTCTTTCGAGAGTTCCCTTGTGCTGCCTCAGTTGGATCTCCTTCACTTGACAGGGGGGTGCCCGAGCAGCGACCCTCCCCAGCTCTAGCCCAACTCCTACTTACCTGCCAGGTGAGATACTATGATCATGAAGATGCTTCTCCCAGGGCAAGGCTCACCCATTGCACTCTGGGTGTGCTGCCCCTGCGATTTCCCCAAATGTGGGAAACTTGACTGCATAATTTGTGTTTCCCCTGGTCGGCTCTCATATAATTCAGATCTCTTTGTCTCAGGTCGCTCTCCAGCCTAGTTTGCTGTCAGTTTCCACTACTTTTTCTTGAGCCCCTCCCTTCTATACCCTTGTGCACTATCCTGACTTCTCCCGTCTGCTTACTTTGTGCCTTCCAACGCACAATGCAAACTACAGGTAGTGCTGCAGGGCCCACACCCTTTTACTTGCTTTACAGAGCAGCTCTGGAGCTGTTACAGTGCCCAGCTGCTGCAAGAAATCAGCTTGAATGCTCCAGGGGCTGGGGCATAGCCAACATGAGCCCCACACCGAAGGAGGGTGGAGGTGTTTAATGCGAACTAGGGGTCATCCAAGCGCTGCAAAAGGCCGCCATGCCCTGCACACCCCTTTATTCTTTTCATATGCAGACGAGGGTTGAAGCCAACTTTGACCCACTGCTTGGATGACATCACCATATTCAAATCCATCTGCTGCAGGCCTTCCCCCAGGAATGCTTGCACTAGTTGTTGCATTTGGTTTGTTGTTTGGGGGTGCTTCAGTATTAGGCAGCATTCTGCCCTCCCATGTTCATCTGAAAATATGTGTTCTCCCTGCAGTTGTTGTCCCTAGATGAGAGTTCCCTTGTGCTGCCTCAGTTGAATCTCCTTTACTTGACAGAGATGTGCCTGAGCAGCGGCCCTCCCCAGCCCTATCCCAAATCATACTTATTTTGCATAGGAGATACCATGGTCATGAAGATTGTTCTCCCAGGGTTAGGTTCATTCATTGCATTCTGGGTATGCTGACCCCTGTGATTTCCCCAAATGTGGGAAACTCAACTGCATTATTTGTGGTAGTGGGGGACTGTGTTTGTGCTTTCCTCTGGTCAGCTCTGGTAAAAGTCAGATTTCTTTGTCTCAGATCTTCCTCTAGCCTTGTTCTTCTTTCGAGAGTTCCCTTGTGCTGCCTCAGTTGGATCTCCTTCACTTGACAGGGATGTGCCCGAGCAGCGACCCTCCCCAGCTCTAGCCCAACTCCTACTTACCTGCCAGGTGAGATACTATGATCATGAAGGTGCTTTTCCCAGGGCAAGGCTCACCCATTGCACTCTGGGTGTGCTGCCCCTGCGATTTCCCCAAATGTGGGAAACTTGACTGCAGAATTTGTGTTTCCCCTGGTCGGCTCTCGTATAATTCAGATCTCTTTGTCTCAGGTCTCTCTACAGCCTAGTTTGCTGTCTGTTTCCACTTCTTTTTTCTTGAGCCCCTCCCTTTTATACCCTTGTGCACTATCCTGACTTCTCCTCCTCTCTGCTTACTTTGTGCCTTCCAATGCACAATGCAAACTACAGGTAGTGCTGCAGGGCCCACACCCTTTTACTTGCCTTACAGAGCAGCTCTGGAGCTGTTACAGTGCCAAGCTGCTGCAAGAAATCAGCTTGAATGCTTCAGGGGCTGGGGCATGGCCAACATGAGACCAACACCGAAGGAGGGTGGGGGTGTTTAATGCAAACTAAGGGTCATCCAAGCGCCGCAAAAGGCCGCCATGCCCTGCACGCCCCTTTTCTCTTTTCATATGCAGACGAGGGTTGAAGCCAACTTTGACCCACTGCTTGGATGACATCACCATATGCAAATCCATCTGCTGCAGGCCTTCCCCCAGGAATGCTTGCACTAGTTGTTGCATTTGGTTTGTTGTTTGGGGGTGCTTCAGTATTAGGCAGCCTTCTGCCCTCCCATGTTCATCTGAAAATATGTGTTCTCCCTGCAGTTGTTGTCCCCAGATGAGAGTTCCCTTGTGCTGCCTCAGTTGAATCTCCTTTACTTGACAGAGATGTGCCTGAGCAGCGGCCCTCCCCAGCCCTATCCCAAATCATACTTATTTTGCATAGGAGATACCATGGTCATGAAGATTATTCTCCCAGGGTGAGGTTCATTCATTGCATTCTGGGTATGCTGACCCCTGTGATTTCCCCAAATGTGGGTAACTCGACTGCATTATTTGTGGTAGTGGGGGACTGTGTTTGTGTTTTCCTCTGGTCAGCTCTGGTAAAAGTCAGATTTCTTTGTTTCAGATCTTCCTCTAGCCTTGTTCTTCTTTCGAGAGTTCCCTTGTGCTGCCTCAGTTGGATCTCCTTCACTTGACAGGGGGGTGCCCGAGCAGCGACCCTCCCCAGCTCAAGCCCAACACCTTCTTACCTGCCAGGTGAGATACTATGATCATGAAGGTGCTTCTCCCAGGGCAAGGCTCACCCATTGCACTCTGGGTGTGCTGCCCCTGCGATTTCCCCAAATGTGGGAAACTTGACTGCATAATTTGTGTTTCCCCTGGTCGGATCTCGTATAATTCAGATCTCTTTGTCTCAGGTCTCTCTCCAGCCTAGTTTGCTGTCTGTTTCCACTTCTTTTTTCTTGAGTACCTCCCTTTTATACCCTTGTGTACTATCCTGACTTATCCTCCTGTCTGCTTACTTTGTGCCTTCCAATGCACAATGCAAACTACACACCCTTTTACTTGCCTTACAGAGCAGCTCTGGAGCTGTTACAGTGCCAAGCTGCTGTAAGAAATCAGCTTGAATGCTTCAGGGGCTGGGGCATTGTCAACATGAGCCCCACACCGTAGGAGGGTGGGGGTGTTTAATGCGAACTAAGGGTCATCCAAGCGCCGCAAAAGGCCGCCATGCCCTGCATACCCCTTTTCTCTTTTCATATGCAGATGAGGGTTCCAGCCAACTTTGGCCCACTGCTTGGATGACATCACCGTATGCAAATCCGTCTTCTGCAGAACTTCCCCCAGGAATGCTTGTACTAGTTGTTGCATTTGGTTTGTTGTTTGGGGTGCTTCAGTATTAGGCAGCCTTCTGCCCTCCCATGTTCATCTGAAAATATGTGTTCTCCCTGCAGTTGTTGTCCCCAGATGAGAGTTCCCTTGTGCTGCCTCAGTTGAATCTCCTATACTTGACAGAGATGTGCCTGAGCAGCGGCCCTCCCCAGCCCTATCCCAAATCATACTTATTTTGCATAGGCGATACCATGGTCATGAAGATTGTTCTCCCAGGGTGAGGTTCATTCATTGCATTCTGGGTATGCTGACCCCTGTGATTTCCCCAAATGTGGGAAACTCGACTGCATTATTTGTGGTAGTGGGGGACTGTGTTTGTGCTTTCCTCTGGTCAGCTCTGGTAAAAGTCAGATTTCTTTGTCTCAGATCTTCCTCTAGCCTTGTTCTTCTTTCGAGAGTTCCCTTGTGCTGCCTCAGTTGGATCTCCTTCACTTGACAGGGGGTGCCCGAGCAGCAATCCTCCACAGCTCTGGCCCAACTCCTACTTACCTGCCAGGTGAGATACTATGATCTTCACTGTTAGGGCAATCAGGATGTGGAATTCCCTGCCAGGGAAGGTGGTAATGGCGGACTCTGTAATTGGATTTAAAAAAGGAATGGATACATTTCTGAATGAAAAAGCTATCCAAGGTTATAATACTTAAAATATCAACATGGTTAATCCGGGGGTAACATGAGTTGTAGTAGCTAACTTGTCATAAAACATTATTCAGCAAGTATGTAGAATCATCACAACTTAAAACAGGTTGAACACGATGGGCAATTTGCCTCTATTCAACCTCAAAAACTATGTTACTATATGTTACTATATTACTATGTTACTGTAGTATACAGAACACCACAATGCAATGAGCAGTGATAGTGAGCACTGATGAGGATACTAGAACTGACACTGAGCAGCAAGATGCAGCACTGGACTATTAGTAATGTACTGTAGTATGCTGAGCACAACAATGCAGCACAAGACAATGAGCAGTGATACTGAGCACTGATGAGGATACTACTGAGAACTGACACTGAGCAGGAGAGACACACTACTAGTATTACTGAGCAGCAATAAGTATCCACTGATACTGAGCACTGATATTGAGATTTCCACTGAGAGAACATAGCCACGTCCTCTCCGCTCTCTCTTCAATGCACGAGTAAAAATGGCGGCAACGCGCAGCTCTTTATATGGAATCCGAATCTCGCGAGAATCCGACAGCGGGATGATGACATTTTCCCTTGTTCAGGTTTTCCGAGTCAGGCGGGAACAACCGAGCCTGCCTCGGACCAGTGTAAACCACGTGGAGTTCGTGGGGAATTCGGTTCTCGGAGAACCGAACCCGCTCCTCTCTACCTTATACCCATCAATTTTTTTTATTTTCAATCTAAGCCCCTGCAGTTTTCTGTAAGCATCTGCTTTGCTATGATGATCAACAAGTCACAAGGGCAAACACTCAGGGCTTGAGGCGTAGATCTTAGGACCAGCTGCTACAAGCATGGCAGAGGTGTCACTATCACTGGTGACACCCAGAGAGGTGGCGAGGGAGATTGTAATGCAGTGCGCGCAGATAAGCAGCGCAATGGTAAAAAGGAGGCATGGTTTCATAGGTAGGGGCGTGGCCTGGTGGCCTGAATCTACATTTTGTTGCTCCGGGTGTCCCGGGGGTTGGGGGCTGCACCGGGGACTAGTGTGTGAGCGGTGCTGGCTCCTGCACAGTGACAGGGCATGGCCACTAGAGATGTGCACCAGAAATTTTTCGGGTTTTGTGTTTTGGTTTTGGGTTCGGTTCCGCGGCCGTGTTTTGGGTTCGAACGCGTTTTGGCTAAACCTCACTGAATTATTTTTGTCGGATTCGGGTGTGTTTTGGATTCGGGTGTTTTTTTCAAAAAAACCCTAAAAAACAGCTTAAATCATAGAATTTGGGAGTCATTTTGATCCCAAAGTATTATTAACCTCAATAACCATAATTTCCACTCATTTTCAGTCTATTCTTAACACCTCACACCTCACAATATTATTTTTAGTCCTAAAATTTGCACCGAGGTCGCTGGATGACTAAGCTCAGCGACCCAAGTGGCCGATACAAACACCTGGCCCATCTAGGAGTGGCACTGCAGTGTCACGCAGGATGGCCCTTCCAAAAAACACTCCCCAAACAGCACATGACGCAAAGAAAAAAAGAGGCGCAATGAGGTAGCTGTGTGACTAAGCTCAGCGACCCAAGTGGCCGACACAAACACCTGGCCCATCTAGGAGTGGCACTGCAGTGTCACGCAGGATGGCCCTTCCAAAAACACTCCCCAAACAGCACATGACGCAAAGAAAAAAAGAGGCGCAATGAGGTAGCTGTGTGACTAAGCTCAGCGACCCAAGTGGCCGACACAAACACCTTGCCCATCTAGGAGTGGCACTGCAGTGTCACGCAGGATGGCCCTTCCAAAAACCACTCCCCAAACAGCACATGACGCAAAGAAAAAAAGAGGCGCAATGAGGTAGCTGTGTGACTAAGCTCAGCGACCCAAGTGGCCGACATAAACACCTGGCCCATCTAGGAGTGTCACTGCAGTGTCACGCAGGATGGCCCTTCCAAAAAACACTCCCCAAACAGCACATGACGCAAAGAAAAAAAGAGGCGCAATGAGGTAGCTGTGTGACTAAGCTCAGCGACCCAAGTGGCCGACACAAACACCTGGCCCATCTAGGAGTGGCACTGCAGTGTCACGCAGGATGGCCCTTCCAAAAAACACTCCCCAAACAGCACATGACGCAAAGAAAAATGAAAGAAAAAAGAGGTGCAAGATGGAATTGTCCTTGGGCCCTCCCACCCACCCTTATGTTGTATAAACAGGACATGCACACTTTAACCAACCCATCATTTCAGTGACAGGGTCTGCCACACGACTGTGACTGAAATGACGGGTTGGTTTGGACCCCCACCAAAAAAGAAGCAATTAATCTCTCCTTGCACAAACTGGCTCTACAGAGGCAAGATGTCCACCTCATCATCATCCTCCGATTCATCACCGTGTACATCCCCCTCCTCACAGATTATCAATTCGTCCCCACTGGAATCCACCATCTCAGCTCCCTGTGTACTTTGTGGAGGCAATTGCTGCTGGTCAATGTCTCCACGGAGCAATTGATTATAATTCATTTTAATGAACATCATCTTCTCCACATTTTCTGGAAGTAACCTCGTACGCCGATTGCTGACAAGGTGAGCGGCGGCACTAAACACTCTTTCGGAGTACACACTTGTGGGAGGGCAACTTAGGTAGAATAAAGCCAGTTTGTGCAAGGGCCTCCAAATTGCCTCTTTTTCCTGCCAGTATACGTACGGACTGTCTGACGTGCCTACTTGGATGCGGTCACTCATATAATCCTCCACCATTCTTTCAATGGTGAGAGAATCATATGCAGTGACAGTAGACGACATGTCCGTAATCGTTGGCAGGTCCTTCAGTCCGGACCAGATGTCAGCATCAGCAGTCGCTCCAGACTGCCCTGCATCACCGCCAGCGGGTGGGCTCGGAATTCTGAGCCTTTTCCTCGCACCCCCAATTGCGGGAGAATGTGAAGGAGGAGCTGTTGACCGATCAAGTTCCACTTGACTTGATAATTTTCTCACCAGCAGGTCTTTGAACCCCTGCAGACTTGTGTCTGCCGGAAAGAGAGATACAACGTAGGTTTTAAATCTAGGATCGAGCACGGTGGCCAAAATGTAGTGCTCTGATTTCAACAGATTGACCACCCGTGAATCCTGGTTAAGCGAATGAAGGGCTCCATCCACAAGTCCCACATGCCTAGCGGAATCGCTCTGTCTTAGCTCCTCCTTCAATGTCTCCAGCTTCTTCTGCAAAAGCCTGATGACGGGAATGACCTGACTCAGGCTGGCAGTGTCTGAACTGACTTCACGTGTGGCAAGTTCAAAAGGTTTCAGAACCTTGCACAACGTTGAAATCATTCTCCACTGCGCTTGAGACAGGTGCATTCCACCTCCTATATCGTGGTCAGATGTATAGGCTTGAATGGCCTTTTGCTGCTCCTCCTTCCTCTGAAGCATATAGAGGGTTGAATTCCACCTCGTTACCACTTCTTGCTTCAGATGATGGCAGGGCAGGTTCAGGCGTTTTTGGTGTTGCTCCAGTCTTCTGTACGTGGTGCCTGTACGCAGAAAGTGTCCCGCAATTCTTCTGGCCACCGACAGCATCTCTTGCACGCCCCTGTCGTTTTTTAAATAATTCTGCACCACCAAATTCAAGGTATGTGCAAAACATGGGACGTGCTGGAATTTGCCCAGATATAATGCACGCACAATATTGCTGGCGTTGTCCGATGCCACAAATCCACAGGAGAGTCCAATTGGGGTAAGCCATTCTGCGATGATCTTCCTCAGTTGCCGTAAGAGGTTTTCAGCTGTGTGCGTATTCTGGAAAGCGGTGATACAAAGCGTAGCCTGCCTAGGAAAGAGTTGGCGTTTGCGAGATGCTGCTACTGGTGCCGCCGCTGCTGTTCTTGCGGCGGGAGTCAATACATCTACCCAGTGGGCTGTCACAGTCATATAGTCCTGAGTCTGCCCTGCCCCACTTGTCCACATGTCCGTGGTTAAGTGGACATTGGGTACAACTGCATTTTTTAGGACACTGGTGAGTCTTTTTCTGAGGTCTGTGTACATTTTCGGTATCGCCTGCCTAGAGAAATGGAACTTAGATGGTATTTGGTACCGGGGACACAGTACCTCAATCAAGTCTATAGTTGGCTCTGAAGTAATGATGGATACCGGAACCACGTTTCTCACCGCCCAGGATGCCAAGGCCTCAGTTATCTGGGATGACCATCGACTCCCAGCAGCAACAACAGCAGCGCCAGCAGCAGTAGGCGTTACACTCAAGGATGCATCGGAGGAATCCCAGGCAGGAGAGAACTCGTCAGAATTGCCAGTGACATGGCCTGTAGGACTATTGGCATTCCTGGGGAAGGAGGAAATTGACACTGAGGGAGTTGGTGGGGTGGTTTGCGTGAGCTTGGTTACAAGAGGAAGGGATTTACTGGTCAGTGGACTGCTTCCGCTGTCGCCCAAAGTTTTTGAACTTGTCACTGACTTATGATGAATGCGCTGCAGGTGACGTATAAGGGAGGATGTTCCCGAGGTGGTTAACGTCCTTACCCCTACTTATTACAGCTTGACAAAGGCAACACACGGCTTGACACCTGTTGTTCGCATTTCTGTTGAAATACTTCCACACCGAAGAGCTGATTTTTTTGGTATTTTCACCAGGCATGTCAATGGCCATATTCCTCCCACGGACAACAGGTGTCTCTCCGGGTGCCTGACTTAAACAAACCACCTCACCATCAGAATCCTCCTTGTCAATTTCCTCCCCAGCGCCAGCAACACCCATATCCTCCTCATCCTGGTGTACTTCAACACTGACATCTTCAATCTGACTATCAGGAACTGGACTGTGGGTGCTCCTTCCAGCACTTGCAGGGGGTGTGCAAATGGTGGAAGGTGCATGCTCTTCACGTCCAGTGTTGGGAAGGTCAGGCATCGCAACCGACACAATTGGACTCTCCTTGTAGATTTGTGATTTTGAAGAACGCACAGTTCTTTGCTGTGCTTTTGCCAGCTTAAGTCTTTTCATTTTTCTAGCGAGAGGCTGAGTGCTTCCATCCTCATGTGAAGCTGAACCACTAGCCATGAACATAGGCCAGGGCCTCAGCCGTTCCTTGCCACTCCGTGTGGTAAATGGCCTATTGGCAAGTTTACGCTTCTCCTCCGACGATTTTTATTTAGATTTTTGAGTCCTTTTTTTACTGATCTTTTGTGTTTTGGATTTTACATGCTCTGTACTATGACATTGGGCATCGGCCTTGGCAGACGACGTTGATGGAATTTCATCTTCTCGGCCATGACTAGTGGCAGCAGCTTCAGCACGAGGTGGAAGTGGATCTTGATCTTTCCCTATTTTTGGAACCTCAACATTTTTGTTCTCCATATTTTAATAGGCACAACTAAAAGGCACCTCAGGTAAACAATGGAGATGGATGGATACTAGTATACTTATGGATGACGAGTGACTGACGACACAGAGGTAGCTACAGCCGTGGACTACCGTACTGCGTCTGCTAGTATAGAGATGATAATTAATGATATAAAAAAAAAATATATATAACTACTGTAGGTATATATAATATAATGACGGACCTGGTGGACACTGTCAGCAGACTGCTAAACTACTAGTATGAAGAAGATAGAAAAAAAACCCCACCACAGGTAGGTAGGTATACAATTATGGACGAGCACTGACGACACAGAGATAGCCACAGCCGTGGCCTACGATACTGCGTCTGCTAGTATAGAGATGATAATTAATGATATAAAAAAAAAAATATATAACTACTGTAGGTATATATAATATAATGACGGACCTGGTGGACACTGTCAGCAGACTGCTAAACTACTAGTATGAAGAAGATAGAAAAAAAACTCCACCACAGGTAGGTATACAATTATGGACGAGTGACGACACAGAGGTAGGTACAGCCGTGGACTACCGTACTGCGTCTGCTAGTATAGATAATATACTAAATATATTACTACTGTAGGTATATAATATAATGACGGACCTGGTGGACACTGTCAGCAGACTCCTAAACTACTAGTATGAAGAAGATAGAAAAAAAAACCCCACCACAGGTAGGTAGGTATACAATTATGGACGAGCACTGACGACACAGAGATAGCCACAGCCGTGGCCTACCGTACTGCGTCTGCTAGCATAGATAATATACTAAATATATTACTACTGTAGGTATATAATATAATGACGGACCTGGTGGACACTGTCAGCAGACTCCTAAACTACTAGTATGAAGAAGATAGAAAAAAAAACCCCACCACAGGTTGGTATACAATTATGGACGAGTGACGACACAGAGGTAGGTACAGCCGTGGACTACCGTACTGCGTCTGCTAGTATAGATAATATACTAAATATATTACTACTGTAGGTATATAATATAATTACGGACCTGGTGGACACTGTCAGCAGTCTCCTAAACTACTAGTATGAAGAAGACAGAAAAAAAAACCCACCACAGTTAGGTATACAATTATGGACGAGTGACGACACAGAGGTAGGTACAGCCATGGACTACCGTACTGCGTCTGCTAGTATAGATAATATACTAAATATATTACTACTGTAGGTATATAATATAATGACGGACCTGGTGGACACTGTCAGCAGACTCCTAAACTACTAGTATGAAGAAGATAGAAAAAAAACCCCACCACAGGTAGGTATACAATTATGGACGAGCACTGACGACACAGAGATAGCCACAGCCGTGGACTACCGTACTGCGTCTGCTAGTATAGATAATATAATAAATATATTACTACTGTAGGTATATAATATAATGATGGACCTGGTGGACACTGTCAGCAGACTCCTAAACTACTAGTATGAAGAAGATAGAAAAAAAAAACCCACCACAGGTAGGTAGGTATACAATTATGGACAAGCACTGACGACACAGAGATAGCCACAGCCGTGGACTACCATACTGCGTCTGCTAATATAGAGATGATAAAGATGATAGAGATGAAAAAAAAAATATAACACTACTGCAGGTAAATATTTATATAATATAATGTATGACGGACCTGCTGGACACTGTCAGCAGAATGTGTTTATAGAATAAAAAAAAAAAACACCACAGGAGTGTTTAACTTTTTCAGGCAGACAATATACTGGTGGTCACACTGGCAGCAAAAGTGTGCACTGTACTCCTGCTATAACTGCTCCCCAGTCTCCCCCACAATTAAGCTGTGTGAGCAGTGAGCACTCAGCACAGTCAGATATACATAGATGAAATATCATGCAGCACACTGAGGCTGAGCACAGATATGGTATGTGTATCGTTTTTTTTCAGGCAGAGAACGGATTATAAATAATAAAACTGGTGGTCACTATCAGCAAAACTCTGCACTACTGAGTACTCCTGACAAGTTCAACTGCTCCCCAAATTAGTAGTAAATCAAATGTCACTCGTCTCTATCTTCTAATCTAAACGGAGAGGACGCCAGCCACGTCCTCTCCCTATCAATCTCAATGCACGTGTGAAAATGGCGGCAACGCGCGGCTCCTTATATAGAATCCGAGTCTCGTGAGAATCCGACAGCGGGATGATGACGTTCGGGCGCGCTCGGGTTAACCGAGCAAGGCGGGAGGATCCGAGTCTGCTCGGACCCGTGCAAAAAAGGGTGAAGTTCGGGCGGGTTCGGATTCCGAGGAACCGAACCCGCTCATCTCTAATGGCCACCCAGCATGACGCCTCCCTTCTTGACCATGCTGTAATTGCAGTCGCACTGCAGTTCAGCGTGATCATAAAAAATGGTGTAGCCTCCTGCTGGTACAGACTGTATGTGCGCGCAGGAAGCCGCCACCATTTTTGTGATCACAGCGGCTGAATGTGATGTCATACAGCTGCTGTGACCACGCCCCCTGTGTCTCCTCCATTGCAGACCCCATTTTGAAGCCTTGCCCCCGCACCGCTCCATCCCTGACTTGGAAATGGAGTGTTGCTGACCCCCCTCTCCCCCCCCCCTGCCCCGATTGACAGGCAGAGGCGATCGCATTCTCTGCGGGGTGCCGCAGAAAATGCAGGCACATGCGTATGCTCTTAGCAATTTTTGCAGTTGGATCGCTTATTGTGATTGCAATCCAAACTGAATCAGGCCCTATTACCTATCACAATGCGCTGCGGGCAGTACAAAATTGGTTTAATATAGGAGAAAAACCCCCAGACCTGTGCTCCTTAACTGTACCTGGTGGCTAGTGGAGCGGCTGCCCAGTAATCAGTGTCCACACCAGTGCGCACACGGTCCACCCCCTACGGCCATGCTCCCCTTCATCAGCGGCCTCGTGATCCGGAAGGGCGGTGTGTGTGTGACTGACCTTAGGAAGAAACCGGAGCCTCCGCTGCAGTGACCCAGCAACCAGGGCACGGGAGTATACAGCGCCGCTGGGAGTGATGAAGCTGCAGTAAAGATGTCTATTAGACCTAGCCTGCTGCAGCCCTTGTAGATTCTCATAAAACAAGTTCTTCTTTTCTTGTCAAAATTAATAGCTAAGAATAGGCTGCCTGAGGCAGGCCCCTGTTAAGTGGCCTGCTACTGAAGGCACCAACTACAAACTGAGCTCCCTGTTCATGGAAGCGGGGTTATAGAGGAGGATGCGCTGAGCATCTTGGGAACAGTCAAAAGCTTTGAGCCGGTTGGTGCCTCAGATCAAGATCCTTGTGGAGTCCAGTGTACCCCACAGAAGAAATTAATGTGTCACACCCATTGGCAGCAACCTTAGAATAGCTGCTGATGGGCACAATTGAGAAAGGAAGGGGGGGGGGGGACATTTGAATCCAGCACATAGATGCAATTCAAATATGTAATTTGTACCTTCCTATTTTAAAATATAATGGATGAACCTCACCCTGTGAGAACAATCTTCATGATCAAGAGATCTCATATGCAAAATAAGTATGAGTTGGGATAGGGCTGGGGAGGGTGGCTGCTCGGGCAGCCCCTCCCCCGTCAAGTTAAGGAGATTCAACTGAGGAAGCACAAGGGAACTCTCGTCTGGGGACAACAACTGCAGGGAGACCACATCTTTTCAGATGAACATGGGAGGGCGGAAGGCTGCCTAATACTGAAGCACCATCAAATATCAAACCATATGCAACAACTAGTACAAGCATTCCTGGGGGAAGGTCTGCAGCAGACGGATTTGCATACGGTGATGTCATCCAAGCAGTGGGCCAAAGTTGGCTGGAACCCTCATCTGCATATGAAAAGAGAAAAGGGGCATGCAGGGCATGGCGACCTTTTGCGGTGCTTGGATGACCCCTAGTTCGCATTAAACAACCCCACCCTCCTTTGGTGTGGGGCTCATGTTGGCTATGCCCCAGCCCCTGAAGCATTCAAGCTGATTTCTTGCAGCAGCTGGGCACTGTAACAGCTCCAGAGCTGCTCTGTAAGGCAACTAAAAGGGTGTGGGCCCTGCAGCACTACCTGTAGTTCGCATTGTGCGTTGGAAGGCACAAAGTAAGCAGACGGGAGAAGTCAGGATAGTGCGCAAGGGCATAGAAGGGAGCGGCTCCAGAAAAGAGAAGTGGAAACAGACAGCAAACTAGGCTGGAGAGAGACCTGAGACAAAGAGATCTGAATTATACGAGAGCCGACCAGGGGAAACACAAATTATGCAATCAAGTTTCCCACATTTGGGGAAATTGCAGGAGCAGCACACCCAGAGTGCAATGGGTGAGCCTTGCCCTGGGAGAAGCACCTTCATGATCATAGTATCTCACCTGGCAGGTAAGTAGGAGTTGGGCTAGAGCTGGGGAGGGTCACTGCTCGGGCACCCCCCTGTCAAGTGAAGGAGATCCAACTGAGGCAGCACAAGGGAACTCTCGAAAGAAGAACAAGGCTAGAGGAATATCTGAGACAAAGAAATCTGACTTTTACCAGAGCTGACCAGAGGAAAACACAAACACAGTCCCCCACTACCACAAAAAATGCAGGCGAGTTTCCCACATTTGGGGAAATCACAGGGGTCAGCATACCCAGAATGCAATGAATGAACCTCACCCTGGGTGAACAATCTTCATGACCATGGTGTCTCCTATGCAAAATAAGTATGATCTGGGATAGGGCTGGGGAGGGCCGCTGCTCAGGCACATCTCTGTCAAGTAAAGGAGATTCAACTGAGGCAGCACAAGGGAACTCTCATCTGGGGACAACAACTGCAGGGAGAACACATATTTTCAGATGAACATGGGAGGGCAGAAGGCTGCCTAATACTGAAGCACCCCCAAACAACAAACCAAATGCAACAACTAGTGCAAGCATTCCTGGGGGAAGGCCTGCAGCAGATGGATTTGCATATGGTGATGTCATCCAAGCAGTGGGTCAAAGTTGGCTTCAACCCTCATCTGCATATGAAAAGAGAAAAGGGGCGTGCAGGGCATGGCGGCCTTTTGCGGTGCTTGGATGACCCCTAGTTCGCATTAAACACCCCCACCCTCCTTTGGTGTGGGGCTCATGTTGGCCATGCCCCATCCCCTGAGCATTCAAGCTGATTTCTTGCAGCAGCTGGGCACTGTAACAGCTCCAGAGCTGCTCTGTAAGGCAAGTAAAATATTGTGTGGGCCCTGCAGCACTACCTGTAGTTTGCATTGTGCATTGGAAGGCACAAAGTAAGCAGACGGGAGGAGAAGTCAGGATAGTGCACAAGGGTATAGAAGGGAGGGGCTCAAGATAAAAGAAGTGGAAACAGACAGCAAACTAGGCTGGAGAAAGACCTGAGACAAAGAGATCTGAATTATACGAGAACCGACCAGAGGAAACACAAATTATGCAGTCAAGTGTCCCACATTTGGGGAAATCGTAGGAGCAGCACACCCAGAGTGCAATGGGTGAGCCTTGCCCTGGGAGAAGCACCTTCCTGATCATAGTATCTCACCTGGCAGGTAAGTAGGAGTTGGGCTAGAGCTGGGGAGGGTCGCTGCTCGGGCACCCCCCTGTCAAGTGAAGGAGATCCAACTGAGGCAGCACAAAGAAACTCTCGAAAGAAGAACAAGGCTAGAGGAAGATCTGAGACAAAGAAATCTGACTTTTACCAGAGCTGACCAGAGGAAAGCACAAACACAGTCCCCCACTACCACAAATAATGCAGTCGAGTTTCCCACATTTGGGGAAATCACAGGGGTCAGCATACCCAGAATGCAATGAATGAACCTCACCCTGGGAGAACAATCTTCATGACCATGGTATCTCCTATGCAAAATAAGTATGATTTGGGATAGGGCTGGGGAGGGCCGCTGCTCAGGCACATCTCTGTCAAGTAAAGGAGATTCAACTGAGGCAGCACAAGGGAACTCTCATCTGGGGACAACAACTGCAGGGAGAACACATATTTTCAGATGAACATGGGAGGGCAGAAGGCTGCCTAATACTGAAGCACCCCCAAACAACAAACCAAATGCAACAACTAGTAAAAGCTTTCCTGGGTGAAGGTCTGCAGAAGACGGATTTGCATACGGTGATGTCATCCAAGCAGTGGGCCAAAGTTGGCTGGAACCCTCATCTGCATATGAAAAGAGAAAAGGGTTATGCAGGGCACGGCGGCCTTTTGCGGCGCTTGGATGACCCCTAGCTCACATTAAACACCTCCACCCTCCTTCGGTGTGGGGCTCATGTTGGCTATGCCCCAGCCCCTGAAGCATTCAAGCTGATTTCTTGCCGCAGCTGGGCACTGTAACAGCTCCAGAGTTGCTCTGTAAGGCATGTAAAACACAGTCCCCCACTACAACCAGGAAACATTAACGCCACTGCATCCTTGCTGCTTTCTCATGTGGAAGTCTATTTAATGTGAAAACAAGGTGATATCTAATTAGCACACAGAAAAGAAAATTAAGTGAATTTTTGAAAGAAAACAATACTGTTAATATACTATTAAAACAAATTAAAATGGTAAAAGTTATTGTACTTTAAGTAAAAATAAAAGAGCAAAAATATCAATCCCAGTTTTGGATTACTTTAATTAAAAAAAAAAATGCATATAGCAGAGGATAGTTTCAATCTGTCTACCTCTGGGTTATGGGCCCAGCATGCTTCCATTGCAGTACTCTGCTGCACATGTAAGTGCAAGAGATCCTGAAGCACTCACTCATCATGGGAAAGTACCAATGTGTTTCTTCATTGGTTGATGGCAGAAACATCTTACAAAAACACTCCAGATTATTGACTTTTTAAAGTTTTTCTAGGAAACGTTCTAGATGATTGTTTATTAGCCTTTGTCAGTATGTACTTTTGCAAAGTGTCGCTGTGGCGCAATCAGTTAGTGTGTATGGCTATTAACCAAAAGGTTGGTGGTTCAATCCCACCCAGGGATGTAATTGACCTTGTTATCAGATTTTGGTGATCTTTAAGTAGACAAGTCAAAATTTCAAACCCCCTGTTATGGTGTTAGGTATTTAGACTTCTCTGATGTAATCAGAGTTAGATTTGATTCAGTGATTTTATAAAAACAGCTAGGAAGCACAATTTAGCAGTGGGTTGCAGAGAAAAAGAAATATGCTTGCAAAAAAATACAATTGAGTGATTAAACAGCTCTTGGATGGTTTTTCACCTATTACTAAATTAAACTTGCTTCATTGGAAAGGCAGCAAGATGCATCCTCATTTCAATAGCTACCCTTTGTCTCAGGTCTTTCTCCAGCCTAGTTTGCTGTCTGTTTCCACTTCTTTTATCTTGAGCCCCTCCCTTCTATACCCTTGTGCACTATCCTGACTTCTCCTCCCGTCTGCTTACTTTGTGCCTTCCAATGCACAATGCAAACTACAGGTAGTGCTGCAGGGCCCACACAATATTTTACTCCCTGAAAAGCACCCAGTCTCCTCTGGGCACAGTAGTAAACTGAGGTCTGGAGGAGGGGCATAGAGGGAGGAGCCAGTGCACACCCAGATCTAAAGTCTTTCTTAAAGTGCCCATGTCTCCTGCGGAGCCCGTCTATCCCCCATGGTCCTTACGGAGTCCCCAGCATCCTCTAGGACGTAAGAGAAAAATTATGCTGGCAGAAAAATCCAATTGAGTGATTAAACAGCTCCAGAGCTGCTCTGTAAGGCAAGTAAAAGGGTGTGGGCCCTGCAGCACTACCTGTAGTTTGCATTGTGCATTGAAAGCCTAGTTTGCTGTCTGTTTCCACTTCTTTTTTCTTGAGCCCCTCCCGTCTATACCCTTGTGCACTATCCTGACTTCTCCTCCCGTCTGCTTACTTTGTGCCTTCCAATGCACAATGCAAACTACAGGTAGTGCTGCAGGGCCTACACCCTTTTACTTGCCTTACAGAGCAGCTCTTGAGCTGTTACAGTGCCCAGCTGCTGCAAGAAATCAGCGTGAATGCTTCAGGGGCTGGGGCATGGCCAACATGAGCCCCACACCGAAGGAGGGTGGGGGTGTTTAATGCGAACTAGGGGTCTCGCACAATGCGAACTACAGGTAGTGCTGCAGGGCCCACACCCTTTTACTTGCCTTACAGAGCAGCTCTGGAGCTGTTACAGTGCCCAGCTGCTGCAAGAAATCAGCTTGAATCCTTTAGGGGCTGGGGTATAGCCAACATGAGCCCCACACCGACGGAGGGTGGAGGTGTTTAATGCGAACTAGGGGTCATCCAAGTGCCGCAAAAGGCCGCCATGCCCTGCACGCCCCTTTTCTCTTTTCATATGCAGACGAGGGTTGAAGCCAACTTTGACCCACTGCTTGGATGACATCGCCATATGCAAATCCATCTGCTGCAGGCCTTCCCCCAGGAATGCTTGCACTAGTTGTTGCATTTGGTTTGTTGTTTGGGGGTGCTTCAGTATTAGGCAGCCTTCTGCCCTCCCATGTTCATCTGAAAATATGTGTTCTCCCTGCAGTTGTTGTCCCCAGATCAGAGTTCCCTTGTGCTGCCTCAGTTGAATCTCCTTTACTTGACAGAGATGTGCCTGAGCAGCGGCCCTCCCCAGCCCTATCCCAAATCATACTTATTTTGCATAGGAGATACCATGGTCATGAATACTGTTCTCCCAGGGTGCGGTTCATTCATTGCATTCTGGGTATGCTGACCCCTGTGATTTCCCCAAATGTGGGAAACTCGACTGCATTATTTAATGCGAACTAGGGGTCATCCAAGCACCGCAAAAGGCTGCCATGCCCTGCATACCCCTTTTCTCTTTTCATAAGCAGACGAGGTTTGAAGCCAACTTTGACCCACTGCTTGGATGACATCACTTGCTGCCTTTCCAATGAAGCAAGTTTAATTTAATAATAGGTGAAAAACCATCCCTACAAAGGTGTTAATCAGATACTTGGCTTTGTGGACACTTTTCAGAGCACAAATTTGTTAGCATAAAAATAAAGCCAGAAAATGAAGAGCTGTTTAATCACTCAATTGGATTTTTCTGCCAGCATATTTCTTTTTCTCTGCAACCCACTGCTAAATTGTGCTTCCTAGCTGTTTTTATAAAATCACTGAATCAAATCTAACTCTGATTACATCAGAGAAGGCCAGGTACCCTACACCATAACAGGGGGTTTGAAATTTTGACTTGTCTACTTAAAGATCACCAAAATCTGATAACAAGGTCAATTAAGTCCCTGGGTGGGATTGAACCACCAACCTTTTGGTTAATAGCCTTACACACTAACTGATTGCGCCACAGCGACACTTTGCAAAAGTACATACTGACAAAGGCTAATAAGCATTCATCTAGAACGATTCCTAGAAACATTTTAAAAAGTCAATAATGTGGAGAGTTTTTGTAAGATGTTTCTTCCATCAACCAATGAAGAAACACATTGGTACTTTCCCATGATGAGTGAGTGCTTCAGGATCTTTTGCACTTACATGTGCAGCAGAGTACTGTAATGGAAGCATGCTGGGTCCATAACCAAGAGGTAGGCAGATTGAAACTATCTCTGCTATATGCATTTTTTTTGTTAATTAAAGTAATCCAAAACTGGGATTGATATTTTTGCTCTTTTATTTTTACTTAAAGTACAATAACTTTTACCATTTTAATTTGTTTTAATAGTATATTGACAGTATTGTTTTCTTTCAAAAATCCAATTAATTTTCTTTACCCGATTATTAAAATGGTAATTGACAAAAACAAACTACATTGTCACCAGAAGAGCAATACAAAATGTACAAGTGATATATTAAAATCATCTTTCCAGCTTGAATTTCAATGATGCATTGGGGCAACGATTCACCCTTAAATAAAGATTTTCTTAATTCCTTACCTGTGTGCTAATTAGATATCACCTTGTTTTCACATTAAACAGACTTCCACATGAGAAAACAGCAAAGATGCAGTGGCGTTAATGTTTCCTGGTGTCAACCTGTATTATTTCCGTAGATATTGAAATGAGGATGCATCTTGCTGCCTTTCCAATGAAGCAAGTTTAATTTAGTAATAGGTGAAAAACCATCCCTACAAAGATGTTAATCAGATACTTGGCTTTGTGGACACTTTTCAGAGAACAAATTTGTAATCATAAAAATAAAGCCAGAAAATGAAGAGCTGTTTAATCACTCAATTGGATTTTTCTGCCAGCATTTTTCTTTTTCTCTGCAACCCACTGCTAAATTGTGCTTCCTAGCTGTTTTTTTATAAAATCACTTAATCAAATCTAACTCTGATTACATCAGAGAAGGCCAGGTACCCTACACCATAAGAGGGGGTTTGCAATTTTGACTTGTCTACTTAAATATCACCAAAATCTGATCACAAGGTCAATTACGTCCCTGGGTGGATTTGAACCACCAACCTTTTGATAAATAGCTGAACACACTAAGCGATTGTGCCACAGAGACACTTTGCAAAAAGCACATACTGACAAAGACTAATAAGCATTCATCTAGAACGTTTCCTAGAAAAACTTTAAAAAGTCAATAATCTGGAGAGTTTATGTAAGATGTTTCTTCCAGCAACCAATGAAGAAACACATTGGTACTTTTGCATGATGAGTGAGTGCTTCAGGATCTCTTGCACTTACATGTGCAGCAGAGTACTGCAATGGAAGCATGCTGGGCCCATAACCCAGAGGTAGGCAGATTGAAACTATCCTTTGCTATATTAATTTTTTTTTTGTTCATTAAAGTAATCCAAAACTGGGATTGATATTTTAGCTTTTATTTTTACTTAAAGTACAATAACTTTTACCATTTTAATTTGTTTTAATAGTATATTGACAGTATTGTTTTCTTTCAAAAATCCACTTAATTTTCTTTACCCTATTATTAAAATGGTAATTGACAAAAACAAACTACATTGTCACCAGAAGAGCAATACAAAATGTACAAGTGATATATTAAAATCATCTTCCCAGCTTGAATTTCAATGATGCATTGGGGCAACGATTTTGTGAGAAACATCTTCACCCTTAAATAAAGATTTTCTTAATTCCTTACCTGTGTGCTAATTAGATATCACCTTGTTTTCACATTAAACAGACTTCCACATGAGAAAGCAGCAAGGATGCAGTGGCGTTAATGTTTCCTGGTGTCAACCTGTATTATTTCAGTAGATATTGAAATGAGGATGCATCTTGCTGCCTTTCCAATGAAGCAAGTTTAATTTAGTAATAGGTGAAAAACCACCCCTACAAATATGTTAATCAGATACTTGGCTTTGTGGACACTTTTCAGAGAACAAATTAGTTAGCATAAAAATAAAGCCAGAAAACGAAGAGCTGTTTAATCACTCAATTGGATTTTTCTGCCAGCATATTTCTTTTTCTCTGCAACCCACTGCCAAATTGTGCTTCCTAGCTGTTTTTATAAAATCACTGAATCAAATCTAACTCTGATTACATCAGAGAAGGCCAGGTACCCTACACCATAACAGGGGGTTTGAAATTTTGACTTGTCTACTTAAAGATCACCAAAATCTGATAACAAGGTCAATTAAGTCCCTTGGTGGGATTGAACAACCAACCTTTTGGTTAATAGCCTTACACACTAACTGATTGCGCCACAGCTACACTTTGCAAAAGTACATACTGACAAAGGCTAATAAGCATTCATCTAGAACGATTCCTAGAAACATTTTAAAAAGTCAATAATGTGGAGAGTTTTTGTAAGATGTTTCTTCCATCAACCAATGAAGAAACACATTGGTACTTTCCCATGATAAGTGAGTGCTTCAGGACCTCTTGCACTTACATGTGCAGCAGAGTACTGTAATGGAAGCATGCTGGGTCCATAACCCAGAGGTAGGCAGATTGAAACTATCCTCTGCTATATGCATTTTTTTTTTGTTAATTAAAGTAATCCAAAACTGGGATTGATATTTTTGCTCTTTTATTTTTACTTAAAGTACAATAACTTTTACCATTTTAATTTGTTTTAATAGTATATTGACAGTATTGTTTTCTTTCAAAAATCCACTTAATTTTCTTTACCCGATTATTAAAATGGTAATTGACAAAAACAAACTACATTGTCACCAGAAGAGCAATACAAAATGTACAAGTGATATATTAAAATCATCTTTCCAGCTTGAATTTCAATGATGCATTGGGGCAACGATTTTGTGAGAAACATCTTCACCCTTAAATAAAGATTTTCTTAATTCCTTACCTGTGTGCTAATTAGATATCACCTTGTTTTCACATTAAACAGACTTCCACATGCGAAAGCAGCAAGGATGCAGTGGCGTTAATGTTTCCTGGTGTCAACCTGTATTATTTCAGTAGACATTGAAATGAAGATGCATCTTGCTGCCTTTCCAATGAAGCAAGTTTAATTTAGTAATAGGTGAAAAACCATCCCTACAAAGGTGTTAATCAGAGACTTGGCTTTGTGGACACTTTTCAGAGAACAAATTTGTTAGTATAAAAATAAAGCCAGAAAATGAAGAGCTGTTTAATCACTCAATTGGATTTTTCTGCCAGCATATTTCTTTTTCTCTGCAACCCACTGCTAAATTGTTCTTCCTAGCTGTTTTAATAAAATCACTGAATCAAATCTAACTCTGATTACATTAGAGAAGGCCAGGTACCCTACACCATAACAGGGGGTTTGAAATTTTGACTTGTCTACTTACAGATCACCAAAATCTGATAACAAGGTCAATTAAGTCCATGGGTGGGATTGAACCACCAACCTTTTGGTTAATAGCCTTACACACTAACTGATTGTGCCACAGCGACACTTTGCAAAAGAATATACTGACAAAGGCTAATAAGCATTCATCTAGAACGATTCCTAGAAACATTTTAAAAAGTCAATAATGTGGAGAGTTTTTGTAAGATGTTTCTTCCATCAACCAATGAAGAAACACATTGGTACTTTCCCATGATGAGTGAGTGCTTCAGGATCTCTTGCACTTACATGTGCAGCAGAGTACTGTAATGGAAGCATGCTGGGTCCATAATCCAGAGGTAGGCAGATTGAAACTATCCTCTGCTATATGCATTTTTTTTTGTTAATTAAAGTAATCCAAAACTGGGATTGATATTTTTGCTCTTTTATTTTTACTTAAAGTACAATAACTTTTACCATTTTAATTTGTTTTAATAGTATATTGACAGTATTGTTTTCTTTCAAAAATCCAATTAATTTTCTTTACCCGATTATTAAAATGGTAATTGACAAAAACAAACTACATTGTCACCAGAAGAGCAATACAAAATGTACAAGTGATATATTAAAATCATCTTTCCAGCTTGAATTTCAATGATGCATTGGGGCAACGATTTTGTGAGAAACATCTTCACCCTTAAATAAAGATTTTCTTAATTCCTTACCTGTGTGCTAATTAGATATCACCTTGTTTTCACATTAAACAGACTTCCACATGCGAAAGCAGCAAGGATGCAGTGGCGTTAATGTTTCCTGGTGTCAACCTGTATTATTTCAGTAGACATTGAAATGAGGATGCATCTTGCTGCCTTTCCAATGAAGCAAGTTTAATTTAGTAATAGGTGAAAAACCATCCCTACAAAGGTGTTAATCAGAGACTTGGCTTTGTGGACACTTTTCAGAGAACAAATTTGTTAGTATAAAAATAATGCCAGAAAATGAAGAGCTGTTTAATCACTCAATTGGATTTTTCTGCCAGCATATTTCTTTTTCTCTGCAACCCACTGCTAAATTGTGCTTCCTAGCTGTTTTTATAAAATCACTGAATCAAATCTAAACATCAGAGAAGGCCAGGTACCCTACACCATAACAGGGGGTTTGAAATTTTGACTTGTCTACTTAAAGATCACCAAAATCTGATAACAAGGTCAATTAAGTCCCTGGGTGGGATTGAACCACCAACCTTTTGGTTAATAGCCTTACACACTAACTGATTGCGCCACAGCGACACTTTGCAAAAGTACTTACTGACAAAGGCTAATAAGCATTCATCTAGAATGATTCCTAGAAACATTTTAAAAAGTCAATAATGTGGAGAGTTTTTGTAAGATGTTTCTTCCATCAACCAATGAAGAAACACATTGGTACTTTCCCATGATGAGTGAGTGCTTCAGGATCTCTTGCACTTACATGTGCAGCAGAGTACTGTAATGGAAGCATGCTGGGTCCATAACCCAGAGGTAGGCAGATTGAAACTATCCTCTGCTATATGCATTTTTTTGTTAATTAAAGTAATCCAAAACTGGGATTGATATTTTTGCTCTTTTATTTTTACTTAAAGTACAATAACTTTTACCATTTTAATTTGTTTTAATAGTATATTGACAGTATTGTTTTCTTTCAAAAATCCTATTAATTTTCTTTACCCGATTATTAAAATGGTAATTGACAAAAACAAACTACATTGTCACCAGAAGAGCAATACAAAATGTACAAGTGATATATTAAAATCATCTTTCCAGCTTGAATTTCAATGATGCATTGGGGCAACGATTTTGTGAGAAACATCTTCACCCTTAAATAAAGATGTTCTTAATTCCTTACCTGTGTGCTAATTAGATATCACCTTGTTTTCACATTAAACAGACTTCCACATGAGAAAACAGCAAAGATGCAGTGGCGTTAATGTTTCCTGGTGTCAACCTGTATTATTTCCGTAGATATTGAAATGAGGATGCATCTTGCTGCCTTTCCAATGAAGCAAGTTTAATTTAGTAATAGGTGAAAAACCATCCCTACAAAGATGTTAATCAGATACTTGGCTTTGTGGACACTTTTCAGAGAACAAATTTGTTATCATAAAAATAAAGCCAGAAAATGAAGAGCTGTTTAATCACTCAATTGGATTTTTCTGCCAGCATTTTTCTTTTTCTCTGCAACCCACTGCTAAATTGTGCTTCCTAGCTGTTTTTTTTTATAAAATCACTGAATCAAATCTAACTCTGATTACATCAGAGTAGGCCAGGTACCCTACACCATAAGAAGGGGGTCTGAAATTTTGACTTGTCTACTTAAAGATCACCAAAATCTGATAACAAGGTCAATTACATCCCTGGGTGGGATTGAACCACCAACCCTTTGATTAATAACCAAACACACTAACCGATTGCGCCACAGAGACACTTTAAAAAACGTACATACTGACAAAGGCTAATAAGCATTCATCTAGAACGTTTCCTAGAAAAACTTTAAAAAGTCAATAATCTGGAGAGTTTTTGTAAGATGTTTCTTCCATCAACCAACGAAGAAACACATTGGTACTTACCCATGATGAGTGAGTGCTTCAGGATCTCTTGCACTTACATGTGCAGCAGAGTACTGCAATGGAAAAATGCTGGGCCCATAACCCAGAGGTAGGCAGATTGAAACTATCCTCTGCTATATGCATTTTTTTTGTTAATTAAAGTAATCCAAAACTGGGATTGATATTTTTGCTCTTTTATTTTTACTTAAAGTACAATAACTTTTACCATTTTAATTTGTTTTAATAGTATATTGACAGTATTGTTTTCTTTCAAAAATCCACTTAATTTTCTTTACCCTATTATTAAAATGGTAATTGACAAAAACAAACTACATTGTCACCAGAAGAGCAATACAAAATGTACAAGTGATATATTAAAATCATCTTTCCAGCTTGAATTTCAATGATGCATTGGGGCAACGATTTTGTGAGAAACACCTTCACCCTTAAATAAAGATTTTCTTAATTCCTTACCTGTGTGCTAATTAGATATCACCTTGTTTTCACATTAAACAGACTTCCACATGCGAAAGCAGCAAGGATGCAGTGGCGTTAATGTTTCCTGGTGTCAACCTGTATTATTTCAGTAGACATTGAAATGAGGATGCATCTTGCTGCCTTTCCAATGAAGCAAGTTTAATTTAGTAATAGGTGAAAAACCATCCCTACAAAGGTGTTAATCAGAGACTTGGCTTTGTGGACACTTTTCAGAGAACAAATTTGTTAGCATAAAAATAAAGCCAGAAAATGAAGAGCTGTTTAATCACTCAATTGGATTTTTTTGCCAGCATATTTCTTTTTCTCTGCAACCCACTGCTAAATTGTGCTTCCTAGCTGTTTTTATAAAATCACTGAATCAAATCTAACTCTGATTACATCAGAGAAGGTCAGGTACCCTACACCATAACAAGGGGTTTGAAATTTTGACTTGTCTACTTAAAGATCACCAAAATCTGATAACAAGGTCAATTACGTCCCTGGGTGGGATTGAACCACCAACCTTTTGGTTAATAACCATACACACTAACTGATTGCGCCACAGCGACACTTTGCAAAAGTACATACTGACAAAGGCTAATAAGCATTCATCTAGAACGTTTCCTAGAAACATTTTAAAAAGTCAATTATGTGGAGAGTTTTTGTAAGATGTTTCTTCCATCAACCAACGAAGAAACACATTGGTACTTTCCCATGATGAGTGAGTGCTTCAGGATCTCTTGCACTTACATGTGCAGCAGAGTACTGTAATGAAAGCATGCTGGGTTCATAACCCAGAGGTAGGCAGATTGAAACTATCCTCTGCTATATGCATTTTTTTTTGTTAATTAAAGTAATCCAAAACTGGGATTGATATTTTTGCTCTTTTATTTTTACTTAAAGTACAATAACTTTTACCATTTTAATTTGTTTTAATAGTATATTGACAGTATTGTTTTCTTTCAAAAATCCACTTAATTTTCTTTACCCTATTATTAAAATGGTAATTGACAAAAACAAACTACATTGTCACCAGAAGAGCAATACAAAATGTACAAGTTATATATTAAAATCATCTTTCCAGCTTGAATTTCAATGATGCATTGGGGCAACGATTTTGTGAGAAACATCTTCACCCTTAAATAAAGATTTTCTTAATTCCTTACCTGTGTGCTAATTAGATATCACCTTGTTTTCACATTAAACAGACTTCCACATGAGAAAGCAGCAAGGATGCAGTGGCGTTAATGTTTCCTGGTGTCAACCTGTATTATTTCAGTAGATATTGAAATGAGGATGCATCTTGCTGCCTTTCCAATGAAGCAAGTTTAATTTAGTAATAGGTGAAAAACCATCCCTACAAAGATGTTAATCAGATACTTGGCTTTGTGGACACTTTTCAGAGAACAAATTTGTTAGCATAAAAATAAAGCCAGAAAATGAAGAGCTGTTTAATCACTCAATTGGATTTTTTTGCCAGCATATTTCTTTTTCTCTGCAAACCACTGCTAAATTGTGCTTCCTAGCTGTTTTTATAAAATCACTGAATCAAATCTAACTCTGATTACATCAGAGAAGGCCAGGTACCCTACACCATAACAGGGGTTTTTTAAATTTTGACTTGTCTACTTAAAGATCACCAAAATCTGATAACAAGGTCAATTACATCCCTGGGTGGGATTGAACCACCAACCCTTTGGTTAATAACCAATCACACTAACCGATTGCGCCACAGAGACACTTTGCAAAAGTCCATACTGACAAAGGATAATAAGCATTCATCTAGAACGTTTGCTAGAAAAACTTTAAAAAGTCAATAATCTGGAGAGTTTTTGTAAGATGTTTCTTCCATCAACCAACGAAGAAACACATTGGTACTTTCCCATGATGAGTGAGTGCTTCAGGATCTCTTGCACTTACATGTGCAGCAGAGTACTGTAATGAAAGCATGCTGGGTTCATAACCCAGAGGTAGGCAGATTGAAACTATCCTCTGCTATATGCATTTTTTTTTGTTAATTAAAGTAAACCAAAACTGGGATTGATATTTTTGCTCTTTTATTTTTACTTAAAGTACAATAACTTTTACAATTTTAATTTGTTTTAATAGTATATTGACAGTATTGTTTTCTTTCAAAAATCCACTTAATTTTCTTTACCCGATTATTAAAATGGTAATTGACAAAAACAAACTACATTGTCACCAGAAGAGCAATACAAAATGTACAAGTGATATATTAAAATCATCTTTCCAGCTTGAATTTCAATGATGCATTGGGGCAACGATTTTGTGATAACATCTTCACCCTTAAATAAAGATTTTCTTAATTCCTTACCTGTGTGCTAATTAGATATCACCTTGTTTTCACATTAAACAGACTTCCACATGAGAAAGCAGCAAGGATGCAGTGGCGTTAATGTTTCCTGGTGTCAACCTGTATTATTTCAGTAGATATTGAAATGAGGATGCATCTTGCTGCCTTTCCAATGAAGCAAGTTTAATTTAGTAATAGGTGAAAAACCATCCCTACAAAGATGTTAATCCGATACTTGGCTTTTTGGACACTTTTCAGAGAACAAATTTGTTAGCATAAAAATAAAGCCAGAAAATGAAGAGCTGTTTAATCACTCAATTGGATTTTTCTGCCAGCATATTTCATTTTCTCTGCAACCCACTGCTAAATTGTGCTTCCTAGCTGTTTTTTGATAAAATCACTTAATCAAATCTAACTCTGATTACATCAGAGTAGGCCAGGTACCCTACACCATAAGAGGGGGTTTGAAATTTTGACTTGTCTACTTAAAGATCACCAAAATCTGATGACAAGGTCAATAACATCCCTGGGTGGGATTGAACCACCAACCCTTTGGTTAATAACCAAACACACTAACCGATTGCACCACAGAGACACTTTGCAAAAGTACATACTGACAAAGGCTAATAAGCATTCATCTAGAACGTTTCCTAGAAAACTTTAAAAAGTCAATAATCTGGAGAGTTTTTGTAAGATGTTTCTTCCATCAACCAATGAAGAAACGCATTGGTACTTTCCCATGATGAGTGAGTGCTTCAGGATCTCTTGCACTTACATGTGCAGCAGAGTACTGCAATGGAAGCATGCTGGGCCCATAACCCAGAGGTAGGCAGATTGAAACTATCCTCTGCTATATGCATTTTTTTTGTTAATTAAAGTAATCCAAAACTGGGATTGATATTTTTGCTCTTTTATTTTTACTTAAAGTACAATAACTTTTACCATTTTAATTTGTTTTAATAGTATATTGACAGTATTGTTTTCTTTCAAAAATCCACTTAATTTTCTTTACCCTATTATTAAAATGGTAATTGACAAAAACAAACTACATTGTCACCAGAAGAGCAATACAAAATGTACAAGTGATATATTAAAATCATCTTTCCAGCTTGAATTTCAATGATGCATTGGGGCAACGATATTGTGAGAAACATCTTCACCCTTAAATAAAGATTTTCTTAATTCCTTACCTGTGTGCTAATTAGATATCACCTTGTTTTCACATTAAACAGACTTCCACATGAGAAAGCAGCAAGGATGCAGTGGCGTTAATGTTTCCTGGTGTCAACCTGTATTATTTCAGTAGATATTGAAATGAGAATGCATCTTGCTGCCTATCCAATGAAGCAAGTTTAATTTAGTAATAGGTGAAAAACCATCCCTACAAAGATGTTAATCAGATACTTGGCTTTGTGGACACTTTTCAGAGAACAAATTTGTTAGCATAAAAATAAAGCCAGAAAATGAAGAGCTGTTTAATCACTCAATTGGATTTTTTTGCCAGCATATTTCTTTTTCTCTGCAAACCACTGCTAAATTGTGCTTCCTAGCTGTTTTTATAAAATCACTGAATCAAATCTAACTCTGATTACATCAGAGAAGGCCAGGTACCCTACACCATAACAGGGGTTTTTGAAATTTTGACTTGTCTACTTAAAGATCACCAAAATCTGATAACAAGGTCAATTACGTCCCTGGGTGGGATTGAACCACTAACCTTTTGGTTAATAGCCGTACACACTAACTGATTGCGCCACAGCGACACTTTGCAAAAGTATATACTGACAAAGGCTAATAAGCATTCATCTAGAACGTTTCCTAGAAAAACTTTAAATAGTCAATAATCTGGAGAGTTTTTGTAAGATGTTTCTTCCATCAACCAATGAAGAAACACATTGGTACTTTCCCATGATGAGTGAGTGCTTCAGGATCTCTTGCAATTACATGTGCAGCAGAGTACTGTAATGGAAGCATGCTGGGTCCATAACCCAGAGGTAGGCAGATTGAAACTATCCTCTGCTATATGCATTTTTTTTTGTTAATTAAAGTAAACCAAAACTGGGATTGATATTTTTGCTCTTTTATTTTTACTTAAAGTACAATAACTTTTACCATTTTAATTTGTTTTAATAGTATATTGACAGTATTGTTTTCTTTCAAAAATCCACTTAATTTTCTTTACCCGATTATTAAAATGGTAATTGACAAAAACAAACTACATTGTCACCAGAAGAGCAATACAAAATGTACAAGTGATATATTAAAATCATCTTTGCAGCTTGAATTTCAATGATGCATTGGGGCAACGATTTTGTGAGAAACATCTTCACCCTTAAATAAAGATTTTCTTAATTCCTTACCTGTGTGCTAATTAGATATCACCTTGTTTTCACATTAAACAGACTTCCACATGAGAAAGCAGCAAGGATGCAGTGGCGTTAATGTTTCCTGGTGTCAACCTGTATTATTTCAGTAGATATTGAAATGAGGATGCATCTTGCTGCCTTTCCAATGAAGCAAGTTTAATTTAGTAATAGGTTAAAAACCATCCCTACAAAGGTGTTAATCAGAAACTTGGCTTTGTGGACACTTTTCAGAGAACAAATTTTCCAATGCCTAGCTCTTTGCAAAAGAGAGATATCGGCAAGGAAAAGCTGTATTGTACCTTTGCATTTTTCTCCCAAACGAAAGACACTAGAATGAAAAATTTAAAGCCTCCTGTTAGTGCTTCATCTACACGTTATAGCCCTGAATTTTCCAATGCCTAGCTCTTTGCAAAAGAGAGATATCGGCAAGGAAAAGCTGTATTGTACCTTTGCATTTTTCTCCCAAACGAAAGACACTAGAATGAAAATTTTAAAGCCTCCTGTTAGTGCTTCACCTACACGTTATAGCCGTGAATTTTCCAATGCCTATCTCTTTGCAAAAGAGAGATATCGGCAAGGAAAAGCTGTATTGTACCTTTGCATTTTTCTCCCAAACGAAGGATAGTAGAATGAAAATTTTAAAGCCTCCTATTAGTGCTTCATCTACACGTTATAGCCCTGAATTTTCCAATGCCTATCTCTTTGCAAAAGAGAGATATCGGCAAGGAAAAGCTGTATTGTACCTTTGCATTTTTCTCCCAAACGAAAGACACTAGAATGAAAATTTTAAAGCCTCCTGTTAGTGCTTCATCTACACGTTATAGCCCTGCATTTTCCAATGCCTATCTCTTTGCAAAAGAGAGATATCGGCAAGGAAAAGCAGCATTGTACCTTTGCATTTTTCTCCCAAACGAAAGACACTAGAATGAAAATTGTAAAGCCTCCTGTTAGTGCTTCATCTACACGATATAGCCCTGCATTTTCCAATGCCTAGCTCTTTGCAAAAGAGAGATATTGGCAAGGAAAAGCTGTATTGTACCTTTGCATTTTTCTCCCAAACGAAAGACACTAGAATGAAAATTTTAACGCCTCCTGTTAGTGCTTCATCTACACGTTATAGCCCTGCATTTTCCAATGCCTATCTCTTTGCAAAAGAGAGATATCGGCAAGGAAAAGCAGCATTGTACTTTTGCATTTTTCTCCCAAACGAAAGACACTAGAATGAAAATTTTAAAGCCTCCTGTTAGTGCTTCATCTACACGTTATAGCCCTGAATTTTCCAATGCCTAGCTCTTTGCAAAAGAGAGATATTGGCAAGGAAAAGCTGTATTGTACCTTTGCATTTTTCTCCCAAACGAAGGACACTAGAATGAAAATTTTAAAGCCTCCTATTAGTGCTTCATCTACACGTTATAGCCCTGAATTTTCCAATGCCTAGCTCTTTGCAAAAGAGAGATATCGGCAAGGAAAAGCTGTATTGTACCTTTGCATTTTTCTCCCAAACGAAAGACACTAGAATGAAAATTTTAAAGCCTCCTGTTAGTGCTTCATCTACACGTTATAGCCCTGAATTTTCCAATGCCTATCTCTTTGCAAAAGAGAGATATCGGCAAGGAAAAGCTGTATTGTACCTTTGCATTTTTCTCCCAAACGAAGGACACTAGAATGAAGATTTAAAAGCCTCCTGTTAGTGCTTCATCTACACGGTATAGCCCTGAATTTTCCAATGCCTATCTCTTTGCAAAAGAGAGATATTGGCAAGGAAAAGCTGTATTGTACCTTTGCATTTTTCTCCCAAACGAAAGACACTAGAATGAAAAATTTAAAGCCTCCTGTTAGTGCTTCATCTACACGTTATAGCCCTGAATTTTCCAATGCCTAGCTCTTTGCAAAAGAGAGATATCGGCATGGAAAAGCTGTATTGTACCTTTGCATTTTTCTCCCAAACGAAAGACACTAGAATGAAAATTTTAAAGCCTCCTGTTAGTGCTTCACCTACACGTTATAGCACTGAATTTTCCAATGCCTATCTCTTTGCAAAAGAGAGATATCGGCAAGGAAAAGCTGTATTGTACCTTTGCATTTTTCTCCCAAACGAAGGACACTAGAATGAAAATTTTAAAGCCTCCTATTAGTGCTTCATCTACACGTTATAGCCCTGAATTTTCCAATGCCTATCTCTTTGCAAAAGAGAGATATCGGCAAGGAAAAGCTGTATTGTACCTTTGCATTTTTCTCCCAAACGAAAGACACTAGAATGAAAATGTTAAAGCCTCCTATTAGTGCTTCATCTACACGTTATAGCCCTGAATTTTCCAATGCCTAGCTCTTTGCAAAAGAGAGATATCGGCAAGGAAAAGCTGCATTGTACTTTTGCATTTTTCTCCCAAACGAAAGACACTAGAATGAAAAATTTAAAGCCTCCTGTTAGTGCTTCATCTACACGTTATAGCCCTGAATTTTCCAATGCCTAGCTCTTTGCAAAAGAGAGATATCGGCAAGGAAAAGCTGTATTGTACCTTTGCATTTTTCTCCCAAACGAAAGACACTACAATGAAAATTTTAAAGCCTCCTGTTAGTGCTTCACCTACACGTTATAGCCCTGAATTTTCCAATGCCTATCTCTTTGCAAAAGAGAGATATCGGCAAGGAAAAGCTGTATTGTACCTTTGCATTTTTCTCCCAAACGAAGGACACTAGAATGAAAATTTTAAAGCCTCCTATTAGTGCTTCATCTACACGTTATAGCCCTGAATTTTCCAATGCCTATCTCTTTGCAAAAGAGAGATATCGGCAAGGAAAAGCTGTATTGTACCTTTGCATTTTTCTCCCAAACGAAAGACACTAGAATGAAAATTTTAAAGCCTCCTGTTAGTGCTTCATCTACACGTTATAGCCCTGCATTTTCCAATGACTATCTCTTTGCAAAAGAGAGATATCGGCAAGGAAAAGCAGCATTGTACCTTTGCATTTTTCTCCCAAACGAAAGACACTAGAATGAAAATTGTAAAGCCTCCTGTTAGTGCTTCATCTACACGATATAGCCCTGCATTTTCCAATGCCTAGCTCTTTGCAAAAGAGAGATATTGGCAAGGAAAAGCTGTATTGTACCTTTGCATTTTTCTCCCAAACGAAAGACACTAGAATGAAAATTGTAAAGCCTCCTGTTAGTGCTTCATCTACACGTTATAGCCCTGAATTTTCCAATGCCTATCTCTTTGCAAAAGAGAGATATCGGCAAGGAAAAGCTGTATTGTACCTTTGCATTTTTCTCCCAAACGAAGGACACTAGAATAAAATTTAAAAGCCTCCTGTTAGTGCTTCATCTACACGTTATAGCCCTGAATTTTCCAATGCCTATCTCTTTGCAAAAGAGAGATATCGGCAAGGAAAAGCTGTATTGTACCTTTGCATTTTTCTCCCAAACGAAAGACACTAGAATGAAAATTTTAAAGCCTCCTGTTAGTGCTTCATCTACACGTTATAGCCCTGCATTTTCCAATGCCTATTTCTTTGCAAAAGAGAGATA
The DNA here is from genome assembly GCF_028390025.1 of Pseudophryne corroboree. Taxonomy (NCBI): domain Eukaryota; kingdom Metazoa; phylum Chordata; class Amphibia; order Anura; family Myobatrachidae; genus Pseudophryne; species Pseudophryne corroboree. The sequence continues at coordinate 19,188 of NW_026970078.1, read as the reverse complement.
TCGGCAAGGAAAAGCTGCATTGTACTTTTGCATTTTTCTCCCAAACGAAAGACACTAGAATGAAAATTTTAAAGCCTCCTGTTAGTGCTTCATCTACACGGTATAGCCCTGAATTTTCCAATGCCTATCTCTTTGCAAAAGAGAGATATCGGCAAGGAAATGCTGTATTGTACCTTTGCATTTTTCTCCCAAACGAAAGACACTAGAATGAAAATTTTAAAGCCTCATGTTAGTGCTTCATCTACACGTTATAGCCCTGCATTTTCCAATGCCTATCTCTTTGTAAAAGAGAGATATCGGCAAGGAAAAGCTGCATTGTACCTTTGCATTTTTCTCCCAAACGAAAGACACTAGAATGAAAATTTAAAAGCCTCCTATTAGTGCTTCATCTACACGTTATAGCCCTGAATTTTCCAATGCCTATCTCTTTGCAAAAGAGAGATATCGGCCAGGAAAAGCTGTATTGTACCTTTGCATTTTTCTCCCAAACGAAAGAAACTAGAATGAAAATTTTAAAGCCTCCTGTTAGTGCTTCATCTACACGTTATAGCCCTGAATTTTCCAATGCCTATCTCTTTGCAAAAGAGAGATATCGGCAAGGAAAATCTGTATTGTACCTTTGCATTTTTCTCCCAAACGAAGGAAACTAGAATGAAAATTTTAAAGCCTCCTGTTAGTGCTTCATCTACACGTTATAGCCCTTAATTTTCCAATGCCTATCTCTTTGCAAAAGAGAGATTTCGGCCAGGAAAAACTGTATTGTACCTTTGCATTTTTCTCCCAAACGAAAGACACTAGAATGAAAATTTTAAAGCCTCCTGTTAGTGCTTCATCTACACGTTATAGCCCTGAATTTTCCAATGCCTATCTCTTTGCAAAAGAGAGATATCGGCAAGGAAAAGCTGCATTGTACCTTTGCATTTTTCTCCCAAACGAAAGACACTAGAATGAAAATTTAAAAGCCTCCTGTTAGTGCTTCATCTACACGTTATAGCAATGAATTTTCCAATGCCTATCTCTTTGCAAAAGAGAGATATCGGCAAGGAAAATCTGTATTGTACCTTTGCATTTTTCTCCCAAACGAAGGAAACTAGAATGAAAAATTTAAAGCCTCCTGTTAGTGCTTCATCTACACGTTATAGCCCTGAATTTTCCAAAGCCTATCTCTTTGCAAAAGAGAGATATCGGCCAGGAAAAACTGTATTGTACCTTTGCATTTTTCTCCCAAACGAAAGAAACTAGAATGAAAATTTTAAAGCCTCCTGTTAGTGCTTCATCTACACGTTATAGCCCTGAATTTTCCAATGCCTATCTCTTTGCAAAAGAGAGATATCGGCAAGGAAAAGCTGTATTGTACCTTTGCATTTTTCTCCCAAACGAAGGACACTAGAATGAAAATTTAAAAGCCTCCTGTTAGTGCTTCATCTACACGGTATAGCCCTGAATTTTCCAATGCCTAGCTCTTTGCAAAAGAGAGATATTGGCAAGGAAAAGCTGTATTGTACCTTTGCATTTTTCTCCCAAACGAAAGACACTAGAATGAAAATTTTAAAGCCTCCTGTTAGTGCTTCATCTACACGTTATAGCCCTGAATTTTCCAATGCCTATCTCTTTGCAAAAGAGAGATATTGGCAAGGAAAAGCTGTATTGTACCTTTGCATTTTTCTCCCAAACGAAGGACACTAGAATGAAGATTTAAAAGCCTCCTGTTAGTGCTTCATCTACACGGTATAGCCCTGAATTTTCCAATGCCTATCTCTTTGCAAAAGAGAGATATTGGCAAGGAAAAGCTGTATTGTACCTTTGCATTTTTCTCCCAAACGAAAGACACTAGAATGAAAAATTTAAAGCCTCCTGTTAGTGCTTCATCTACACGTTATAGCCCTGAATTTTCCAATGCCTAGCTCTTTGCAAAAGAGAGATATCGGCATGGAAAAGCTGTATTGTACCTTTGCATTTTTCTCCCAAACGAAAGACACTAGAATGAAAATTTTAAAGCCTCCTGTTAGTGCTTCACCTACACGTTATAGCACTGAATTTTCCAATGCCTATCTCTTTGCAAAAGAGAGATATCGGCAAGGAAAAGCTGTATTGTACCTTTGCATTTTTCTCCCAAACGAAGGACACTAGAATGAAAATTTTAAAGCCTCCTATTAGTGCTTCATCTACACGTTATAGCCCTGAATTTTCCAATGCCTATCTCTTTGCAAAAGAGAGATATCGGCAAGGAAAAGCTGTATTGTACCTTTGCATTTTTCTCCCAAACGAAAGACACTAGAATGAAAATGTTAAAGCCTCCTATTAGTGCTTCATCTACACGTTATAGCCCTGAATTTTCCAATGCCTAGCTCTTTGCAAAAGAGAGATATCGGCAAGGAAAAGCTGCATTGTACTTTTGCATTTTTCTCCCAAACGAAAGACACTAGAATGAAAAATTTAAAGCCTCCTGTTAGTGCTTCATCTACACGTTATAGCCCTGAATTTTCCAATGCCTAGCTCTTTGCAAAAGAGAGATATCGGCAAGGAAAAGCTGTATTGTACCTTTGCATTTTTCTCCCAAACGAAAGACACTACAATGAAAATTTTAAAGCCTCCTGTTAGTGCTTCACCTACACGTTATAGCCCTGAATTTTCCAATGCCTATCTCTTTGCAAAAGAGAGATATCGGCAAGGAAAAGCTGTATTGTACCTTTGCATTTTTCTCCCAAACGAAGGACACTAGAATGAAAATTTTAAAGCCTCCTATTAGTGCTTCATCTACACGTTATAGCCCTGAATTTTCCAATGCCTATCTCTTTGCAAAAGAGAGATATCGGCAAGGAAAAGCTGTATTGTACCTTTGCATTTTTCTCCCAAACGAAAGACACTAGAATGAAAATTTTAAAGCCTCCTGTTAGTGCTTCATCTACACGTTATAGCCCTGCATTTTCCAATGACTATCTCTTTGCAAAAGAGAGATATCGGCAAGGAAAAGCAGCATTGTACCTTTGCATTTTTCTCCCAAACGAAAGACACTAGAATGAAAATTGTAAAGCCTCCTGTTAGTGCTTCATCTACACGATATAGCCCTGCATTTTCCAATGCCTAGCTCTTTGCAAAAGAGAGATATTGGCAAGGAAAAGCTGTATTGTACCTTTGCATTTTTCTCCCAAACGAAAGACACTAGAATGAAAATTGTAAAGCCTCCTGTTAGTGCTTCATCTACACGTTATAGCCCTGAATTTTCCAATGCCTATCTCTTTGCAAAAGAGAGATATCGGCAAGGAAAAGCTGTATTGTACCTTTGCATTTTTCTCCCAAACGAAGGACACTAGAATAAAATTTAAAAGCCTCCTGTTAGTGCTTCATCTACACGTTATAGCCCTGAATTTTCCAATGCCTATCTCTTTGCAAAAGAGAGATATCGGCAAGGAAAAGCTGTATTGTACCTTTGCATTTTTCTCCCAAACGAAAGACACTAGAATGAAAATTTTAAAGCCTCCTGTTAGTGCTTCATCTACACGTTATAGCCCTGCATTTTCCAATGCCTATTTCTTTGCAAAAGAGAGATATCGGCAAGGAAAAGCTGCATTGTACTTTTGCATTTTTCTCCCAAACGAAAGACACTAGAATGAAAATTTTAAAGCCTCCTGTTAGTGCTTCATCTACACGGTATAGCCCTGAATTTTCCAATGCCTATCTCTTTGCAAAAGAGAGATATCGGCAAGGAAATGCTGTATTGTACCTTTGCATTTTTCTCCCAAACGAAAGACACTAGAATGAAAATTTTAAAGCCTCATGTTAGTGCTTCATCTACACGTTATAGCCCTGCATTTTCCAATGCCTATCTCTTTGTAAAAGAGAGATATCGGCAAGGAAAAGCTGCATTGTACCTTTGCATTTTTCTCCCAAACGAAAGACACTAGAATGAAAATTTAAAAGCCTCCTATTAGTGCTTCATCTACACGTTATAGCCCTGAATTTTCCAATGCCTATCTCTTTGCAAAAGAGAGATATCGGCCAGGAAAAGCTGTATTGTACCTTTGCATTTTTCTCCCAAACGAAAGAAACTAGAATGAAAATTTTAAAGCCTCCTGTTAGTGCTTCATCTACACGTTATAGCCCTGAATTTTCCAATGCCTATCTCTTTGCAAAAGAGAGATATCGGCAAGGAAAATCTGTATTGTACCTTTGCATTTTTCTCCCAAACGAAGGAAACTAGAATGAAAATTTTAAAGCCTCCTGTTAGTGCTTCATCTACACGTTATAGCCCTTAATTTTCCAATGCCTATCTCTTTGCAAAAGAGAGATTTCGGCCAGGAAAAACTGTATTGTACCTTTGCATTTTTCTCCCAAACGAAAGACACTAGAATGAAAATTTTAAAGCCTCCTGTTAGTGCTTCATCTACACGTTATAGCCCTGAATTTTCCAATGCCTATCTCTTTGCAAAAGAGAGATATCGGCAAGGAAAAGCTGCATTGTACCTTTGCATTTTTCTCCCAAACGAAAGACACTAGAATGAAAATTTAAAAGCCTCCTGTTAGTGCTTCATCTACACGTTATAGCAATGAATTTTCCAATGCCTATCTCTTTGCAAAAGAGAGATATCGGCAAGGAAAATCTGTATTGTACCTTTGCATTTTTCTCCCAAACGAAGGAAACTAGAATGAAAAATTTAAAGCCTCCTGTTAGTGCTTCATCTACACGTTATAGCCCTGAATTTTCCAAAGCCTATCTCTTTGCAAAAGAGAGATATCGGCCAGGAAAAACTGTATTGTACCTTTGCATTTTTCTCCCAAACGAAAGAAACTAGAATGAAAATTTTAAAGCCTCCTGTTAGTGCTTCATCTACACGTTATAGCCCTGAATTTTCCAATGCCTATCTCTTTGCAAAAGAGAGATATCGGCAAGGAAAAGCTGTATTGTACCTTTGCATTTTTCTCCCAAACGAAGGACACTAGAATGAAAATTTAAAAGCCTCCTGTTAGTGCTTCATCTACACGGTATAGCCCTGAATTTTCCAATGCCTAGCTCTTTGCAAAAGAGAGATATTGGCAAGGAAAAGCTGTATTGTACCTTTGCATTTTTCTCCCAAACGAAAGACACTAGAATGAAAATTTTAAAGCCTCCTGTTAGTGCTTCATCTACACGTTATAGCCCTGAATTTTCCAATGCCTATCTCTTTGCAAAAGAGAGATATTGGCAAGGAAAAGCTGTATTGTACCTTTGCATTTTTCTCCCAAACGAAAGACACTAGAATGAAAATTTTAAAGTCTACTGTTAGTGCTTCATCTACACGTTATAGCCCTGAATTTTCCAATGCCTAGCTCTTTGCAAAAGAGAGATATCGGCAAGGAAAAGCTGTATTGTACCTTTGCATTTTTCTCCCAAACGAAGGACACTAGAATAAAAATTTTAAAGCCTCCTATTAGTGCTTCATCTACACGTTATAGCCCTGAATTTTTCAATGCCTATCTCTTTGCAAAAGAGAGATATTGGCAAGGAAAAGCTGTATTGTACCTTTGCATTTTTCTCCCAAACGAAAGACACTAGAATGAAAATTTTAAAGCCTACTGTTAGTGCTTCATCTACACGTTATAGCCCTGAATTTTCCAATGCCTAGCTCTTTGCAAAAGAGAGATATCGGCAAGGAAAAGCTGTATTGTACCTTTGCATTTTTCTCCCAAACGAAAGACACTAGAATGAAAATTTTAAAGCCTCCTGTTAGTGCTTCATCTACACGTTATAGCCCTGAATTTTCCAATGCCTATCTCTTTGCAAAAGAGAGATATCGGCAAGGAAAAGCTGTATTGTACCTTTGCATTTTTCTCCCAAACGAAAGACACTAGAATGAAAATTTTAAAGCCTCCTGTTAGTGCTTCATCTACACGTTATAGCCCTGAATTTTCCAATGCCTATCTCTTTGCAAAAGAGAGATATCGGCAAGGAAAAGCTGTATTGTACCTTGCATTTTTCTCCCAAACGAAGGACACTAGAATGAAAATTTTAAAGCCTCCTATTAGTGCTTCATCTACACGTTATAGCCCTGAATTTTCCAATGCCTATCTCTTTGCAAAAGAGAGATATCGGCAAGGAAAAGCTGTATTGTACCTTGCATTTTTCTCCCAAACGAAGGACACTAGAATGAAAATTTTAAAGCCTCCTATTAGTGCTTCATCTACACGTTATAGCCCTGAATTTTCCAATGCCTATCTCTTTGCAAAAGAGAGATACCGGCAAGGAAATGCTGTATTGTACCTTTGCATTTTTCTCCCAAACGAAAGACACTAGAATGAAAATTTTAAAGCCTCCTATTAGTGCTTCATCTACACGTTATAGCCCTGAATTTTCCAATGCCTATCTCTTTGCAAAAGAGAGATATCGGCAAGGAAAAGCTGTATTGTACCTTTGCATTTTTCTCCCAAACGAAAGACACTAGAATGAAAATTTTAAAGCCTCCTGTTAGTGCTTCCTCTACACGTTATAGCCCTGAATTTTCCAATGCCTAGCTCTTTGCAAAAGAGAGATATCGGCAAGGAAAAGCTGTATTGTACCTTTGCATTTTTCTCCCAAACGAAAGACACTAGAATGAAAATTTTAAAGCCTCCTATTAGTGCTTCATCTACACGTTATAGCCCTGAATTTTCCAATGCCTATCTCTTTGCAAAAGAGAGATATCGGCAAGGAAAAGCTGTATTGTACCTTTGCATTTTTCTCCCAAACGAAGGACACTAGAATGAAAATTTTAAAGCCTCCTGTTAGTGCTTCATCTACACGTTGTAGCCCTGAATTTTCCAATGCCTATCTCTTTGCAAAAGAGAGATATCGGCAAGGAAAAGCTGTATTGTACCTTTGCATTTTTCTCCCAAACGAAAGACACTAGAATGAAAATTTTAAAGCCTCCTGTTAGTGCTTCATCTACACGTTATAGCCCTGAATTTTCCAATGCCTATCTCTTTGCAAAAGAGAGATATCGGCAAGGAAAAGCTGTATTGTACCTTTGCATTTTTCTCCCAAACGAAGGACACTAGAATGAAGATTTAAAAGCCTCCTGTTAGTGCTTCATCTACACGGTATAGCCCTGAATTTTCCAATGCCTAGCTCTTTGCAAAAGAGAGATATTGGCAAGGAAAAGCTGTATTGTACCTTTGCATTTTTCTCCCAAACGAAGGACACTAGAATGAAAATTTTAAAGCCTCCTGTTAGTGCTTCATCTACACGTAATAGCCCTGAATTTTCCAATGCCTATCTCTTTGCAAAAGAGAGATATCGGCAAGGAAATGCTGTATTGTACCTTTGCATTTTTCTCCCAAACGAAGGACACTAGAATGAAAATTTTAAAGCCTCCTGTTAGTGCTTCATCTACACGTTATAGCCCTGCATTTTCCAATGCCTATCTCTTTGCAAAAGAGAGATATCGGCAAGGAAAAGCAGCATTGTACCTTTGCATTTTTCTCCCAAACGAAAGACACTAGAATGAAAATTGTAAAGCCTCCTGTTAGTGCTTCATCTACACGTTATAGCCCTGCATTTTCCAATGCCTAGCTCTTTGCAAAAGAGAGATATTGGCAAGGAAAAGCTGTATTGTACCTTTGCATTTTTCTCCCAAACGAAAGACACTAGAATGAAAATTTTAAAGCCTCCTGTTAGTGCTTCATCTACACGTTATAGCCCTGCATTTTCCAATGCCTATCTCTTTGCAAAAGAGAGATATCGGCAAGGAAAAGCAGCATTGTACTTTTGCATTTTTCTCCCAAACGAAAGACACTAGAATGAAAATTTTAAAGCCTCCTGTTAGTGCTTCATCTACACGTTATAGCCCTGAATTTTCCAATGCCTAGCTCTTTGCAAAAGAGAGATATCGGCAAGGAAAAGCTGTATTGTACCTTTGCATTTTTCTCCCAAACGAAAGACACTAGAATGAAAATTTTAAAGCCTCCTGTTAGTGCTTCATCTACACGTTATAGCCCTGAATTTTCCAATGCCTATCTCTTTGCAAAAGAGAGATATCGGCAAGGAAAAGCTGTATTGTACCTTTGCATTTTTCTCCCAAACGAAGGACACTAGAATGAAGATTTAAAAGCCTCATGTTAGTGCTTCATCTACACGGTATAGCCCTGAATTTTCCAATGCCTAGCTCTTTGCAAAAGAGAAATATTGGCAAGGAAAAGCTGTATTGTACCTTTGCATTTTTCTCCCAAACGAAGGACACTAGAATGAAAATTTTAAAGCCTCCTGTTAGTGCTTCATCTACATGTTATAGCCATGAATTTTCCAATGCCTATCTCTTTGCAAAAGAGAGATATTGGCAAGGAAAAGCTGTATTGTACCTTTGCATTTTTCTCCCAAACGAAAGACACTAGAATGAAAATTTTAAAGCCTCCTGTTAGTGCTTCATCTACACGTTATAGCCCTGAATTTTCCAATGCCTAGCTCTTTGCAAAAGAGAGATATCGGCAAGGAAAAGCTGTATTGTACCTTTGCATTTTTCTCCCAAACGAAAGACACTAGAATGAAAATTTTAAAGCCTCCTATTAGTGCTTCATCTACACGTTATAGCACTGAATTTTCCAATGCCTATCTCTTTGCAAAAGAGAGATATCGGCAAGGAAAAGCTGTATTGTACCTTTGCATTTTTCTCCCAAACGAAGGACACTAGAATGAAAATTTTAAAGCCTCCTGTTAGTGCTTCATCTACACGTTATAGCCCTGAATTTTCCAATGCCTATCTCTTTGCAAAAGAGAGATATCGGCAAGGAAAAGCTGTATTGTACCTTTGCATTTTTCTCCCAAACGAAAGACACTAGAATGAAAATTTTAAAGCCTCCTGTTAGTGCTTCATCTACACGTTATAGCCCTGAATTTTCCAATGCCTATCTCTTTGCAAAAGAGAGATATAGGCAAGGAAAAGCTGTATTGTACCTTTGCATTTTTCTCCCAAACGAAGGACACTAGAATGAAAATTTTAAAGCCTCCTGTTAGTGCTTCATCTACACGTTATAGCCCTGCATTTTCCAATGCCTAGCTCTTTGCAAAAGAGAGATATTGGCAAGGAAAAGCTGTATTTTACCTTTGCATTTTTCTCCCAAACGAAAGACACTAGAATGAAAATTTTAAAGCCTCCTGTTAGTGCTTCATCTACACGTTATAGCCCTGCATTTTCCAATGCCTATCTCTTTGCAAAAGAGAGATATCGGCAAGGAAAAGCAGCATTGTACTTTTGCATTTTTCTCCCAAACGAAAGACACTAGAATGAAAATTTTAAAGCCTCCTGTTAGTGCTTCATCTACACGTTATAGCCCTGAATTTTCCAATGCCTAGCTCTTTGCAAAAGAGAGATATTGGCAAGGAAAAGCTGTATTGTACCTTTGCATTTTTCTCCCAAACGAAGGACACTAGAATGAAAATTTTAAAGCCTCCTATTAGTGCTTCATCTACACGTTATAGCCCTGAATTTTCCAATGCCTAGCTCTTTGCAAAAGAGAGATATCGGCAAGGAAAAGCTGTATTGTACCTTTGCATTTTTCTCCCAAACGAAAGACACTACAATGAAAATTTTAAAGCCTCCTGTTAGTGCTTCATCTACACGTTATATCCCTGAATTTTCCAATGCCTATCTCTTTGCAAAAGAGAGATATCGGCAAGGAAAAGCTGTATTGTACCTTTGCATTTTTCTCCCAAACGAAGGACACTAGAATGAAGATTTAAAAGCCTCATGTTAGTGCTTCATCTACACGGTATAGCCCTGAATTTTCCAATGACTAGCTCTTTGCAAAAGAGAAATATTGGCAAGGAAAAGCTGTATTGTACCTTTGCATTTTTCTCCCAAACGAAGGACACTAGAATGAAAATTTAAAAGCCTCCTGTTAGTGCTTCATCTACACGGTATAGCCCTGAATTTTCCAATGCCTAGCTCTTTGCAAAAGAGAGATATTGGCAAGGAAAAGCTGTATTGTACCTTTGCATTTTTCTCCCAAACGAAAGACACTAGAATGAAAATTTTAAAGCCTCCTGTTAGTGCTTCATCTACATGTTATAGCCCTGAATTTTCCAATGCCTATCTCTTTGCAAAAGAGAGATATTGGCAAGGAAAAGCTGTATTGTACCTTTGCATTTTTCTCCCAAACGAAAGACACTAGAATGAAAATTTTAAAGCCTCCTGTTAGTGCTTCATCTACACGTTATAGCCCTGAATTTTCCAATGCCTAGCTCTTTGCAAAAGAGAGATATCGGCAAGGAAAAGCTGTATTGTACCTTTGCATTTTTCTCCCAAACGAAAGACACTAGAATGAAAATTTTAAAGCCTCCTATTAGTGCTTCATCTACACGTTATAGCACTGAATTTTCCAATGCCTATCTCTTTGCAAAAGAGAGATATCGGCAAGGAAAAGCTGTATTGTACCTTTGCATTTTTCTCCCAAACGAAGGACACTAGAATGAAAATTTTAAAGCCTCCTGTTAGTGCTTCATCTACACGTTATAGCCCTGAATTTTCCAATGCCTATCTCTTTGCAAAAGAGAGATATCGGCAAGGAAAAGCTGTATTGTACCTTTGCATTTTTCTCCCAAACGAAAGACACTAGAATGAAAATTTTAAAGCCTCCTGTTAGTGCTTCATCTACACGTTATAGCCCTGAATTTTCCAATGCCTATCTCTTTGCAAAAGAGAGATATCGGCAAGGAAAAGCTGTATTGTACCTTTGCATTTTTCTCCCAAACGAAGGACACTAGAATGAAAATTTTAAAGCCTCCTATTAGTGCTTCATCTACACGTTATAGCCCTGAATTTTCCAATGCCTATCTCTTTGCAAAAGAGAGATATCGGCAAGGAAAAGCTGTATTGTACCTTTGCATTTTTCTCCCAAACGAAGGACACTAGAATGAAAATTTTAAAGCCTCCTGTTAGTGCTTCATCTACACGTTATAGCCCTGAATTTTCCAATGCCTATCTCTTTGCAAAATAGAGATATCGGCAAGGAAAAGCTGTATTGTACCTTTGCATTTTTCTCCCAAACGAAAGACACTAGAATGAAAATTTTAAAGCCTCCTGTTAGTGCTTCATCTACACGTTATAGCCCTGAATTTTCCAATGCCTATCTCTTTGCAAAAGAGAGATATCGGCAAGGAAATGCTGTATTGTACCTTTGCATTTTTCTCCCAAACGAAAGACACTAGAATGAAAATTTTAAAGCCTCCTGTTAGTGCTTCATCTACACGTTATAGCCCTGAATTTTCCAATGCCTAGCTCTTTGCAAAAGAGAGATATCGGCAAGGAAAAGCTGTATTGTACCTTTGCATTTTTCTCCCAAACGAAAGACACTAGAATGAAAATTTTAAAGCCTCCTATTAGTGCTTCATCTACACGTTATAGCCCTGAATTTTCCAATGCCTATCTCTTTGCAAAAGAGAGATATCGGCAAGGAAAAGCTGTATTGTACCTTTGCATTTTTCTCCCAAACGAAAGACACTAGAATGAAAATTTTAAAGCCTCCTGTTAGTGCTTCCTCTACACGTTATAGCCCTGAATTTTCCAATGCCTAGCTCTTTGCAAAAGAGAGATATCGGCAAGGAAAAGCTGTATTGTACCTTTGCATTTTTCTCCCAAACGAAAGACACTAGAATGAAAATTTTAAAGCCTCCTATTAGTGCTTCATCTACACGTTATAGCCCTGAATTTTCCAATGCCTATCTCTTTGCAAAAGAGAGATATCGGCAAGGAAAAGCTGTATTGTACCTTTGCATTTTTCTCCCAAACGAAGGACACTAGAATGAAAATTTTAAAGCCTCCTGTTAGTGCTTCATCTACACGTTATAGCCCTGAATTTTCCAATGCCTATCTCTTTGCAAAAGAGAGATAGCGGCAAGGAAAAGCTGTATTGTACCTTTGCATTTTTCTCCCAAACGAAAGACACTAGAATGAAAATTTTAAAGCCTCCTGTTAGTGCTTCATCTACACGTTATAGCCCTGAATTTTCCAATGCCTATCTCTTTGCAAAAGAGAGATATCGGCAAGGAAAAGCTGTATTGTACCTTTGCATTTTTCTCCCAAACGAAGGACACTAGAATGAAGATTTAAAAGCCTCCTGTTAGTGCTTCATCTACACGGTATAGCCCTGAATTTTCCAATGCCTAGCTCTTTGCAAAAGAGAGATATTGGCAAGGAAAAGCTGTATTGTACCTTTGCATTTTTCTCCCAAACGAAGGACACTAGAATGAAAATTTTAAAGCCTCCTGTTAGTGCTTCATCTACACGTAATAGCCCTGAATTTTCCAATGCCTATCTCTTCGCAAAAGAGAGATATCGGCAAGGAAATGCTGTATTGTACCTTTGCATTTTTCTCCCAAACGAAAGACACTAGCATTAAAATTTTAAAGCCTCCTGTTAGTGCTTCATCTACACGTTATAGCCCTGCATTTTCCAATGCCTATCTCTTTGCAAAAGAGAGATATCGGCAAGGAAAAGCTGTATTGTACCTTTGCATTTTTCTCCCAAACGAAGGACACTAGAATGAAAATTTTAAAGCCTCCTGTTAGTGCTTCATCTACACGTAATAGCCCTGAATTTTCCAATGCCTATCTCTTCGCAAAAGAGAGATATCGGCAAGGAAATGCTGTATTGTACCTTTGCATTTTTCTCCCAAACGAAAGACACTAGCATTAAAATTTTAAAGCCTCCTGTTAGTGCTTCATCTACACGTTATAGCCCTGCATTTTCCAATGCCTATCTCTTTGCAAAAGAGAGATATCGGCAAGGAAAAGCTGTATTGTACCTTTGCATTTTTCTCCCAAACGAAGGACACTAGAATGAAAATTTTAAAGCCTCCTGTTAGTGCTTCATCTACACGTAATAGCCCTGAATTTTCCAATGCCTAGCTCTTTGCAAAAGAGAGATATCGGCAAGGAAAAGCTGTATTGTACCTTTGCATTTTTCTCCCAAACGAAGGACACTAGAATGAAGATTTAAAAGCCTCATGTTAGTGCTTCATCTACACGGTATAGCCCTGAATTTTCCAATGACTAGCTCTTTGCAAAAGAGAAATATTGGCAAGGAAAAGCTGTATTGTACCTTTGCATTTTTCTCCCAAACGAAGGACACTAGAATGAAAATTTAAAAGCCTCCTGTTAGTGCTTCATCTACACGGTATAGCCCTGAATTTTCCAATGCCTAGCTCTTTGCAAAAGAGAGATATTGGCAAGGAAAAGCTGTATTGTACCTTTGCATTTTTCTCCCAAACGAAAGACACTAGAATGAAAATTTTAAAGCCTCCTGTTAGTGCTTCATCTACATGTTATAGCCCTGAATTTTCCAATGCCTATCTCTTTGCAAAAGAGAGATATTGGCAAGGAAAAGCTGTATTGTACCTTTGCATTTTTCTCCCAAACGAAAGACACTAGAATGAAAATTTTAAAGCCTCCTGTTAGTGCTTCATCTACACGTTATAGCCCTGAATTTTCCAATGCCTAGCTCTTTGCAAAAGAGAGATATCGGCAAGGAAAAGCTGTATTGTACCTTTGCATTTTTCTCCCAAACGAAAGACACTAGAATGAAAATTTTAAAGCCTCCTATTAGTGCTTCATCTACACGTTATAGCACTGAATTTTCCAATGCCTATCTCTTTGCAAAAGAGAGATATCGGCAAGGAAAAGCTGTATTGTACCTTTGCATTTTTCTCCCAAACGAAGGACACTAGAATGAAAATTTTAAAGCCTCCTGTTAGTGCTTCATCTACACGTTATAGCCCTGAATTTTCCAATGCCTATCTCTTTGCAAAAGAGAGATATCGGCAAGGAAAAGCTGTATTGTACCTTTGCATTTTTCTCCCAAACGAAAGACACTAGAATGAAAATTTTAAAGCCTCCTGTTAGTGCTTCATCTACACGTTATAGCCCTGAATTTTCCAATGCCTATCTCTTTGCAAAAGAGAGATATCGGCAAGGAAAAGCTGTATTGTACCTTTGCATTTTTCTCCCAAACGAAGGACACTAGAATGAAAATTTTAAAGCCTCCTATTAGTGCTTCATCTACACGTTATAGCCCTGAATTTTCCAATGCCTATCTCTTTGCAAAAGAGAGATATCGGCAAGGAAAAGCTGTATTGTACCTTTGCATTTTTCTCCCAAACGAAGGACACTAGAATGAAAATTTTAAAGCCTCCTGTTAGTGCTTCATCTACACGTTATAGCCCTGAATTTTCCAATGCCTATCTCTTTGCAAAATAGAGATATCGGCAAGGAAAAGCTGTATTGTACCTTTGCATTTTTCTCCCAAACGAAAGACACTAGAATGAAAATTTTAAAGCCTCCTGTTAGTGCTTCATCTACACGTTATAGCCCTGAATTTTCCAATGCCTATCTCTTTGCAAAAGAGAGATATCGGCAAGGAAATGCTGTATTGTACCTTTGCATTTTTCTCCCAAACGAAAGACACTAGAATGAAAATTTTAAAGCCTCCTGTTAGTGCTTCATCTACACGTTATAGCCCTGAATTTTCCAATGCCTAGCTCTTTGCAAAAGAGAGATATCGGCAAGGAAAAGCTGTATTGTACCTTTGCATTTTTCTCCCAAACGAAAGACACTAGAATGAAAATTTTAAAGCCTCCTATTAGTGCTTCATCTACACGTTATAGCCCTGAATTTTCCAATGCCTATCTCTTTGCAAAAGAGAGATATCGGCAAGGAAAAGCTGTATTGTACCTTTGCATTTTTCTCCCAAACGAAAGACACTAGAATGAAAATTTTAAAGCCTCCTGTTAGTGCTTCCTCTACACGTTATAGCCCTGAATTTTCCAATGCCTAGCTCTTTGCAAAAGAGAGATATCGGCAAGGAAAAGCTGTATTGTACCTTTGCATTTTTCTCCCAAACGAAAGACACTAGAATGAAAATTTTAAAGCCTCCTATTAGTGCTTCATCTACACGTTATAGCCCTGAATTTTCCAATGCCTATCTCTTTGCAAAAGAGAGATATCGGCAAGGAAAAGCTGTATTGTACCTTTGCATTTTTCTCCCAAACGAAGGACACTAGAATGAAAATTTTAAAGCCTCCTGTTAGTGCTTCATCTACACGTTATAGCCCTGAATTTTCCAATGCCTATCTCTTTGCAAAAGAGAGATAGCGGCAAGGAAAAGCTGTATTGTACCTTTGCATTTTTCTCCCAAACGAAAGACACTAGAATGAAAATTTTAAAGCCTCCTGTTAGTGCTTCATCTACACGTTATAGCCCTGAATTTTCCAATGCCTATCTCTTTGCAAAAGAGAGATATCGGCAAGGAAAAGCTGTATTGTACCTTTGCATTTTTCTCCCAAACGAAGGACACTAGAATGAAGATTTAAAAGCCTCCTGTTAGTGCTTCATCTACACGGTATAGCCCTGAATTTTCCAATGCCTAGCTCTTTGCAAAAGAGAGATATTGGCAAGGAAAAGCTGTATTGTACCTTTGCATTTTTCTCCCAAACGAAGGACACTAGAATGAAAATTTTAAAGCCTCCTGTTAGTGCTTCATCTACACGTAATAGCCCTGAATTTTCCAATGCCTATCTCTTCGCAAAAGAGAGATATCGGCAAGGAAATGCTGTATTGTACCTTTGCATTTTTCTCCCAAACGAAAGACACTAGCATTAAAATTTTAAAGCCTCCTGTTAGTGCTTCATCTACACGTTATAGCCCTGCATTTTCCAATGCCTATCTCTTTGCAAAAGAGAGATATCGGCAAGGAAAAGCTGTATTGTACCTTTGCATATTTCTCCCAAACGAAGGACACTAGAATGAAAATTTTAAAGCCTCCTGTTAGTGCTTCATCTACACGTAATAGCCCTGAATTTTCCAATGCCTATCTCTTCGCAAAAGAGAGATATCGGCAAGGAAATGCTGTATTGTACCTTTGCATTTTTCTCCCAAACGAAAGACACTAGCATTAAAATTTTAAAGCCTCCTGTTAGTGCTTCATCTACACGTTATAGCCCTGCATTTTCCAATGCCTATCTCTTTGCAAAAGAGAGATATCGGCAAGGAAAAGCTGTATTGTACCTTTGCATTTTTCTCCCAAACGAAGGACACTAGAATGAAAATTTTAAAGCCTCCTGTTAGTGCCTCATCTACACGGTATAGCCCTGAATTTTCCAATGCCTAGCTCTTTGCAAAAGAGAGATATTGGCAAGGAAAAGCTGTATTGTACCTTTGCATTTTTCTCCCAAACGAAGGACACTAGAATGAAAATTTTAAAGCCTCCTGTTAGTGCTTCATCTACACGTAATAGCCCTGAATTTTCCAATGCCTATCTCTTTGCAAAAGAGAGATATCGGCAAGGAAATGCTGTATTGTACCTTTGCATTTTTCTCCCAAACGAAAGACACTAGCATGAAAATGTTAAAGCCTCCTGTTAGTGCTTCAACTACACGTTATAGCCCTGCATTTTCCAATGCCTATCTCTTTGCAAAAGAGAGATATCAGCAAGGAAAAGCTGCATTGTACTTTTGCATTTTTCTCCCAAACGAAAGACACTAGAATGAAAATTTTAAAGCCTCCTGTTAGTGCTTCATCTACACGTTATAGCCCTGAATTTTCCAATGCCTATCTCTTTGCAAAAGAGAGATATCGGCAAGGAAAAGCTGTATTGTACCTTTGCATTTTTCTCCCAAACGAAAGACACTAGAATGAAAATTTTAAAGCCTACTGTTAGTGCTTCATCTACACGTTATAGCCCTGCATTTTCCAATGCCTATCTCTTTGCAAAAGAGAGATATCGGCAAGGAAAAGCTGCATTGTACTTTTGCATTTTTCTCCCAAACGAAAGACACTAGAATGAAAATTTTAAAGCCTCCTGTTAGTGCTTCATCTACACGTTATAGCCCTTCATTTTCCAATGCCTATCTCTTTGCAAAAGAGAGATATCGGCAAGGAAAAGCTGCATTGTACTTTTGCATTTTTCTCCCAAACGAAAGACACTAGAATGAAAATTTTAAAGCCTCTTGTTAGTGCTTCATCTACACGTTATAGCCCTGAATTTTCCAATGCCTATCTCTTTGCAAAAGAGAGATATCGGCAAGGAAAAACTGTATTGTACCTTTGCATTTTTCTCCCAAACGAAAGACACTAGAATGAAAATTTTAAAGCCTCCTGTTAGTGCTTCATCTACACGTTATAGCCCTGCATTTTCCAATGCCTATCTCTTTGCAAAAGAGAGATATCGGCAAGGAGAAGCAGCATTGTACCTTTGCATTTTTCTCCCAAACGAAAGACACTAGAATGAAAATTGTAAAGCCTCCTGTTAGTGCTTCATCTACACGTTATAGCCCTGCATTTTCCAATGCCTAGCTCTTTGCAAAAGAGAGATATTGGCAAGGAAAAGCTGTATTGTACCTTTGCATTTTTCTCCCAAACGAAAGACACTAGAATGAAAATTTTAAAGCCTCCTGTTAGTGCTTCATCTACACGTTATAGCCCTGCATTTTCCAATGCCTATCTCTTTGCAAAAGAGAGATATCGGCAAGGAAAAGCAGCATTGTACTCTTGCATTTTTCTCCCAAACGAAAGACACTAGAATGAAAATTTTAAAGCCTCCTGTTAGTGCTTCATCTACACGTTATAGCCCTGAATTTTCCAATGCCTAGCTCTTTGCAAAAGAGAGATATCGGCAAGGAAAAGCTGTATTGTACCTTTGCATTTTTCTCCCAAACGAAAGACACTAGAATGAAAATTTTAAAGCCTCCTGTTAGTGCTTCATCTACACGTTATAGCCCTGAATTTTCCAATGCCTATCTCTTTGCAAAAGAGAGATATCGGTAAGGAAAAGCTGTATTGTACCTTTGCATTTTTCTCCCAAACGAAGGACACTAGAATGAAGATTTAAAAGCCTCCTGTTAGTGCTTCATCTACACGGTATAGCCCTGAATTTTCCAATGCCTAGCTCTTTGCAAAAGAGAAATATTGGCAAGGAAAAGCTGTATTGTACCTTTGCATTTTTCTCCCAAACGAAGGACACTAGAATGAAAATTTAAAAGCCTCCTGTTAGTGCTTCATCTACACGGTATAGCCCTGAATTTTCCAATGCCTAGCTCTTTGCAAAAGAGAGATATTGGCAAGGAAAAGCTGTATTGTACCTTTGCATTTTTCTCCCAAACGAAAGACACTAGAATGAAAATTTTAAAGCCTCCTGTTAGTGCTTCATCTACATGTTATAGCCCTGAATTTTCCAATGCCTATCTCTTTGCAAAAGAGAGATATTGGCAAGGAAAAGCTGTATTGTACCTTTGCATTTTTCTCCCAAACGAAAGACACTAGAATGAAAATTTTAAAGCCTCCTGTTAGTGCTTCATCTACACGTTATAGCCCTGAATTTTCCAATGCCTAGCTCTTTGCAAAAGAGAGATATCGGCAAGGAAAAGCTGTATTGTACCTTTGCATTTTTCTCCCAAACGAAAGACACTAGAATGAAAATTTTAAAGCCTCCTGTTAGTGCTTCATCTACACGTTATAGCCCTGAATTTTCCAATGCCTATCTCTTTGCAAAAGAGAGATATCGGCAAGGAAAAGCTGTATTGTACCTTTGCATTTTTCTCCCAAACGAAGGACACTAGAATGAAGATTTAAAAGCCTCCTGTTAGTGCTTCATCTACACGGTATAGCCCTGAATTTTCCAATGCCTAGCTCTTTGCAAAAGAGAAATATTGGCAAGGAAAAGCTGTATTGTACCTTTGCATTTTTCTCCCAAACGAAGGACACTAGAATGAAAATTTTAAAGCCTCCTGTTAGTGCTTCATCTACACGTAATAGCCCTGAATTTTCCAATGCCTATCTCTTTGCAAAAGAGAGATATCGGCAAGGAAATGCTGTATTGTACCTTTGCATTTTTCTCCCAAACGAAAGACACTAGCATGAAAATTTTTAAAGCCTCCTGTTAGTGCTTCATCTACACGTTATAGCCCTGCATTTTCCAATGCCTATCTCTTTGCAAAAGAGAGATATCGGCAAGGAAAAGCTGCATTGTACTTTTGCATTTTTCTCCCAAACGAAAGACACTAGAATGAAAATTTTAAAGGCTCCTGTTAGTGCCTCATCTACACGGTATAGCCCTGAATTTTCCAATGCCTAGCTCTTTGCAAAAGAGAGATATCGGCAAGGAAAAGCTGCATTGTACTTTTGCATTTTTCTCCCAAACGAAAGACACTAGAATGAAAATTTTAAAGCCTCCTGTTAGTGCTTCATCTACA